>NC_138160.1:76213636-76535476 GCF_964165515.1 Mesoplodon bidens | reverse complement strand
AAGGAGATATCTAATATTTCACTACCTCTAGGAAGAGACTACTTGTCTTTTAAATATTGCTAACGTGCAGAGATTGTTGGTAAATATTGATGGACACTTAAAAAAGCATATGGAAAAATTTTTAAGTAATAGAGCAAAGTCTATATTTGGCCCAAGGGAATTCAAGGAATTCTAAGAGTGATTACCTGTAGGTAGTTAGGAAGAAATTTTTAAGGTAGCTGCAATAAAATTTAGTTTTTCTTTAGGTTTATATGTGCAACTGAAATGAGGCTTAGGAAGGCTCAGAGTGTGGAAATTCTAGTTTATGTTTATACTCATGGTAAGGGTGGCTGCTATCATTAAAATGACAAGGTCATAGTGAACTTTGTAAATTTGAGGACAGATGATGAAAAAAATGATTCAGGGTAGATAAGAGAGCAGTCAAAGGAGCAGTGTTAAAAGTATCATACTTGTGGCCACTTCAGCAGTGGTACTGAGTTAGTACCATCTAGGTACTTCTTGGAAATATCATCCGTAACATCAGAGAGAAACCCTACCTGAGCCAGGTATTATGTTCCTGTGTTTACTAAAGTTAACAACATAATTTCTATGGTATATAGTACTTCAAGGAGAACAGAATTTGAAGGTCTAGAAAACACTGTGGAACTACTGAAATTATGGAATTGTTATAAGATGTGAATAGCAGATAGATCATTTTAATTTGGCTTCAAGGGAATTGTAGTTTTCTTAAAGGAAAAAAAAAACAACAAAGGGGAACAAAATAAGTTATCTACTTTTAACCTAATTTGTGAGCTAAATACTAAAACCCTGTGAGATGAGAAATGATAAAAGAGGGAAAATTAGTGTATAAGACATGAAAGAACATTGTTTTTAGAACTGCCACAGTATATTGAAATTATAAGAGGTAGTTAAGGCATAGAGAACAGACAAAGAATGAAAATAAACTTTGTTAAAAGTTAAATTATGCATACATCAAAATGAAGAAGGGAGGGCTTCCCTGGTGGCGCAGTGGTTGAGAGTCCGCCTGACGATGCAGGGGACACGGGTTCGTGCCCCGGTCCGGGAAGATCCCACATGCCGCCGAGCAGCTAGGCCCGTGAGCCATGGCCGCTGAGCCTGCGCGTCCGGAGCCTGTGCTCCGCAATGGGAGAGGTCACAACAGTGAGAGGCCCGCGTACCGCAAAAAAAAAAACAACAAAAAAACACAATTGGTATAAAAATGACTTTTTCTTAGATTTTCGGAGAAATATAAATTTAAAAAGGAATGTTAAATGGAGAATTATCTGTAATTTTAATCTTTATGGGTATGGTATGAAAGTAGGTAGAAGTAAACCGAGGAGGAAAGCATGTTGACAAAAGGAACTGTTATTCTTGGCAGTGTATAAACAGGGTGCTTTGTAAAGTTCTGCCATAGAACCACCAATGCAACGGTTCTGTGCAATGCAGCATCAGTGGTAGCTGGAATAAAGGAATAGGAGAATGGATCATTTAATGACCACTTATAATAGTTATTACCCTCTGAGTTATGTTAAGGGCAACCAAATCCAGCACTCCAGGGCACAAGATGCTTGGCTAAAGGAGTTGGGACGAAGTTGTTCTTGTTGGTGTACCTTTGTTTGGCTATTCAGGGACCCTTTTTTCTCCAGGTATTATCTACTGCTGTCTGTAGAACTCAGACATGGAGGGCTCAGTGGTTTGCTGGTCTTTAGAACATCCTGTATTTTAATGATCATGATAAATGTTTGGAGAATATAGAAATGTTGGTGCTTCAGTGGAATTAATGACCACATCTGTCTTTTGATTGGTGTTTTCATTTGAATCATCATTTAAATGATTTCCTCGTCACAGATTTTATTTAAAAGACTGTCTATATATAACATCTGACATTTTTGATTATTTTAACGGACTAGGTTTTAAACACTGGAACTACAGTTCTGCCCAGTGAAAAGCACAGGTGTTCTGACAAGCAATAATAGCAAATAAAATGTGGTATTTTTATTGTGTAAAATAGTATGGACACATATAGTACACACAAGGATCTAGAATATAAGGCTGTTTAACGGCAATCAAATTTTAGTAGAATTTACTTGATTGTAACGTCTTCCTTTTAGGTTGGAATATGGTTTCTTAAAGAGGATCAGACAAATTACTCATTCTGGGAACAAAGACTTTTGAAAGCTGACAGCTTACTGGCAGTTATGATGAGCATTTATTTCAGGCTTATAAAACATATTAATCAAACTTGTTCACAGTATGGTGGTCCAAAGAGGGGTTATATTATTTTTGAGAGATACTTTAAATAACTGGAGAGCACTGGTAACATATTTTCCATGAATACAAAGCTACAATGTTTTTTCTTCTTCTAGATGAGTAAATACTTTTCTCGGGTTTAAAAAATGAAGAGTACTGCAGGAATCTGTTTATTACAAGACTATTTGCAAAAGACCTATGCACCATTCATTGAACCTTGAAAAACACTTGAAAATATGGGTTGCATTTGCAAACTTCAGTGTATGACATGGAAAGCTGGCAAGCTGCCTGGCTTCTACTTAAAGGATTGTCATTCTGGGAAAAATAAATTTCTCTAACTAGACAAAAGTCAATGTTTTCATGTTTTACTGCAATCAAACTGATAGAGCTGACAATTTAATGTCTCAACACTTAAAATATCTGGGGATAATCAGTTACCTCAATCAATCATAAACACAAATCCTTCTATTTTCGAAGCTTGTGTATCTGTGACTAAAGATATAAGACCGTTTGGTGAGTCCCTTTCCCCACAACACCCCGTCATCTACCCCCACCATCCTCCTAATATTCCTGATCTGTCTTTATCTATGCAGATATGTGTACACATTATGCATCTGGAAATAACTTTTAACAACTCAAGTGTGATCAAATTTAGAAACTTTTCTTTCACTGTCCTGTTTTATTTAATTTTTATGGGTAGTTTATAGAATGTATGCCTGTCAAAAATGTGGAACTGTGCTGGCGTTCCCACTGAAGACATCATTATGAGTGAAAAAGTGCTCAAGGCTTTTTCAAAGTGGGTGCTGAAATGTACATTTCCTTCCTCTGACTCCAGGGGATGCTGGTAGCTACCCCAAACAGACAGGTATTTTGGGGTCAAATCCTGTAGGGCCAGGCCCTTAGGATTTCCTGGCAAGCACACTGAACATCTCAATTCTGGAAACTAATCATAATAATGATGATGATAAAGCAAGGGAGGCAGTGACAACAACATAAAAAGCCGCCTGAGGAATTGGATTCCAGGTAGCTCTAGATTTGGCGGAGCTGACAGGTTCAGTTCACTAAGCTTTGGTATTGATAATGACGGGAAACTTCAGACAGTTTTAGAGATCTGTTTCTATTAAGCTATGCCGTGGTGTTTCTGCAACTTGAGAACAAGTTTACTGGGGCACACCATTCTTCTTTCAACATGGTAAGAATTGATGTGATTGGTGCTACATTCCTAACAGATAATTACTCTGAGCACTCTGTAAGCCAGATTCCTTGTTTGAAGTATTCTTTTCTGTATTTTTTATGTATGGTGTATATGTGGGTATATGTATATATAGACAAACGCATTCACCACCACTGCCTCCTTTTTGTTTCTTTGATTATGTAGGGCTTTGCAGTCAAACTAAGTAGAGTTTTAGGACCCTTGGGGTAGCATCTTTTAGTTCTGCATCAGGCTGCGTTGCAAACAGTCAGTCTTGTTCTTGCACTCACTTGGCGGAAGTGCCATGACACGACTTGTGCAGTGCTTTGCTCTTGCCATGAAGCCTGGGTGACAAAAGTTTTTACAAGAAGCTGACTGTATTTGAGGTTATGAATATGCAATGACTCTCATTAGTATTGAAGCACCAGAACAGGGGCTGACATCCCCCGCCACTTTGAGTTGCTGCAGAATCGGCTAATGAATTGTCTTGCTCTTTCATGCACACAGTCTGCTGTTGTGGCTTCTAAGTTCCAAGGGGAGTTGCCCAGTTTGAGTAGACCATTGACTGCAGAAATTAATTGTCAGGAACTACTCTTGATTTTGTGAAATACTATTTAGACAGTGCCTTAGCTGGTCAAAACAGAAAAGCTATAAGCTTTGTATAAGATAGTATCATGAATAGGAAAATTTAGAAAGAGACATGAGAATGTATGTATGTTCTTATATACACAACTGTGTATAGATATGCTTCCATCCTGGATTACTGTACAGTAAGTATATCTAAATATAGATGAAATCAAGTAATAGAAATCTGACATTTTGTTCATTGGTCTATTATTCTTCCATACAGAACAAACAGAGATGATAGAAAATTCCCCAAATGAATAGGGTTGAAACACAAAGCTATTCCATCAACTCTTTACCATATTCTTTCTTTCTTTTTTATTCCTGGGTCTCTGCCAAACATTTTGCAGCTCATACACATACCATCTTTCATGAATATGTTACTGATAAGGATATGTTTCTAGCCACTGATTAAGATATCTGAGCTGATTTGCAGTGTGTAAGAAAATGCAAAAGTGCTCAGACATCATCTAGAATGGTCCCTTTTCAATAGGATAAATTAAGTGTGTTTTTCCACACCCCTTCTCCCTTGAAATTTCCTTTCAACTAAAAGAGAACTTCTGTGGCTTGCTGCAGATTGTAAAGAATGGATTGAATTGAAATGGATAATATATGCTAAAAGGTAAGGGATATGTTGTAAGCTGTGCAAATAAGGCAGTGAACAAAGGGTAAGTCCTTATATTAAAGTGCTTGCTCTACACATTTATTTAATGAAAAGGCATCCCTTGCACAGAAACAGATATGTTATTTTTGTAGAGCTTTAGGGGGTAGTGTTACTATAATTGTCATATCTCAATGGAAACAAGAAAAAAAGCAAAGCCCAAGAATGTATACATATAAGAGTACCAAGTATGAATGTAGCTTAAAATAAATGCAGTCTGACAAAAGTGGCTTAAGTATCATATATCAAACACTTGTTACCTCTGCTGGCCTTAGTGACTTCACATGACTAAGACCAAATCAGTGATAAAATCTCAAGGAAGATGAAACCAGTGTAGGCCTTTGCAAAGACCATCAGTCATTCCACAGAGCTGTGATATTTGTTCATGTAATCCTTGGCTTCCCATTTAATGGACATGATACACCATCCACTCCTAGACCAAAGCCATCAAGGGAAATCTTTTTCTTTTCTTTCTTTCTTTTTTTTTTTTAAATTGGACACAGGGGAGACAGCTTTGTTCAAGATGGCAGAGTAGAAGGATGTGCTCTCGCTCCCTTTTGCAAGAACACAGGAATCACAACTAACTGCTGAACAGTCATCGACAGGAAGACACTGGAACTCACCAAAAAAGATACCCCACATCCAAAGACAAAGGAGAAGCCACAAGGAGATGGTAGGAGGGGTGCAATCACAATAAAATCAAATCCCATAACCGCTGGGTGGGTGACTCACAAACTGGAGAACAATTATGTCACAGAAGTCCACCCATTGGAGTGAAGATTCTGAGCCCCATGTCAGGCTTCCCAACCTGGGGGTCTGACAATGGGAGGAGGAATTCCCAGAGAATCAGACTTTGAAGGCTAGTGGGATTTGATAGCAGGACTTCGACAGGACCGGGGGAAACAAAGACTCCACCCTTGGAGGGCACACACAAAGTAGTGTGTGCATCAGGACTCAGGGGAAGGAGCAGTGCCCACATAGGAGACTGAATCAGACCTACCTGCCAGTGTTGGAGGGCCTCCTGCAGAGGCGGGAGGTAGCTGTGGCTCACTGTGGGGACAAGGACACTGGCAGCAGAAGTTCTGGGAGGTACTCCTTGGCATGAGCCCTCCCAGAGTCTGCCATTAGCCCCACCAAAGAGCCTGTAGCCTCCAGTGCTGTGTTGCTTCAGGCCAAACAACCAACAGGGAGGGAACTCAGCTCCACCCATCAACAGACAAGCAGATTAAAGTTTTACTGAGCTGTGCCCACCAGAGCAACACCTGGCTATACCCACCACCAGTCCCTCCCATCAGGAAGCTTGCACAATCCTCTTAGATAGCCTCATCCATGAGAGGACAGACAGCAGAAGCAAGAAGAACTACAATCCTGCAGCCTGTGGAACGAAAACCACATCCACAGAAAGATAGACAAAATGAAAAGGCAGAGGACCATGTGCCAGATGAAGGAACAAGATAAAACCCCAGAAAAGCAATTAAATGAAGTGGAGATAGGCAACCTTCTAGAAAAAGAATTCAGAATAATGATAGTGAAGATGATCCAGGATCTTGGAAAAAGAATGGAGGAAAATCAAGAAGATGCAAGAAATGTTTAACAAAGACCTAGAAGAATTAAAGAACAAACAAACAGAGATGAACAATACAATAACTGAAATGAAAAATACACTAGAAGGAATCAATAGCAGAATAACTGAGGCAGAAGAATGGATAAGTCACCTGGAAGACAGAATGGTGGAAATCATTGCTGTAGAACAGAATAAAGAAAAAAGAATGAAAAGAAAGGAAGACAGCCTAAGAGACCTCTGGGACAACATTAAACACCACAACATTTGCATTATAGGGGTCCAGGAGGAGAAGAGAGAGAGAGAAAGGACCCAAAAAAATATTTGAGGAGATTATAGTCAAAAACTTCCCTAACATGGGAGAGGAAATAGCCACTCAAGTCCAGGATGCGCAAAGAGTCCCAGGCAGGATAAACCCAAGGAGAAACATGCCAAGACACACAGTAATCAAACTGACAAAATTAAAGACAAAATTTATTAAAAGCAACAAGGGAAAAATGACAAGTAACGTACAACGGAACTCCCATAAGGTTAACAGCTGATTTCTCAGCAGAAACTCTGCAAGCCAGAAGGGAGTGTCATGATATATTTAAAGTGATAAAAGGAAAGAACCTACAACCAGGAATACTCTATCCATCAAGGCTCTCACTCAGATTTGATGGAGAAATCAAAAGCTTTACAGACAAAGGCAAAAGCTAAGAGAATTCAGCACCACCAAACCAGCTCTACAACAAATGCTAAAGAAACTTCTCTAAGTAGAAAACACAAGAGAAGAAAAGCACCTACAAAAACAAACCCAAAAGAATTTTAAAAAATGGTAATAGGAACATACATATCAATAATTACCTTAAATGT
The DNA here is from genome assembly GCF_964165515.1 of Mesoplodon bidens. Taxonomy (NCBI): domain Eukaryota; kingdom Metazoa; phylum Chordata; class Mammalia; order Artiodactyla; family Ziphiidae; genus Mesoplodon; species Mesoplodon bidens. The sequence goes on along the minus strand of NC_138160.1, from coordinate 76,528,333 downwards.
GAATGGATTAAATGCTCCAACCAAAAGATGCAGACTGGCTGAATGGATACAAAAACAAGACCCATATATATGCTGTCTACAAGAGACCCACTTCAGACCTAGGGACACATACAGAGTGAAAGTGAGGGGGTGGAAAAATGTATTCCATGCAAATGGAAATCAAATGGAAGCTGGAGTAGCAATACTCATATCAGATAAAATAGACTTTAAAATAAAGAATGTTATAAGAGACAAGGAAGGACACTACATAATGATCAAGTGATCAATCCAAGAAGAAGATATAACAATTATATATGCACCCAACGTAGGAGCACCTGAATACATAAGGCGAACGCTAAGAGCTATAAAAGAGGAAATCGACAGTAACACAATAATTGTGGGGGACTTTAACACCTCACTTACACCAATGGACCCATCATCCAGACAGAAAATAAGGAAACACAAGCTTTAAATGACACAACAGACCAGATAGATTTAATTGATATTAATAGGACATTCCATCTGAAAACAGCAGATTACACTTTCTTCTCAAGTACACACAGAACATTCTCCAGGATAGATCACATCTTGGGTCACAAATCAAGCCACAGTAAATTTAAGAAAATTGAAATCATATCAAGCATCTTTTCCAACCACAACACTATGAGATTACAAATGAATTACAGGGGAAAAAAACGTAAAAAACACAAACACATGGAGGCTAAACAATACGTTACTAAATAACCAAGAGATCGCTGAAGAAATCAAAGAGGAAATAAAAAAATACTGAGAGACCAATGACAATGAAAACATGATGATCCAAAACGTATGGGATGCAGCAAAAGCAGTTCAAAGAGGGAAGTTTATAGCAATACAATCCTACCTTAAGAAACAAGAAAAATCTGAAACAATCTAACCTTACGCCTAAAGGAACTAGAGAAAGAAGAAAAAACAAAACCCAAAGTTAGTAGAAGGAAAGAAATCATAAAGATCAGAACAGAAATACATGAAATAGAAACAAAACAATAGCAAAGATCAGTAAAACTAAAAGCTGGTTTTTGAGAAGATAAACAAAATTGATGAACCTAGCCAGACTCATCAAGAAAAAGAGAGAGAGGACTCAAATCAATAAAATCAGAAATGAAAAAGAAGTTACAATGGACAATGCAGAAATACAAAATATCCTAAGAGACTACTACAAGCAACTCTATGCCAGTAAAATGGACAACCTGGAAGAAATGGACAAATTCTTAAAAAGGTATAACCTTCCAAGACTGAACCAGGAAGAAATAGAAAATAGGAACAGACCCATCACAAGTAATGAAACTGAAACTGTGATTAAAAATCTTCCAACAAACGAAAGTCCAGGACCAGATGGCTTCACAGGTGAATTCTATCAAATATTTAGAGAAGAGCTAACACCCATTCTTCTCAAACTCTTTCAGAAAACTGCAGAGGAAGGGAAGGAACACTCCCAAACTCATTCTACGGGACCACCATCACTGTGATACCAAAAGCAGACAAAAGTACCACCAAAAACAAAATCTACAGACCAATATCACTAATGAACATAGATGCAAAAATCCTCATCAAAATACTAGCAAACAGGATCCAGCAACACATTAAAAGGATCATACATCATGATAAAGTGGGATTTATTCCAGGGATGCAAGGATTCTTCATTATACACAAATCAGTCAATATGGTGATACACCCTATTAACAAGTTGAAGAATAAAAACCATATGATCATCTCAGTAGATGCAGAGAAAGCTTTTGACAAAATTCAACACCCATTTATGATAAAAGCTCTCCAGAAAGTGGGCATAGAGGGAACCAACCTCAACATAATAAGGGCCATATATGACAAACCCACAGCAAACACCATTCTCAATGGTGAAAAACTGAAAGCATTTCCTCTAGGATCAGGAACAAGACAAGGATGTCCACTCTCGCCACTATTATTCAACATAGTTTTGGAAGTCCTAACCTTGGCAGTCAGAGAAGAAAAAAAAATTAAAAGAATCCAAATTGGAAAATAAGAAGTAAAACTGTCACTGTTTTCAGATGACATGATACTATACATAGAGAATCCTAAAGATGCCACCAGAAAACTACTAGAGCTAATCAATGAATTTGGTAAAGTTTCAGGATACAAAATTAATGCACAGAAATCTCTTGAATTCCTATACACCAACAATGAAAGATCAGAAAGAGAAATTAAGGAAACAATTCCATTCACCATTGCAACAAAAAGAATAAAATACCTAGGAATAAACCTACCTAAGGAGGTCAAAGACCTGTACTCAGAAAACCGTAAGACACTGATGAAAGAAATCAAAGATGATACAAACAGATGGAGAGATATACCATGTTCTTGGATTGGAAGAATCAATACTGTGAAAATCACTATACTACCCAAAGCAAACTACAGATTCAGTGCAATCCCTATCAAATTACCAATGGCATTTTTTACAGAACTAGAAGAAAAATTCTTAAAATTTGTATGGAGACACAAAAGACCCCGAATAGCCAAAGCAATCTTGAGGGGAAAAAGTGGAGCTGGAGGAATCAGACTTCCCAACTTCAGACTATACTAAAAACCTACTGTAATCAAGACAATATGATACTGGCACAAAAATAGAAATATAGATCAGTGGAATAGGTTAGATAGCCCAGAGATAAACCCATGCACCCATGCTCAACTAATCTATGATAAAGGAGGCAAGGATATACAATGGAGAAAAGACAGTCTCTTCAATAAGTGGTGCTGGGAAAACTGGACAGCTACATGTAAACGAATGAAATTAGAACACTCCCTAACACCATACACAAAAATAAACTCAAAATGGATTAAAGACCTAAATGTAAGACCAGACACTATAAATCTTTTAGAGGAAAACATATGCAGAACACTCTTTGACATAAATCACAGCAAGATCTTTTTTGACCCACCTCTTAGAGTAATGGAAATTAAAACAAAAATAAACAAATGGGACCTAATTAAACTTAAAAGCTTTTGCACAGCAAAGGAAACTATAAACAAGATGAAAAGACACCCTCAGAATGGGAGAAAATATTTGCAAATGAATCAATGGACAGAGGATTAATCTCCAAAATATATAAACAGCTCATGCAGCTCAATATTAAAAAAATAAATAACCCAATGAAAAAATGGGCAGAAGACCTAAATAGACATTTCTCCAAAGAAGACATACAGATAACCAGGAGGCACATGAAAAGCTTCTCAACATCACTAATTATTAGAGAAGTGCAAATCAAAACTACAATGAGGTATCACCTCACACTAGTTAGAATGGGCATCATCAGAAAATCTACAAGTAACAAATGCTGGAGGGAATGTGGAAAAAAGGGAACCCTGCTGTACTGTTGGTAGGAATGTAAATTGATACAGCCACTTTGGAGAACAGTATAGAGGTTCCTTAAGTAACTAAAAATAGAATTACCATATGACCCATCAATCCCACTACGTGGCATATACCCAGAGAAAACCATAATTCAAAAACACACATACACCCCAATGTTCACTGCAGCACTATTTACAATAGACAGGTCATGGACACAACCTAAATGCCCATCGACAGAAGAATGGATAAAGAAGATGTGGTGCATATATACAATGGAATACTACTCAGCCATAAAAAGGAACGAAATTGGGTCATTTGTAGAGATGTGGATGGACCTAGAGACTGTCATACAGCTTGAAGTAAGTCAGAAAGAGAAAAATGAGCATCATATATTAATGCATATATGTGCAATCTAGGAAAATGGTACAGATGAACTGGTTTGCAAGGCAGAAATAGAGACACAGATGTATAGAGCAAACCTATGGACACCGAGGGGGCAAGCGGGGGAGGGGTGGAGGTGGGATGAATTGGGAGATTGGGATTGACATATATACACTAATATGTATAAAATAGATAACTAATAAGAACCTGCTGTTTAAAAAATAAAATTAAGGGGCTTCCCTGGTGGCGCAGTGGTTGAGAGTCCGCCTGCCGATGCAGGGGACATGGGTTCGTGCCCCAGTCCGGGAGGATCCCGCATGCCGTGGAGCGGCTGGGCCCGTGGGCCATGGCCACTGGGCCTGCACATCCGGAGCCTGTGCTCTGCGACGGGAGAGGCCACAGCAGTGAGAGTCCTGTGTCCCGCAAAAAAATTAATAAATAATAAATAAATAAAATTAAGAATAATTGGACACAGGGAAGACCAATCATATCTGATCACATAACAAGCTACTAAATTATTCAATTTAATTCCTAAATTTGCATTCTTGTTGCATTTTACTGTCAGTATAGGGCTTTAAAAACTTCCTGTTTTAAGGCGCCTATATAATCAGAAGTAAAGTACCTTTATAATCACTCACAAGAATTTTCTGATTTCTCTGTGCTGTTTTCCTAGGTATCCAAACATTAGAAAAGGTCTACTTGTTATGTTGAAATAAAGTATTCAACTCATACAGAACACATTCAGATTTTAAAATATAAAAGTGGAAAAAGTTTAGCTGAAACAATTATATATAAGCATAAAGTGTTCAAATTTAATGGAAATATTAACCAATATCTGTTACTATGAATATGAGAATCACAGTATAAGTGAAAATACTTTAGTTTTAATTGCATAGTTTTAGAAAACTATGGTGGTTTTACTTTGGCTTGCAATTTGTCTCTGCATTCTAGACTTTGTGATGACTGTGAAAACATTATTTATGAAAGGTTTATTCAAATATAATTTGGTGCTTATTGCTTTTATCAAATATTGGAGTCTAATGAAATAAAATGCAAGGTACTTGTGCTTCTGAGTCCTTTCTGAGAATCATTTATTACACCTCCTTTTCTGTACACAACTACAATACAGTTGTAACAGCAGGCAAAACAATATGTTATGTTGTTTCTATTCATTTTAAGCTGTCCTGCTACATATTTGTAGTAGAATTTGGACACTTGCAAGGGAACAGCTAATATACATATGGATTTAGGCAATTATCTGATTCCTTTTTCTAGCTCTGTAGCCATATATATTCATAATTAATATTCTGACATAGTTTTATGAAGTGGACCAAGAATTGGAGTATTCTAAGGCAGACCAAGCACCAGGAAATCAGAGACAACTTTCTCTCCCTCCCTCTCCTTCCCTCTCCCTCCCTCTCCTATCCTCCCCCTCCCTCTCCCTCCCTCCCTCTCCCTCTCTCTCTCTCCGTGTCTCTCTCTCTCTCTCTCTCTCTCTCTCTCTCTCTCTCTCTCATACACTCACCTCACAGGGGGAAAGAATGAGAGAGGAGTTCAGCCTTTGATGAGCTTATCTAAAATTTTGCCACCATAAGTTATTTTAATTTGAACGTTTGTGTAAATTTTGTGCTTTCTGCTTTAGTATTATTTTGATTTTGATTTGTGTGTGTGTGACACCATAATTTTTCAGTTCTTAGGGTCTCTAGAGGTCTTAATCTGAACTTGAATGGACCAGTGAATTTGCCATCAGCAAATGCTACTTATACATTTTCTTGCCAGCCATAAATTAATATTTATTGAGTACAGTCTGGGTGCTGGGAGTGGGGAGAGGTGGATTAGGAGAATCCTGGGTACCAGGAAGTTTACAGTGGAGCTAGGGTGAAAGAAAGCAGGAAAATAGTGGAGATTCATTTATAGGGCTAGATATCAACAAATGTAGATTGATCTAGTGCACATTAAGTGCAGAAGTGTTCCAGAGTTGCCATTGAGGTGTGAGAACAGCCTCAGGAGGGACGACTGTAGAGACTTCTTATAGGAGGCAAGTTCCTACTTGGATTTTGGAGGTTTAAAGATTCTATTAAAATGTAGTAAATTTGGCTTAACTTTGAAACAGGACTTCAGTGTGTCTAAACTCACTTTATATTGATTTCAATGGTAACATTTTCTTTAGAAGTGATATAATTTGAAGTTTAGAATTGTGTGTTTGTAATGTGCTTTTCATTTTTTTCACTTAAAAATTGTTTCCTTGGGAGAAAAAAATCTTGTTTACCACAGCTACCCCTGTTAAATGTAGAAGGAAAAACGTGAGGGAATTAAAAAGATTAGCGTAACATCATTTTTAAAAACTCTTATTTTTCCTTAACTCTCTCCCCAGTAGTCTGGCTTGAGTATATGTATAAATGTTGACTCCATATTGATGCCCAGCAAAATTATGCAGAAATTCCTAAGTCCTGTATCATCAGGTATAGTCACTGTATACTCTGGGGGCGGGTGGGGACTTTTACTCCATCGTGGGGTCCCTGAATACTGATGCAACTGTGTAATTACTAGCCGCAGGCCTGGCTCTCAGTTAAATTGTGAAGTTTTTAAGCTATTATCCCTTTCTTTACTTCCACACTATTCTTCTTCTTACCTTTTCCCCCCAACTCTCCTCAGATGTTAACGATAAAGGCTTGAGGTTACTCCATCCCAGGTCATTTGCTTTTCTAAGAGGAGACTCTGGGGTTTGATGTGTGTGAGGTGTATGGTAAGCACTGTGCTAGGTTCTTTACATATGTTACTGCAACACAGATACCTCTGTATGGATGTAAAAGACTGGTGCAGAGAAACGTATTAAGTAAGTTGTTAGGATCACACAAATAGCTAGGTTTTGAGTCCTAGTGTTTCAGACTCCAAAGCCTATGCTCTTTGCACTACAGCAAAACATTTTAGGACCTAGGATAATCTATGCTGGAAGTTTAGGCTTTGTGCCAGTTCCACAGGAAAAATGCTTTTGACTGGGAGCATTGCCCTAGTGCCCTTCAAATTAGATGAGGTGGATCTAATTAGTCCTCCTAACTCATAAAGTCAGTTTTGTATAGTTGCATCTTAAGTCTTTAAATGTAGTCTTATTTGAGGAAGACTTTAATCTTTGTCTTGAATTTTTTCAATTAAATTCAATTTAGTGAATATTTATTGAATGCCTATTCTTTTCCAGGTACTATGCTGATGGTACAAAGACAGTCTAATTAGGGAGACATTATAAGTAGCTACAATACAATTCACTGAATGCTATAATAGATGCATATACAAGGGATCATGGAAACATACGAAGGTATAATTAATTTGAGGGAAGATGTCAGGGAATGTTATATTTGAGCAGAACTTTGAAGGACAAGAAGTAAGAATTTGCCAGAAGGAGGTTGATAATTCATTTCAGGTGATGGGAATAGCATGAGCACATGTGTGAATATGTCTGGCATGTTTGGGATGTGGTAAGAGTGGTAGATTGTAAAAATGGTCACAAGTTCTTCCCTTTCCTGCATCCAACTCCTGGAAATGTGATACTGAAAATCCTTCCATTAAGAAGTGGAGTCTGTTTCCCCATCAGTGAATTTGGGTTGATCATGTGACTGACTTTGGCCAATGGACATTAGTAAATATGAAACCAGCAGAGACTTGAGAAGTGCTTGTGCAGTGGGGCTTCTGTACTTGGAACCCTGAGATCATATTGTGAATGAGCCCAGCTTATCCCGCTGGAGGATAAGTAGCCACCTGAAGGAGAGCAGAGGCTCTGGCTGATAGTCTGCTAAGCACTAGACCTGTGAGTGAGATCATCTTGGGTTATTTAGTTACCAGCTAATCCACCATTGACCATGGACACAGGGAGAGTCCTGGGGAAATCTGTTGTCAGCCTGGACAGGATGACCCACCTAAGTTACACAATTATGAACAAAATTAAATGTTTTACCCATTAGGTTTGGGGTGTTTTGTATCAGCTAAGCTAATCCACAAAAGGTCTGAGTAAAGTGCAGGGAATGTAGGAAGAAGAAGTAGCTGAAGATGATGTGTAACGTTTACAATATCACGTTAAGAAGTTTGGACCTATTTTGTAGGACTAAGCTTCCCAATACTTCACTGACTCGTGTACCACTTTTATCTTTTAAAAAATGTCTGGGGCTTCCCTGGTAGCTCAGTGGTTAAGAATCCACCTGCCAATGCAGGGGACACAGGTTCGAGCCCTGGTCCGGAAAGATCCCACATGCTGTGGAGCAACTAAGCCCGTGTGCCACAACTACTGAGCCTGCGCTCTAGAGCCCATGTGCCACAACTACTGAGCCCATGTGCCACAACTACTGAAGCCTGCGTGCCTACAGCCCTTGCTCTGCAACAAGAGAAGCCACTGCAATGAGAAACCTGTGCACAGCAATGAAGAGTAGCCCTGCTCACCGCAACTAGAGAAAGCCACGTACAGCAACAAAGAACTGAAGCAGCCAAAAGTAAATAAATAAAATAAATAAATTTTTAAAAATGCCTGCATACTCCGAGTTAGATTTTTATTTAAATTGTCCAATTTTTATACAACAATTTACTTTAAATTCAAACTTAATATTAACTTAAAATCCCAATTCGATGTGTTAATTCTACTTTTTTTAAACCTATTAAAAATATAAATATATAAAAAGTTGGCCTATTTGGTATCAAAAATCATCTTGTATATTTTGAGTGCTGCATTCTAGGATCTCCTGCTATAATCAGTAGGAATCAGGATCATGAGGAGAATAATTTGGAGTGGAGAGGCTGCTGGTAGGGAGGACTGAGGAGGCTGCTGCGGAGGCCCAGATGGGGTCTGGCACATGTGACAAACTAAGATGTGTCCTTGAGGAAGAAGAGGAAGTGTCTGGAAACAGATTTGTTGTATGTGGGGTGGGAATGGGGGATGTGAAGTATCCACTGAGTGGATACTAGTAAGAAAGGGAAGAGAAGAAAAAAAATAAAGGTAATAGATCTGATGTTGCACTTACTGAGTGTGACTTAATAGGTCATTTGAAAACAGAGGCCCACCAGGCATTTGCACATGTAAAATGTTTTTTTGAGCCATGTGGCTTGTGGGATCTTAGTTTCCCCACCAGGGACTGAACCCGGGCCACTGCAGTGAAAGTGCCGAGTCCTAACCACTGGACCTCCAGGGAATTCCCTTAAAATGTTATTTTTGAAATCATCAACATACAGGTGGTAATATCATCAAGAGGAAATGTTTAGTCCAGAGATCTTCAGCTTATTCTTGTTTGTTTTTTTTCATCCCCAAACTTTTATGGGATATGATTTACTCCAACTAGGAATAGTGAGTGATTCACATAGGTAATGATTCCCAAACGGGGGTGGAAAGTACCTGTATAGTTTTAAAAAATGTCCCCCATACTATTTTGATATACTACCCTTCACTCCTCCTTGATTTAGTGGGAGATGAGGACAGGGCTGTGGAAAAGGAATTAGTGAAAAGGGACAGAGCAGGCTAAGAAGTAGACTCCTCTAAGAGGGAGAGAACTTTTACATATGTGAAGGAACTTTAAGATGAAGGGACAAGCCATGGTACTAAATTCTGCAGAGAAATCCAGTAGTTTGAAGATTATTCTTTAAGCAAAACTGGTTTATCACAGTATATAATACTTGGCATATAATAGGAGTGCAGTAAATATTTGGGTAAATGATTTATGTAGAACTGTTTTGTGTTTGAAAAGCTTCACAAGCCTTAAATATTCAAGTCAGGATATGTAATTGTACTGCTTTGGGCTCCAAAATCAATGTGGGTTTTAAAAATTTTGTTTCTCTGTCCATGATCAGTGACTTAGATATATGCCCACTAGGGCGCCATAGTCCTGATCTCAGTGCAGAACAATGTTCGAGGCTGTTTTCAAGAAATACTGTCAGTCAGCATCCTTGTTACGGCCACTGTACGCTTAGCCCTCCTAACCTTTACCACCTATGGCTCCCAGGAGTAAATTGTGTGTCTTATGATGGTTTGGGTTGATGGAGTGAATATACTTGACTGGCAGAACAGGAACGCCATTGGCCTGTCTGGCTCTCAGGTGATTTTTACATTCATAATAGCAGCTTCTTTTATTACTGTGATTATTCTTAAAATGACATGAATTTCTACCAGATCAGGACAGCAGTTTCCTCAGACCATGATTTGGTGCTGATGCGGGATACTCAGAGCACGCTCAGCAGTACACACTGGTTTGACATCTGGCATCCATGACTCCTGTGAGATTGGCTTCCCTCTAGATGTGCCCTGAAAGCATCCCTGCTGTGCCCCTTCTGTCCAAGTGTAAACGCATCACAGGAAACGAACAAGTAAAGATTCAAGTTTTATGGAAGGAATCGAGAACCCCTCACCCAGCTGAAAACCCGGGTTTTGGTGTCCAGGAAATTTGACCAGCCGTTTGGGTAGAGGCTGTTGTCTGTGGCACCTTAGTCCCCTTCTCCTTCTAAGCTTCCCACATGCTGTCCATAGCCTCTATTCTAAGTCATCCAGCTGAGGAAAATTGCTTCAGGACCTTTAAAATGTGAAATAACGGTTGTCTTTTACTGTGGATTCATTAGTGCAGCTGGATTTAGTTATTTACAGTTGTAAATTTGGCACTGTTTTTACTGAGGTAGGGGACTCTTTAAAATAATTGAAGCAGTCTAAAGCTAAACCTATAAATAATTATTCATTTCCACTTGTTTTAATATGGAGATAAAAATATTAAAATGATTAAAGAAAATAGGTATATAACAAGGGAGTTAAGACACCAAAGTAAAAGTAAGAGGAAGAAGCCTTTTCACATTTCCCTTGCGACTGTCTTCCCAATTCCATTTTCGCTCCAGTCTAATGAATGTATTTTAAATAAAATTCACATACTCTCTTTGCTCTCTGTCTTCCTACTACTACAAATATCGGCTCAGCCCCTCTTTCAGATCCACTTCAAGGAAATGCAGACTTGAAAAACTCTCCCCCATGGTTTTGTCTGAACTAGCTGCCGTTCTGCAGCACACTGGATCCAGTTGCTGGAGTGGGGGAGCCCGAGAGGTGAGTGAGTGAACGAGCGAGCAAGAGCGGCCACTTAGCTGAGTGAGTCAGGCGGGCCTGTGTGAAAGGATGTAGGTGAGCCAGAGACTAATGGGAAAAATAGGGGTCTTCATGAATTTTGATGTGGGGAAATCTGAAAGGTTCTTCTGCGTGCCAGGGTATTTGAATATTTGGGAAACAGCTGGCTGGGCTTTGGGAGAGTGCCTCCTGATTCGCCTCGTCAGATGTTCAAAGATAAAATGAGGCAGCCAGCACGCCAGCACATAGCTCATATAGCCTTGCAGTCAGTTTTGAATTTAGATTTGAATTGTGATATCAATGTCATGGTGGCACATGCTTTGAGAAGGTACTTACAGAGAATAATTGAAAGATTCAGTGTGAAGCTTCTGAAAGTTGTAATTTAAAGTTCCAGAAGCCTCCATATTACTCTCACCATTAAAATTTAAAATGACAGCAGCCCAATTATGTATGGTTATTTTCTTAAATAAAATCATATTTCTACCCCAAGTGAAAGATTCATTGCTGCCCATTAATCTCTGTCAGGAGAACCAATCTCAATTGCGTCCAGTGTTAGCAGCTAAGATGGCTCGCTTTATCCTGGAGACAATGAAGCGACTGGGGGAAGCCGAGCTCTGGAAGTCCTCTGGAGGAGCTGGACTTGCAGCAGGCTGATTTGCATGATAATCACCATTATGGATCCTCTCTGGTGCCAGCCTCCACACTTAACCAAGTGCCGTATAACTTTAGTAGCAGCCGAGAAGCCCAAGTAAGGGCTGTAACACACGTTTTACAAAACCTGAATGATGTCAAAAACTGCTAGTTAAGAGAGGGCAGCTGGTTGTAAAACTAAACCACACTGAGGCATGGAGACTAGGAATGTAACTTAAAAACCTGATGAAGGATATAACTTCGGGGACTGTTGAAAGATATAAAGCTTTTCCATCTTTTTTTAAACTCACAGAAAACTGTTTACCAGAAGAATCTGTTTACCAGAAGGACTTTTGTGGCCATTGAAACCATGGCATGAAAATAGATCAGTGAAAACAGAAACTTTTTCCAATGCAGAAATTTTAGTCTCTATCAATTAAAAGTATGGAGCCAGACTTTTAGACTATGAATCTTTCCACCAGTTTCTTTGGTCTGTTTCATTTTACTTTATACTGTGCTGTGATTTGGGGAATATAGTGTAATGGTAGCAGAATTGCAATGAAAAATTGCATGGGGCTGGTCAAGCTTAAACCATTGTTATTCATTAAAACCTTTATTCCTTAGTGTTCCCAGGGACAAAGGAGCACGTGAATCAGTAATATTATGATGCATGATGTTGAATGATATAGAGTAGATATACATCAGTGTAATCTAAGCAGTGTCTTATAAATAATAGATCACATAATTTCTCAAAGGTTTCACAGTATGATAAAACATTTACAGGTAGGTCTTGGTTCTTCTGAGTTTTGTCATGACTTTAGTACAGCCAGTCCTGTGGCAGTTTGCAAGTTTAATTTTGTTGTCTGGCTGTAGCCCTAGAATCTCTCTACCTTTTTATATAGCTGATCCTGTGTTATGAACTCAATTTTTTCCTTCAACTCTGCCTCAAATCACTGTGGCTTTTCCTCTTTCTTCCCTTTTATTTATGTCTCAGTAAGAGGCATCCAACTTCACTTGTGTCTGTGATTCCACCACTGTGCTTACATTCTTGCTGTAAATTATTTTGAGTTTTCTACTTTCCACATTTGACATTTTGTTGGCTTCATCCTTAAAAAAAAAAAAAAAAACCATTCCTAAATTCCCTACTCTGTTTCCTTTCTTTCAGTTCTTCCTGACTTGTCTACTCTCTTGCTTCTGGCTTCTCACCATTTACTCTTTAACCTATTGCAAGGTAGATTGAGCCACCACCACTACTATTTTCTCAGACAAAGATTATACTCCTTCTTAACAGACCACTTATCTCACTCTGCCCTAGAAGAAGACCAACTTACCTAATGGGTAAATTTGGAGTAAATAAGTGAGCCAGCTCAGCTTACTGCCACCCTCCTTCTAGCTGTAGAAGGGCCTGCCTACTGAGAGCCACATTCTCCCTGAGGCTGGGAGCCCACCCCAGCCCAGCACTGGCTTGGCTTGTGGAGATGGCCTGATTCTGTAGTTTAGACAGCTAGGCTTGTTTTGGCTTTCACACTAAGCTACTTCCTTCACCCTGGCCTCAATCAGTAAGTAATAAAGGTTATATTCTAGCCTCTCATCTGTTTTATTTTTGTATTACTTCTAAACTTGTTTGGAATGCAGGAGAGGAAGGGTGTCTCAATGTTGGGGAATTGCTTAGAAATCTAAATGAATACAACGATGTGTACAAGTAAAAAGTGAAAGTCCTCCTTTCCCGATCTCACTTTCCAGAGGCTTGGTTCCTCTGCCTCTCTCTCTTTCCCCACTTTGTAAGGATATAGCAAAAAGGTGGCTGTCTATAAGCCAGGAAGCAGGTCCTCACCAAGAACCAAATCTACTAGTACTTTGATCTTGGACTTGCCAGCCTCCAAAACTATGAGAAATAAATGTTGTTTTAGTCACCCAGTTCATGGTATTTCTTATAGCAGCCCAAGCTGACTTATTCTTCCTGATTTTTCTATGCATGTGCAAATATATAAGTATATAATAGAAGTATTTCTACCTGAATGTCACATAACAGAAATATACATAGCTATATATTTATACTTATAGCTCTCTAAAACAGATCTTTTTGATTCATATATTTCCATATTCTCCATATATATATTTATTTATATACATACACAGTTGTATTTTCCCCCCAAATGGTAACACACTATATGTTTTGTTCTGCGTCTTCCTTTTTTCACTGAACTCCTTTTCATGTCAAAAGAGACTGGACTTAAAAAATTGTTCACAACCTAAAAGTTGAGAGTTATGTTTTATTCAGTGGGAATTTTTAGGACTTCAAGCCCGGGAGGCAGCACTTCCAGTAACCCTGAGAGAACTGCTCCGAGGAGGAAATGGGGGATCCAGGTTACACAGAAGTTTTGTAACAAAGGGCAGGTAGTCGGAACATCAAAAGATTATTGTAAATTAAAGAAAAGCAGATATCCCAAGTTAAGGAACTTAGCGCTTTTCTTAGTATGGGAAGATGCAAGAGTCTGGGCTCACTGAAATCATTCCTCAGCTCTCCAGGGCCAGTATCCTGTGTTTTCACATCCTGAGTTTCCTCAGGGCCCAGGGTAGGCAGTGGCTACAGTCTGATGGCTGCTAGATGGCAGGTATTCTTTTCTTCCTGAGTTTCCTCAGGGCTCACGGGCTCACGTTGGAGGACTGCAGTCGCTGATGAATGTGACATCCTTTGTTTACTGATATGGCAGGAAATATTCCTTTTCTCAAGACATATCTTATTATTTTTAATGGCTACATGGTGTTCTTTGGTTGGGATGGTCCTTAATAAACCATTCTTCAACTGCTGGCCATTTAGATCATTTCACATTTTTGCAATTAAAAACAATGTTGTAGTGAACATGGTAGTGTTTTTATTTTTATAAACTTGTACTAGTATTTCTGTAGGGAAGATTCCTAGAAGTGGACTTGCTGGGTGTCTCTTAAGATTTAATTGATTAATAACAATCAGAGACTCATAGGCTGGGAAGGATTCTGAGAACTCAGGGCTTATCCCATGCTCACAGGGTAGGATGTTTTCTTCTCACTCTGACTTTGAAAAGTTCAGAGAATGAGACTCCATGTTCTTTTTCAGGAATACCTTACAATGACTTGAAATCAACTGTAAAAGAAACAGTAATAGTTATGATGCTGTGGCTGAGTGAGTTGGAAGTGAAAGTGAAAGGCAGAATCCTAAAGTAATACACACTTCGGTGAGCCCGGTTTGCACGCCAGTCAAGCAACACAAGATGCAGGATTATCAGAGTTATGGCAGTTTCAGATAGTTGGATCAATTAACATTCATATAGTAGGGAAGTTATACCTTGTACTTCATGTAGAGTAGCAATGGGAGGTTAGTTCACTCTGGGTGTCCGAGACTGCAAACCTATCCCTTAAGATGGCCCTCAGCTAACGGGCCCCTACTTTAAGCCTTGGCTCTATCACTAGGAAGCAGGTGACCTATTGAGAGTCTAGCCAGACTACACATGATCTTAAATCTGATTCCACACCCTACCCCACAGTGCATCATACCTGAACACATAGCTGGGCTGCCCTTCACCTGGGTTGTTTCGCTTATGTCCCAAGGCTGTTTCCCTTGCAGAGAGGCACGTGGCAGCTTATTTACAAGCTGACCTAAAGAAAAGAAAAACAAAAAAACATGATGTAACGTGACAGAGCTGTGTGATCCTGACTGTTTCAGGTAGCCCCCTCCAAAGCAAGTACGATTTGTTTAAAATCTTTGCAACACCGTGATGACCTCTGTGGCAAAACCCTGTGTATCACGGACTTGTCTCTCAGAGCGGACATGTTCTTGACTGTTACAACGTATACATTTTTCCCACTTGGGGTGCACATGGAAGCATGTCTTCATTAGAAGCAACTGCAGCGTGAGTAGTAAAGATGACCATGTTAAACAGCTAGGAATTTTCACCTAATTGCACATTTATACAACATTCCAAAAGGATCAGGCAGCCTGGCTATGTCATATCATTTCAGTGCTCACCAAAGAGATTTGAAATGGACTTTTAATTATTATTGCTGATTTGCTGTGGCTGTATTCCTTAATATGAACATCTGATTAGGATTAATTTTCTTTAATTGATGAATAGAGCACTTACACTTGTAGGGTTGCACTTGTTGTTACATATTGGCATATGTACTGTATTGTGGTGTTGGCATATGCTATGTATTATGACTTTTTTCTAGAATGCTAATTACAGGCACTTCTTATCTGTTTTAGTTTTGAGGTCATTGTTCTTCCTTCCTTCACCTTTGTGTGGCTTTTTAGATTTCTTAATGGAGATAGAGCAGGGCTAAGTGACTATTAAACTCTTTTCTATATACAGTAAAACCCATTAACATGGACCTCACTAAATTTGGAATTTATGATAATGAGGGCAGGGCCTGGGTTAAAGTTTACTTTTGCATTGTCTCTGAACTAAAGCTTTGCTGAGCTAATAAATAGTATACATATAATCACAGGGGAATGGCACTCTTACTTTTAAAAGCAGACTTTTCTAGCACTCTAGAGAAAGGCCTTGCTGGAGAGGTAATAAGGTAGTGTGGAGATGGCAGAGTGCAAAGACTGTGCCACATACTAGTTTTGTGACCTTAGACAAATTTTACTTAGCTTCTCTGAGTATCTTTTCCCTCATCTATAAAATGGAGACATTTATCTAATTTATGGGGGTTGCTGTGAGGGTTAGATTTAATACAAAGTACCTGGTATGTACTTCATAAATGGCAGATAATTATTACCAAGGTAAAATAATTGGTGAGCTAATTTCAAATACTTCTTATTTTTTTAAGTAAGCCAGGGTTCCTCGGCACTTCAGAGTTTTGTTAACCTAATCTGAGATATTGCTTTATTATTATAATTGATTAAAGGAAAACCCCAGCAGTTTGGTATGGTGGTAAAGAACATGAACTTTGGAGTCAGACAAACTAAGGTTTGAAAGTAGTTCTATCACTCATTAGCTGTGTGGTCTTAGGCAAGTTACTTAATATCTCACAGGTTTTGTTTTCTAATTTGTAAAAATGGGGTGGTAATACCTGCTCCAGGACTTTTGTAAGGATTCAATGAGATAATGCTTGTAAAGTGTTCAGCCCAGTGATTTTCATGCTGTAAACTCTCAAACATCAGCTGTTGCTATTATCATGATCTTTTTGACAATAGTCCATAGTGTAGACTTTTCATTAATTCAGACTTGTCTTTTTCAGTTCACCTAATTAATGAATTTCATTTGAGATATAATCTCCATTCTAGATGAAAATTTTAAGTATGTAAGTAAAAATATTATATAGAAGCAAAATGGCTAAATACATAGGGTGAAAGAGGAAAAAATAATATTTTAAAAGTGGAAGCACAAGGTCTCAAGGTAGATTTAAATTACTGAATAATCACTTTTGTGCATAATCTTTATGTTCTTTGTAAAAGGTCTTTATATTAGCCAGAAAGAAATAGAACTTTATATATACGTAGTAGAAAGTGTGGACTGGTGATATGCTCATATCATTCACTGGCGAGAGAAGCAGTGAGTCCTTGTTCAACTTTATTTCCATCTTCTTGCTTTCCCCTTATGTTTCATAGGCTGTATGGATGAGAAATGTAAGCACTATAATGTCCTGAATGGAGACTATAATCTATCCTCCCCTTAATGACAGGCTTACGTAGGTTATCAGAATCCATCACCTCAACAGATCAGACTGAATTACTTCGATGACTGGCAATTGGTACCACTTGTGATGAAATCCAAGCAGCCAGGGATGTGTGTGTGTGTGTGTGTGTGTTTGTGTATTAAATGCTCATCAATAGGAGAAATGTATTTTACTGAAAACTCTCATCCATGCATTTTTGTAGAAGCAGGAAGTGTTCTTCTCCCTTGGGAAAAATATAAGAATTATTTTTTGAAGATTCTGAACTATTACAATACAAATTCACAACCATAAATGAGTAATCATGTTTTTTTTGTGTGCATCATATGCATGTGCAGTGGAACTTTGTAATAAAAACTAGAGGGGACAGAACCAATAATACTCTTGGGGCTATATGGCTTGACTTTCCAGGGCTGACCAATTTAAGCAGGTAATTGTAGAAAAGTAAAGTCAGTTTATTAAGTTGACAACCAGTGGTTTAGCATAAACAAATTTTCATAATACTAAATTCACAAGTCAGAAAAAAACCTTTTGTCAGACCATGTTTTCTAAGTTTGGGTCAGGAAATGTGATCACTGTAATGTATGCCATGTTGATTAGTTGTATTATTTCAGATTTTTACTGGAAGTATCTAATGGTTAGTTGTTAAGGTATGGCATTATTTGTCTAGATTTGGCATAACAACAGGAACAGCAGTAATAACTAATTTTTATTGAATGCTTACTGTATGCAAACAGTGCTAGAAGCGGGGGATATAATGGGAAGGAAAAAAAAGAAAAAGACACACCCTCATGTTAGAAACAAGTTCATAATTTGTCCAAGGATGGATAGCTAGTAAGTGGCAGAGATAGAATTATAGTGCTGTATTTGTTTTAGCAGCCTAACCTATACTGAAATATAGTAGCTTAAACAAGCTAGAAGGAGCTCCCTGACACAGTGGAGGTGCTGTATCAGCCATATCAGCTTTGGACTGCTTATGTGTAGACTGTTGAGTAAGGAAGAAATAAACTTCTATCTTACTATTCTGCTATCCCTGCTTGTTAGCTTCATTCATATGTCTGAAGATTTATAAGCATCCTCTTTAAAGGCATTCCTTAGATGTTGCACCCCTAACTTCTACTCACACCCTACTAGCCATACCTAGCTGCCAAAAAGGCTTGAAAATATAATTTTTATGGTCATGTACCTTTCAACATTCAGGAGTTCTATTAATAAAGGAAAAAGGGGAGAATGGGTATTAGGGGACAATTGGCAGTCTCTGTATCATATGCCAGTTAAGAGCATTGTTTCAGACTTGGACAAATGACAAATGATCTCATGACTTTGGAATACGCCTGCATCCATTTTCCATTTCTTTCCAAGTAGTATATATCAAAGTTATGTATATATGCACATATATAATGTGTGTATGTGATATGTTTAAATATTCAAAATACATGAGGTATGAATATTACATGATTCTACAGTGGACTTTGGTCATCTGTAAGTGCTAATTCAAAATTTCACAATAGAAGAAGCCCACTTGCTTTAATCTTTGGCAGAAAGCCTTGTAAAGCCCCCAGGATCTGTCTTGCTTGCATCCTCACTCTCAAAAAGATCTCAGACTCAGAGATCTGTGTTGTAAGACCTGTGTTAGTAGAGAAATGGATTTATAGAAAAAAAATTACTTTAAGCTTTTGAGTCAGGCAGGTATTTAATACATAAATCATAAAGAACTCTGACCCAGAACTTCAAAATTTCCTAAAATTCTTGGTCTATTAGACATTTACTATAGAAAAATAAATTAACAAGTATTTATTCAGCATATACTTAGGTTAGTACTTATGTTGAGATGGACCCACAGAATTTTATCCAGGTATCCCCCGGGGCTACAAGCGGTGGGAGGAGATAAACATAGGTTAGACCTTAAGTACATACACGTATATTCTTATTTATTACCTGGGTGCTGCCCTACCCCCTGCCCTCACCTCTCCCTCAAACTTAACGCAGTTTCTGATGAGTTCAGCTACCATTATAGAGCTGCTTGGAAATATTGTGTCTTGCACACAATAAGCTTCCTTGGCCCCTTACTCCTGGGTCCAGCTCTTTAGATCATATTTCACTAGTGGCTAGATGAGGCATAAGCAAAAAAAGAAAGGAAAGGTTTAAGTTAGAGCTGGTCTAATTATTCCGCCCTAGGCTTTTTCTGGGTTGGGGGTAGGTGGTAGTTGAGGAGCATGTCTGAAGTGGGAGGTAGTTCCAGACCTCTTTTGCCTCATTGGCCACATGGAAATAGAGAGAAGCAGTCCAAAGAGAGTGAGAATCCCGAGAGACAACTCCAAAGAAAACACAGAAGCCTACAGGTTAAAACTTTAAATTTTCCTCTCAATACACCAAAAGTTCCACCTCCTTTTAAGAAGTTTAGTTGAATCCAGTAACTTGATTCAGTTACCTGGTCTCTTTTCCTCCATGGCTGTGGGGCTGGGGAGTGAAGTAAGGGTGGAAGGGGAGCTTTGCCTTCCTGTTAGAGGTCAACATCAAGTACTTTGGAGGCACCATAACAACTACAAGACATGGCCTTTATCCCAGTTCTCAAAGACTTAACAGTCTGTCTGGGGAGCTAATAATGTATATGAAACATTTAGTGAAAACCAAGCACTTAAACTATGTGATATTGATTATTCCAGAGGAATCCAGATAAGGGAAAGGTAAAGTGGTTTTGTTTCTTGGGGAAGGCTTCTTAGATCATGTCATGAGTGAGATGCCAAAGGATGAAAGGAGCTAATTAAGAAGGAAGAAAAGAGGGGGTGAACAAAGATTCAGACAGAATGAGCTTAGAGGTCAGTAGACTTGTATGCCTGAAGCAGAGACTTCATGTTGGAGACTAGGAAATGAAGTGGAAAACTTCAGAAATCAGGCTGTGGTTAGGCTATAGGTAATCATGTAAGGTTTTTTTTTTAAACTAAGTATTAACCTCGTTATTTTTTTATGGAATGAAGTGAGTATAAATTAATAAATGACTGACTAATTGAATGCATGAATAAAAAGATAGGTGTTATAAAAACATTATAGTGTTAGAATTTGTCTAGGCTGAGAAAAGGGGGCTCCTATGCAGGACCTCAGCAACATAGGTTGCCAGGAAACAGCAGGAAGTGAAGACTAGGTGTATCAGGGTCTGGGAGCCTGGCTGCACTAGGGTTAGCCAGCAGTCAGTACCCAGAGATCAAGAGGATGTGATGATCTTGGGATTGGTTCAGGGAAGCTGTTGGATCTGAGGAAATGCAATTCAGCAGGAGATTTGGGCAACTAGAATGTAGACAGCATGTGAGATTCAGAGTCAGGAATGGTGGTATCATGGCAGTGGGCAATCTATTCACAGCCGGATCCCAGCCAGCGGCTGGAGTCCTGAAATAGAATCTGGGGAAAAGTTGTATCAGGATCCTCGTCAAGAATATTTGGGTTCTGGGCAAGGCACAAAGCCTTGTCGGAAATGGGAAAGCTAGTTAGTGCAGAAGCAGGTTTTTTTGTTTTTTGTTTTTTTTAACATCTTAATTGGAGTATATTTGCTTTACAATGGTGTGTTAGTTTCTGCTTTGTAACAAAGTGAATCAGCTATACATAGACATACATCCCCATATCTCCTCCCTCTTCCGTCACCCTCCCACCCTCCCTATCCCACCCCTTTAAGGTGGCAGAAGCAGTTTTGAAGATTGGGCCAGCATGTGTCGGGTTGGTAGGGAAACAAAGGGAAAAATTATGATGAAGCAGTTTAAACTCTGCAATTCAGTGCATTGTGGCCAAAAAGGGGCTGAGTTTGCTTCTCTTTTGCCTGCTTGATGATGGGCTGAAGGTCACAGCTACACTAAACCTCTTAAATGGAGATTTCAGGGGTCCTAGCTCAGAGGGATCTTGGAATGAATGGCTGAAGTGGAGGCCCAGTGGAAGTAGCATCACTTGGAAGGAGTCGAGACTGCAGTAGAGGAGACCTTGGCATAGCTGGGAGGCTGTCATAGTCCAGGCTGAGGAGAAGAGGGCCTGACAAAGCAGGGAACTTTTAGTAGCAATTCAGAAGAAAAGGGGTCTGCAAAAGACATTTCACATTAAGAAGTAAAAGCCTTCAGTGACAAGTTTGATGTAATGGATAGAGGAGGAAGAACCTAAAATGACTCTAGGTGGATTTCAAATGCTCATGTAGTATGACATTTTTGCTCATGAGCTGAAAGGTGTTTTAAACATATATGCAATTACTTTTGACCAATTTTTAGAAACCCAAATAAATAAAATAACTTAGTTAATAAATTGTGTTAAGGCTAACCTTACTTGAGTATTGGTTTGCTTTATATCCCACTGCAGTGGGACATCTCAGAGAGACAGAAGCCCATGAGCACGTAAATGAGTAAAAATGTTTCTTGCAAAGATATCTTTCTTTCCTGGTCTAAGATTGTGTTACTGATATACACGTGCATGGGTATGACTGAAAAGCCTAAGGTGGGACCCACCTGGATCCTTCCAGGCTCCTCTCATGTGGCATTTGCCATGGAGCTGACTTTGAAGTGTTCATGCATTCTTCTTTTACCCACCTGGTTCGTTCAGAGCCTTTGCTGAAGAAAGTGTGCTCCTGCCTGCCCAAATTGCTTCACAGTGGGCTTCTCTATCTGCAGCTGTTGTTTCCCAGCCAGACACTTTGGTGCTACCTGATGGGACGTAGGCAGGAACTTTGCTGTTCACGAAGGGGTAGGTTTCAGAATCTCATGAGGGGTTTTATTCCTGTTTATCAAGGCAAGGGAAAACACACAGAATCTTTACCTGGGTAGGGAAGGAACCTTTGTTATCAAAATGCACAGATATGTGGTATTTCTGATTTTATTAGGCTTGGATCTGTGTCTGGGGGTGGCATGGATTTCAAAGTCATTATTTAAGGTAAAGAAAAAACTTTAAACAGCATTATCACTGTAGAAGATTCTGATTGTGTTTTTGAAATGTTGAGCTAAATAATTTTAGCGATCAACAAAAGACCAACCATTGTACTGCTGAAAAGTTGTTCTTCAAAAGGCTTAGGTTAATAATTTGTTTCCATTTTGTTCACAGGTGTACTGTCTGTAGGATGGAGATAGACTGAATACCCGCTTCGCTGAATACCAGCTTCAGATCACCTTTCACATTTTCTTGTTGGAAAGGCAACTGTTGGAGAATCATCTTGTTACCACCAGCAAAAATGGAAACAAATAAAGACATTACGAATGCCACGGTGAAGGACTTCCCTGGTGGCCCTGTGGTTAAGAATCCACCTGACAATGCAGGGGATATGGTTCAATCCCTGGTCCGGGAGATCCCACATGCCACGGAGCAACTAAGCTGATGAGCCACGACTACTGAGCCTGCGCGCCTAGAGCCCGTGCTCCGCAACAAGAGAAGCCACTGCAATGAGAAGCCCGTGCACCTCAATGAAGAGTAACCCTGCTCGCCACAACTAGAGAAAGCCCATGGGCAGCAGCGAAGACCCAACGTAGCCATAAACATAAATGAATAGATAGATAGATAGATAG
Source organism: Mesoplodon bidens (assembly GCF_964165515.1). Taxonomy (NCBI): domain Eukaryota; kingdom Metazoa; phylum Chordata; class Mammalia; order Artiodactyla; family Ziphiidae; genus Mesoplodon; species Mesoplodon bidens. The sequence goes on along the minus strand of NC_138160.1, from coordinate 76,505,721 downwards.
ATAGATAGATAGATGGATAGATAGATAGGATGCCACAGTGAGCGACCAGCAGTTAATGATGCCAGTGTTATGCAAGCTTCGGCAAAGGAATTTTTCAAGACCGTGTGCCTCACCAGCCAGAAATCAGGAAAGGTTGAACCTCTCCTTTTTGTCTCAGCTCTTTCCTAACTCAATGCAACCCCTCAAAATTAAAGTGAATTGAAACATGCATTGCCTTTTCAACTTAATTGAGTACTTACTATGTGTGAATCACTGTACAAAACAGGGGAGGGAAAATGAGGAGACAAATAAGATGTGGTCCCTGCCTTCAGTGGATTTACAATCAGTTTCAGGGCATACATTTTTTTTGTTTGGTCTTCTGGTCTTCAGCATGTCCCTAAAACAGGAAACAAATGGAAAAGTATATTCTGTAAGTATTTTAAATCTCTTTAATACAAAACAGAACAAAACAAAATTCCTAATGTGGGCAAGTCAGGACATCTTAATTCCAGTTTTTTTGGACTTCTGATAGTTAGGACCCATTTTATTGATTCCATGTACATTCAGGAGACTTTAGAGATATTAATACATTATAGTTGGAGCAAATTTGCATAAATCCTTTTTCCCCCTTAGGTGTAGATTGTATATTGGAGAAATATATTGTGTTTGTACATTTCTTGGAAAGTAGGGAGGTAAATTAAATCTGTTGTCTCTATAGGCCTCTGCCTTCAATGCCCTAGGGACCCGCCACTCCAAGTGAGTTATTAGCATGGAGAGGGGAAAGGTTTGCCTCAAGCTTGGGGGTGTTGTTCATGGACCCAAGAAAGGGCAGAGAAGGAGCAAAACAGACCTGAGCAAAGGCTGTGTATGAAAATTTGGCTATTTCAGTGTTCATTGTGTTGTCTGTATTCCATAAGTTGGATGACTATACAATTTTTCCAAAAAATTACTTCTGATCTGGGAATAAGTCATGAGTTTTCCAGTGTTAAGATGCTAATATGACTGTAGACATGGTGTCTGTGACACATTTTAGTATGTATGAGCCAACAATAGACATGTCTTTGTCTTGAGTAGTGTCCACATTTGAATTGAAAATGTGCCAGCTTTTTTTTTTATACATCATCAACAGACTTCTTAATTAAGCTGCCAGTACATACTGCCAATAGCACTATGTGCTGTTTGAGAAATGAACTGTGTCAGTGCTGTTTCTCTCATTTAATAAACAACATTGCTCCCTATAAAATGGATATAAAGTGTTCTTTGAATGGAGCATTATATGGCTCCCTAAAGAATTTGTTGAGAATTCTCAAATCATTCCTTTTTACTTAATTTCTAAAAACTTTTATTTTGCTCCTCAGTAAGGAATAACTCTAATTTGACCAATGACTTTAATTATATGATTCATCCTTAATAGGATGCATTGCCCCACCCCCAAACTCCTGGTGGTAATACTGGATATTGGTTATGTTACTTTCAGTTTGCATGAAGTAGCTTCCAGGAAGTCTAAGTTATGAACCTGTAGTGTACTAAATTGTAGATATCTATTTACTGTTCTGGGAGATTTTTTAGAGGGACAACCTCTGTATTCCTTGTACCTAGGACAGTGCCTGGTGCATAGTAGATAAGTGTTCAGTAAATATTTGGTGATCAAGGCAGGTAAAGTAGCTTTTTTCATCTGTGGCTCGTAAGGCTCTGTAAAGGACAGAGGGGTCTTGCTGACAGAGTAGCACCTCTGTTAGTTTGTAGTTTACCTCAGTGTACTTAGAATGAGTCCAAATCAGCTGGATACTTCGTATATTGTCTAGTCCACTGGTCCTCTTAATTGGTGTCTTGGATTCACCAGTTCAGCCCTGTCATTCATACCAACATCCACTCTGCTTCCCCTGCACAGGGGCGGGGCTGCTCGGCTTCTCCTCCTCTGGGTTGTCCATCAATAGAAGAGCAATCATTCTATTCAGTGGGTACTCATGATGTGCCAGGTGCTGAGCTTAGTGCTTTTCACAGAGCCTCTTAATTATCTCATTTAAACCACACAACAACCATTTGAAGTGGGTATTATCCATTGCACAGATGTGTATCTTAAGTCATGGGGAATCTAAGTCCAGATCTCTTAGATTCCAAAGCCTGAACTATTAACCCCTACCCTCTGCTGCATCCCAGGGGAAATTCCCACTGCCTGGGGGTGGGGGACAGTTCAAATCTGGACATAGTCTAGATTCATTGCATTTAGTTATTACTGAACAGCAAACTGTCTAACGGATAAAACCCAGCAAATCACAGTTGTTTTGAGAATGGGGGAGGGCAGAGCAATTGGGAGAAAGCAAAGTTGGAAACAAACCAATTTGAGCCAAACCTTTAGCCTTTACCTCATAATCCTTTTTTTTTTTTCATAAACTTTCTTTTTTTAACATAGCCTGACACCATGTGATAAATCAAAGCCAGATGTAATTGACCCAGAATTGATCCCCAAATGTCTTCTGGGGGAATATGCTTTAAGTCTGGTTGTTGATTCTGAGGAATAATTGCCACCCTAGAAAGGTAATTACATATGCCATTGTTTATACACATAATAGGCTCAGAATGCATGTTCTTCACAGAGGGGAAGAGAATCCTGCTTGCACATTAGGGGTGTGCACTCTGTATTGTGTCAGAATGCCACAAATAGCATTTGAACTGCTCCCTATTACTGTTTATTTCCCTGATGTGTGTGTGTGTGAGAGAGAGGGAGAGGTTAGGAGTGAGGAAGGTGATGGGCCATGGAAAGCTGTTTGTTGAGCTGAAATGGCAATGATTTGCTTCTCCTTAATTTTTTACTTTACTGAAACATGTTCTGGATCTGATTCATTTGGCTTGGTCTGGTTAAAAAGACTTTTCTTCCTGCTTGGCATATGCTTATTAATGAGTTCATATTTCTTTCCATCAAGGGCTCTTTACTTTGTGGAAATACGAAGTGAGAACCTTTCTCCTAAATGCCCTGGTTTTGACCACCCCTTTAAGTACACCAAACAGTCAGCTAAAATAGTAGCTAGTGCCTTTCCTCTCACTGTGCTTTCTGGTAAAACATAAATGGGATTTAAACCACAAATGACCAATTAAAGCACTTCATGCCATTGCCTTTAGCCATAAGACAGTAGTTATCTTAATACAACAAAAAAGGCTATTTTGTGGTAGTCTAACTCTAGAAACATTTTTTTTTAATTAAAGCCTTAAAAAAACAAAATGTCATGACTTTTTGTAGTGCGGCACAATGAAAGAAGTACATATGTATTCCAATACGGAACTGGGCATTGTTTGAAGCTGAAGCAATTCATCCTGGGCTATTCTCTGCTGCAGTGTCCAGCAAATTGCATGACCTGCTTGTTAGGCTTGACAACAGTATTTTACCTAACAAAGGCCTCTGCAGCACCGAGCAACAGTGGAATGTCAGATGTCAGATTGAGCACACTTCTCACACAGATGTGCAGCCGTAATAGCCTCTAAGGAGATGCACGTGGCAGGGAGCAAAGGGTGGGGACGAGCGCTTGGAACGGTGTGGTGTGTGAGTATGTAGGTTGGGGTGAGTGGGAGGGGGAGGCCGACACTTAGCAGTAGGGATGTGGCCCCGCTGACCACATTTAATCAGCCCTCTGTAAACAGTTCAACATTTTCATTGTTCTCTAAAAACTAATAAAGAGAAACAAGCATTTTTCATTCATCTTGAAGTAATTTTCTGTCAGGTTGGAGACCCTTGTGGCCTCCAGCTTTTGCAATGCTAGCTGTGTGATACGACAACTATTTCAATTTATCTTACAAACTGGTCATTCACATGTCAGTTAGTGTTCACCAAGCCGGCATCTGAAACTGTGCAGTTAACGAGTTTTACAACATTTCTATCAAGAGAAACTGTTTAGCATAACTGACTCTTAAGGAGTTATTATACCTCTAAAAATCCATTTTAAGGGGCATTATTTAAATAAAATAGAAAAATGGTTCACTGCCTTTTAAAGGGGCTACAAAAAAAGTCCATCAGCTCCAGTGCAGTAATCCTCAGCTTAAAGCACTCTTGAGAGCACTTCTGGGAATTGTCAGCATAATGAAATGTTTTGTGAAACGTCCAGATAGATTCCATTACTCAATTTTACTGCACCATATTTATTTTCCTTCCAGTTTTTAAAGAAGTAAATTACTTTTTGAGAGGATGATTCTATGCTCTATAGATTAACTGAGCACATTATTACCCAGGTTGTAGCAAAAGAGATGGTTCTGTTTGCGGTGTCATCTATATGCATCTTCAAACAGGGGCAAAGAAGAGAAAAGCAGCTTTCCCCCCCTTAGTGCTTTAGCTCCAAAAGGGTTAAATCACAATGTGGCTTATAGAGTTTTGCATTTTCCTCATGCCACATTTTTTTCAGACTTTTAAATAACTTTGGTACACAATGGCATCTGTAATTACTTTCTTTAAACTTTGCAAAATAGACTCTGTTTTCTTATCCTAAATAAATAAATGCAGGAAATCCCATATACATGTACATTGGCACATGCCTAATGATACATATCATTTGAAACCGGCCCATTTCAATAGGAGATGCTATTGAACATTTTACTTAAAGAAGAATAGATTCCTCATATTAACCGAGATGGCCAATGACCCCAAACCAATTAATAGCTAGAGTCCATAATGGAGTACTATATAGCCTAGCAACAAGTTCCTTTAGTGTATTATATTACCTAAGAGGAGTAGGAGCCACCACTTGTAATGTAAATGACTTAATGGTTCTTTCTATGATGACCAAGACCAGGAGAAGAAGTATGTTCTGCTGTAATAAGAGATATTTCATATCTTTAGGAGGTGTATCTATAACATGGCACATTTTCATTTTGATACCAACAGGTCCCCTAATTTCTTAGACTGATGTTTGTGCACATGACTTTAATTTTCTGAGGGAGATAGGAAGGTGTTCTTTGCCTGTTAGCTGTATCTGCCCATAAGAAGCACAGTAACATCCATGAACCAGATACAATTTGACAATTTATGCCTTTATTACCTCCTACAGAGTGATATTATTTCATGCTGGCACATTAATGTTTGCAGCATGATACTGTCATTCCTGGAAATTTTACCTTCTGAGGTTCAAATATTGAGGAAAGGGTTTACATTTTTTCTAAGTGCCTTAGATTTGGGGAAAATGCAACTTATTCTAAGGTCGGCTTTTTTACTCTTTTTTTGATATTTGGTGGCACTGTAGATAATGTTCAGATAACGGGCAAAAATCATATCTGAAAACTCTTACCTCTTCTTGGCCAAATAGCTTGTTTTTGTTCTGTTTCCATTTTTTGCAAATAATATTTCATCAACTTACACTTTGCTGCTATTTGTTCCCCTAGTGATGTACACTCAGGAGACATTGACCAAAAAATGTTCTTGAATCCATTTGGTGGTGTACTTAGATCTGTCTTAATACTCCAGCATTCAGAATTAGGGCAGGTGGAGTATGTAAGTTTCTTATTGCTGCCTTAACACATTACCACAAATTTAGTGACTTAAAATAACACAAGTTTATTATCTTGCAGTTCTGTAGGTCAGAGGTCTTACTGGGCTAAGATAACTTGTTGACAGAGCTGCATTCCTTCTGGAGGCTCTAGGGGATAATCTTTTTCTTTGCCTTTCCTAGCTTCTAGAAACTGTCTGCCTTCCTTGGCTAGGGGCCCCTTCCTCTGTCTTTAAGACTAGCAATGATGAGTCAAATTCTTCTCATATGGCATCTATCTGACCCTGTTCCATTGTCACATTTGTTTCTCACTGCAGCCAGTAAAATGTTCTCCACCTTTGAGGACTCACATGATTAGATCGGGCCCACCTGGGTAATCCAGGATGCTCTTCCCATTTCAAGGCCCATACCTTAGGTGACATCTGCAAAGTCTCTTTTGCCACACAAGGTATCATATTCACAGGTTCTGGAGAAGAGGACCTGGAGATCCTTGGAGAGGGAGCAGGGCATTAGTCTGCTTACCACATGGAGTTTCAGAATTCTTTCTCATACTAATATTTGAAGGATTAATAGCAGTTGCCAGCCTAGTAGTCTCCAAACTTTAAAAATCGTGCATGAAAATAGTTTAAAGTTTTTGAGTATGCACCTCAATATATGTACATTTCCTTCTAAACTATAATATTATCTACATTAATAGTGTATATACTAGTAGTAAAACTTCATTTCTTTTTAATATATAAATAAATAAAAGCAGATCTTCTAATGGTTTCTTTGCACCCCAGTGCATCATCTTGTGTGCCCCTAGGGCTATGTGCACCTAATTTTGGAGAAGGGAAAAGGATGAAGTCTGGATTAGCTTGTGTAAATGTAGTTCTTGACTCAGACATATAAGACTTCAAGGTAAGGAAGGGACTGCAGAGACGTTTTTGGTAGTCTCTGGTAGTGTTTGGAAGTGAGGAAGAAAGTTACTTGTTTTGCTTACACTATTACTGCTGTTTGTAGTTTCAGAGGGTAATAGTATAGAATGTAACATACCCAAAACTGTCCTGAAAGCTGAGAAATGCAAATTATAGAATTACAAGACAAATGCTATTTTATAAAAGACTAGAAAGAGGTTGTTTACCAGAAATCTCCAAAACATGAGTTAGTTACTTATTTAGAATAAGGCCATATCTCATCAGAACAGCTACTCAGGTCAGTGTACTTGAAAATCCCAAGAAACTTAATTGCTCAACGACTGTTTTGAATGCTAGTAGTAAGGTCTGTATGAAACTGGGCTGAGGGAAAAGGTGATTCTGTTACGTTTAATTTAAATCATATTTTCGAGTTTAAAAAGCATCTCTATTACACCAGCCACATTTGATCTCCATGGCATGTAGTCTTATTACAGTGTAGGAAAACCAGAAGTTGTGACACAAGCCGACTATGCTAAGTCCCCTTGTGTTATTTTTTGAGATGTTCTCACAACAGTCAGCCTAGAGAGTGGGATATTACTAAGACGTGCTGACACACCTCTGAAATCAAAAAGAGCTTCTGCTGGCGAATGAAAGTAGGTTGCCACAAAAATGTACATCAATTAGGAAACAAATCAATGACTGTTTGCCAAGTGCCATAAGTGTCCCGGCGGCAGTCTGGGCAGTATATTTTTATCTGATTTGCCCCAGGCCACTTCCACTCTCTTCCTGAAAGATGGACAGGTAGTCTTCTCAAATCCTTCGCTGATAGTTTCCATTCATGATCTCAAAATGTAACTGCTAACGTGTCAATGATTACTGTACAAAGAAGTTAACCACTACTGCTAAATTTCCCCAACTGAAACCCAATCCAGAGATTAGCAACAATAAGGAATCTGTTTTATTTGCATTTAATTTGTACCTTCACACTATTATCTCCAATGTTTTAGTTTCAGGAAATGTGGTCTCAGGCTATTATAACCACATTTCATGCTGCTGTTGCACTGTTATTTGATCTCTATGGTTGGAAATGACTACTGAAAAAATAAAGCTAGCATACTTTATTTTAATTATACCAGTTCAGTGTCTAAATAAAAAATGTACTTTATATTTAATGTGGAGCACAGATTAACAGTTTTATGGGGCATATCTATCTATATCATTTTCTGTTTACACATCAGTTATATATCTTTCTCTCAGCAAAACAGATGCCTATGGTGTGAAAACAAGGAAGGAGAGCATCGAAGTTACAATCACATGGGCAGTAAATAACATCTTAATTGGTCTGGAATGCCGGAGTTTGATTTTTTTTCCCTGCCTGGCTTTTATTTATTGATTGCTATAGCTTATTTATCTTCCCAGTGATTTGTACAAGTCTATCTTCTTTCCTCAATAAGCCAGTCTCTGGTGGCTTTATATTGCAAATTCCATCTGGGGAAATGGTCTAGTGAGAGAAGTGCAGTTGCTCCTGGAAAAGCCATTATTTAAAAGCTTTTGTAGAGGTAAGGGTAACTTCTCAGTTTTTACACTTTGTCTTCTGGAAAAAAGAAGGAGTGCAGCTATTACAAAGTTGCCACCCAATATATGTTTCAACAATTCTTTACTCTCCACTTGTTTGGCAGCAATAGGAAAACAAAGATTTAGTGTACGCTTAAATTTTCCTGTACACGATTTAGATCCTAGTGAGGATAGCAAACAGGAATGGACTGTGTATATCTAATACATCATATGTAAACCCTGGATTTTCTTCTGCATGCATTTCTACAGCTCCATTCTAATATCTTTTTTTAAATAGCACTTTAGGATAAACTACACTTCAAATGACACATTATGCTCCATAGTGCAGTTGAGAACTGGCAATGTAACCATTCTCAGGAAAGCTGGTTGGCAAAAAATCCACCACTTTTTCTAGTATATAGATATCCAAAGCTGAAGTCAACCCTGGAAAATTAGTGATTTTTTTTCCTCCTAAATCAATGATTCCCTTGTTTATTAAATCAGTACTCCCAGTGTTTGTCGTGATTCTGTTTGGTTGTCTTGATCTCACAGAATATTAGAAGAGTGTTCTGAAAGATTTCCTCCGTTGATAGCTGAGGGAAAAACAAGTTTACAGATGGCAATGCTATACTTATGCTATGCAAGTGATGCTTTGCAAAGTGATTCTGTAAACATATTCCAAAGGGGAGACTCTGATATCCCATCATCACCCTAATCTAACCTTAACTGCCTTTAAATGAGCTAATGAAAATTTGGGGCGGGTCTTTTAGAGAATGCATTTGCATTTGCCATAATTAGTAGTAGGCAGATCTCACTACATCCAGGGACAATCTCGAGACAACTTCTTGATCGACTATTAGTGCTTAATTTCTGAATGTCAAACCCTGCACATCTTACTTTCTAGAGAATGAGCTCAATTGAACTTAGTCCCCAGTTACGCAAAAACTGCTCGGATAAAACCAAGTGGACACCAATGTAATGAATGTGGTTATTAAATTGTTTCAATTGAAAGAACCCTATTCTTACACCATCATAATGGGAACAATTTATCCCCACTGATCGGCCTGTCTCTCTTTCTCTCTCTCTCTTTTTCTGAGCTCTCTTTGATCTTGAAGCATATTGCGGTGGTGTGTCCTATTGAAAAGCGAAACTGGGGCAATTTTAATGCTTTTGTACCTTACCAAGTGCTCTATTTTTTCTCTGTTTAAAAATAGCTGTTAATTATAAGTGCAGTTTAAATGTCTCAAGTGACCCAGAAATGCAGGTTGGAATGAGACAGATTGTGTGTCTCATATGAAACAGATGTACTTTCACAGAGCATTCTGAATTCAGTCTTCCCTCTGTATCCTCCTCTTGAGTTATTTCCATCAGGTATTGAGCTGGTCTAGTACCATACTATGAAATCCCACACATCTCAACAGGGTGAAAGAAAAGCAGACCTAATTTTTTGTGTGTGTTTGTGTGCCACAAAGAAAAGCCCCTTTTGTATATCAGTCCCTACTATGTGGGTGAATATTGTGCTGTTGGTGTTAGATCATGGGACAAGGGCTACTTTCCTGGCCAGGAAAACCATATGATTTTCTAGAGCTCCACTCCTGTCTCTTGGGTCACTGGCTTTGCGCTAAAAGAACACCGCAGGAGTGATAAACATATCCCTTGAGGTCCTTCTTCAGCTTAATTCAATAGTGCCCGAGGACAAATTAACCTCCTGCTAGATTGCAAAGATCTCTGATTCTTCACTGGTTTCAAAAAACTTGTGTTTTTAGCTCCTTGCTAACCTGTAACCACCCTGGAGATGGTTACACTGCTGGTGATGTTTGGGGGACCGAGGCTTTAACAAGTGATGTACTAACTCAGTAAAATCACATTATTCATTTATCCTGCTACAACCTAAACAAATCTGGTACTTACCTAATTATATGTGCTCATATACTGTAGGTTTGAAGGTGCTCCTATCTAGTGTAGTTCCAAGAAGTGATTTCAAAATTGAATTTAAAATAGAGTGAATATATATGGAATCTAAAAAAAAAAAAGTTCTGATGAACCTAGGGACAGGACAGGAATAAAGACGCAGACGTAGAGGATGAACCTGAGGACACAGGGAGGGGGAAGGTCAAGCTGGGACGAAGTGAGAGAGTGGCATGGACATATATACACTACCAAATGTAAAATAGATAGCTAGTGGGAAGCAGCCGCATAGCACAGGGAGATCAGCTCAGTGCTTTTCGACCACCTAGATGGGTGGGATAAGGAGGGTGGGAGGGAGACGCAATATGAGGATATGCGGGATATGGGGATATATGTATACATATAGCTGATTCACTTTGTTATACAGCAGAAACTAACACAACATTGTAAAGCAATTATATTCCAATAAAGATGTTAAAAAAATAGAGTGCATTCCAGTGGTTTGATGATCTTTTCCAGGTTTCTTAGGATCTTTGGTAAATATCCCAAAGCCACCTGAACATTTGCACAGTGAAGGAATTCAGGACTTGTCCCCCTTCCTCCACTTGGATTCAGATCTGTGATCCAATCTCGCTCGTTATCTGGATGAGAGCATGTCTCAGTGAGGGGAGGGCAGTTTATATGCATTGGCTCCCTATCTGCTTGTAACTAGAAATGCCCAACCGAGGAGTTCTTCATTGCTATAGCAATGGCATTGAACACAGTTATCGTGTCGGCTTAGGGACTGATTTTTTAAGTTCTTTCTAGAAAACTTGTAGATGTTTTAGTCAAATTCTAAATGTAGGCACTGATTTGAACATTTTTCATAGCTAATTTTTAATTTTAATCAGTAATTTTAACTTGACTGTTCTGATTCTAATGTAATCATTCTGATTCTAATCATTCTAATTTGTCCAATGAGATTTATTTCATTTAGTGTTTATAATCTTGTAAGTGACAGCCCACTTGGGTTACAGTTTCATGACAAGTTGATGGTCTATTTTCAGGAAGAGGGGAAGGTATGGCCCCAGGTAAGTTTAAGTGAATCTATATGATACAGAGTGGGAGCTGAAAACAAATTCAGAAAAAAATTCTTTAAGTCCATATCTTATAAAAATATTCCAGTCACTGAGATACATTTATATTGCTATTGGAAGATGAATGATAACACACTTAAAGACAATATAAATAATACATTTCTAAGTAGAATAACTCTGAAAAGTAGAACTATTGGGAAAGGCAGTCTCCTGTGTGCAGTCTTTGGACCTCACTCATCCTCATAAGAGTGGGCCTTGGGCCTGGAACCTTCCATACCAAGAGAGCAAGAGTCCTTACAGCCTGTGCTGGGCTGGTCACTTTGTGGGGGGCACATCTTTCCCTGTTTCAGACTCTATGTGTGCTCCTTTGTTCTGCTTACGCATGTGTGTCATGTGGTACTTGGCTAACCCCACTGCTACATCTGTCCCCGTAGAGGATGGGGTCCTTTATTCTGTGGCACAAGAGGGGTTCGTGTGGGCCACTGGCCATGGGGAACCAGTGCCCACTCCTGAAGCTGATTATGCTCTGTCTCTTTTTTATGTGAGTTAAGTGTTGTTCCTTCCAATGCCTGACTGAGTTGCGTTTTCCTTGGTGATTTAGATACCAAGATGCAGTGGGCAGCAGTGTTCTGACTTCTCCTGGTGATAGGCAATAGATACCACTTCTCAATAAGAACAAATTACTATATAAGATACATGGGTTTGGAAATGTCTTTGGTCCTTAGTTTCTAATCAGGCTATTGGTAGAAGTGGAAAAGACCTGTGTCAACCTGGGGACATTGATAGCTATTTATTGTGGACGTTGAGTGAACATTAGGACTGTGAAATCCAGGTCTGGATAAGAGTCCGGATAGATGGTAGGTGTGGTTCGACTCTGGGTAAAACCTGGTTTTGAGAGATCAGCAGGCTAGAATGGGGATGTCCTAGTTCTGAAAGCCAGGTGTTAGAATTATCCGTGGAGGCAAAATAGAATGAGGATACGAGCAAGCAGTGAGCTGGATGCTACGTAGACATTTAAGAAAAAGGGAGCCTCTAATTCCAGATGTCCAAATGAGGGAGAGGTCCAAAATCAGGCAATTGCCAGCAACTCGGCACCTGGAGAGCTGGAGAGGAATGGCCAAACAAGCCGGGGCACAGGTATGAGGCTTTGGAAATTGAAATGACTATGATGGATGAGGCAGCTTTCTGACTTCAGGTGCCAGAGAAAGGGAGAGACCTCAGTCAGATATCCAGGTGGAGCAGAGAGGGAGGCAATTGGATGGTGGCTTTGCCAAGGTGAAACCTGGCTTCTGACAGGCAGATGTTGAGGGCTGATGTGCCTGAGACTGCAGGAACTATTTACTAGTTTCCTTCTCTGGGCCCTGAGCCCCATCTTCCTGATGGTTCTTGTCCTCCAACTCCTTCAGAAATTTCCCAGTAATAACCTGATTTAAGCCTTTCTCAGACAGGCCACCTCATATAAAGGCAGGAAGGCTCTACACCAAAATATACACAAAGGCTATGGGCGGTTGTAGGTGCTTTTAATTTTCTTTTCATTTCTTATTTGTATTCTATACAGTGATCCTTTATTACATTTGTAAGAATCTAAGAAATTAAATTTAATTTCTTTATAAAATTATTTTTCCAGTTTTATTGAGGTTAATGACATACAACATTGTATGAGTTTAAGGTGTACAACATAATTCTTTGGTATATGTATATTTTGTGAAATGATTAGCACAATGAGTTTAGTTAACATCCAACACCTCGCTAGTTATAATTTTTTCTCTTGTGATGAGAACTTTGAAGATCTAGTCTCTTAGCAACTTTCAAATATTAATATATAATACAGTATTGTTAACAATAGTCACCATGCTGTGCAATATATCCCCAGAATTTATCTTATAATTGGAAGTTTGTACCTTTTGGCCATCTTTACTCAATTTTCCCACCACCAAACCCCACCTCTGGCAACCACCAGTCTGTTCTCTGTTTCTATGAATTTGGGTTTTTTACATTCCACAAATAAGGGAGATTATATGGTATTTGTCTTCTTCATCTGACTTATTTCATTTAACATAATGCCCTCAAGGTCCATCCATGTTGTCCCAAATGGCAGGATTTCCTTCTTTTTTATGGCTGAATGATAGTCCAGTGCGTGTGTGTGTGTGTGTGTGTGTGTGTGCATAATGTTTCCTTTATTCATTCATCTGTTGATAGACACTTAAGTTGTTTGTATGTCTTGGTTATTGTAAATAAAACTACAATGAACATGAGGGTGCAGATATCTCCTTGGGATAGTGATTTCATTTCCTTTGGATATATAGTGGAATTGCTAGATCATATGGTAGTTCTGTTTTTAATTTTTTGAGAAAACTCCATTCTATATTCTATTTTTAAAAATTGAAGTATTGTTGATTTACAATGTTGTGTTAGTTTCTGTTGTACAGTAAAGTGATTCAGTTTTATATATATATATATATGTATTTCATATTCTTTACCATTATAGGCTATTACAAGATATTTTATATAGTTCACTGTGCTATACAGTAGGACCTTGTTTTGTGTCTATTTTATATATAGATGTTTGTATCTGCTAATCGCAAACCCTTAATTTATCCCCTCCCCTTTCCCCTTTGGTAACCATGTTTGTTTCCTATGTCTGTGAGTCTGTTTCTGTTTTGCAAATAAGTTCATTTGTATCATATTTTAGATTCCTCATATGTGATATCATATGATATTTTTCTTTTTCTGTCTGACTTCAATTAGTATGATAATCTCTAGTTCATCCATGTTGTTGCAAATTTCATTCTTTTTTATTGCTGCATAGTATTCCATTGTATATAAGTACCACATCTTCTTTATCCATTCATCTGTCAATGGACATTTAGGTTGTTTCCATGTCTTGGCTATTGTAAGTAGTGCTGCTATGAACACTGGGATGCATGTATTTTTTTGAATTAGAGTTTTCTCTGGATATATGCCCAGGATTGGGATTGCTGAATCTTGTGATAACTCTGATTTTTTAAGTAACCTCCATACTGTTTTCCATCATGGCTGCACCAATTTACATTCCCACCAACAGTGTAGGAGGGTTCCCTTTTCTCCACACCCTCTCCAGCATTTGTTATTTGTAGACTTTTTAATGATGGCCATTCTGACTGGTGTGAGGTGATACCTCATTGTAGTTTTGATTTGCATTACTCTGATAATTAGCAACATTAAGCATCTTTTCATGTGCCTATTATCAATCTGTATGTCTTCTTTGGAGAGATGTCTATTTAGGTCTTCTGCCTAATTTTTGATTGGGTTCTTTGCTTTTTTTGTTATTGAGTTGTGTGAGCTATTTGTATATTTTGGAAATTAATCCTACGTTGGTCGCATTTTTTTCAGATATTTTGTCACAGTCCATAGGTTGTATTTTCATTTTGTTTATGGTTTTCTTTGCTGTGCAAAGACATAAGTTTGATTAGGTCCCATTTGTTTAGTTTTGCTTTTATTTCTATTGCCTTGAGAGACTGACCGAAGAAAACATTGCTAGGATTTATGTCAGAGAATGTTTTGCCTATGCTCTCTTCCTAGGAGTTTTATGGTGTCCTGTCTTATATTTAAGTATTTAAGCCATTTTGAATTTATTTTTGTGTATGGTGTGAGGGAATGTCCTGACTTCATTGGTTTACATGTGGCTGTCCAGCTTTCTGAACACCACTTGCCAAAGAGATATGCAGATGACATGCTACTATATATAGAAAACCATAAAAAATCCACACAGAAACTACTAGAACTAATAAACAAATTGAGCAAGGTAGCGTGATACAAGATTAACATACAGAAATCTGTTGCATTTCTTTATACTAACAATGAAATATGTGAAAAGGAAAGTAAAAAAAAATCCCTTTTAAAATCTCATCAAAAAGTATAAAATATTTAGGAATAAACCTGACCTAGAAGGTGAAAAACCTATATGGTGAGAACTAAAAAACATTGATAAAGGAAATTGAAGAGTATTTAAAGAAATGGAGAGATATACCATGCTCTTGGATTAAAAGAATTAATGTTGTTAAAATGGCAACACTACCCAAAGTAATCTACAGATTTAATGCAATCCCTATCAAATTACCCTTGACATTTTTCACAGAATGAGAACAAATAATCCTAAAATTTATATAGAACCACAGAAGACCCAGAATTGACAAAGCAATCCTGAGGGAAAAGAACAAAGCTGGAAGCATAACCCACACAGACTTCAGACAATACTTCAGAAGCTACAGTAATAAAAACAGTGTGGTATTGGTGCCATAACAGATATATGGATCAATGGAAGAGAATAGAGAGCCCAGAAATTGTCCCACACACCTACGGTCAATTAATCTTTGACAAAGGAGGCAAGAACATACAATGGAGAAAAGACATTCTGTTTTCCATAGTGGCTGCACCAATTTACATTTCCACCAAGAGTGCAGAGTTTCCCTTTTTTCCACGTCCTCACCAACACTTCTTATCTCTTGTCCTTTCAATAATAGCCATTCTAGGGCTTCCCTGGTGGCGCAGCAGTTGAGAATCTGCCTGCCAATGCAGGGGACACGGGTTCGAGCCCTGGTCTGGGAAGATCCCACATGCTGCGGAGCAACTAGGCCCGTGAGCCACAACTACTGAGCCTGCGCATCTGGAGCTTGTGCTCCACAACAAGAGAGGCCACGACAGTGAGAGGCCCGCACACCGCGATGAGGAGTGGCCCTCACTCGCCGCAACTAGAGAAAGCCCACACACAGAAATGAAGACCCAACACAGCCAAAATAAATAAATAAATAAAATTAAAAAAAAAAAGCCATTCTAACAGGTGTGAGGGGGTATCACATTGTGGTTTTGATTTGCATTTCCCTGATGATTAGTGTTGTGTACCTTTTCATATGCCTGCTGGGCATTTGAATTCTTCTTTGAAAAAATGTCTACTCAGACCCTCTGCCCATTTTTAAACTGGATGATGATAATGATGATTTTGCCATTGAGTTGTATGAGTTCTTTTTTTTTAAATTTTATTTATTTATTTATTTAGGCTGCATTGGGTCTTCATTGCTGCACGTGGGCTTTCTCTAATTGTGGCAAGCAGGGCTACTCTTTGTTGCGGTGCATGGGCTTCTCCTTGCGGTGGCTTCTCTTGTTGCAGAGCATGGGCTCTAGGTGCGCGGGCTTCAGTAGTTGTGGTACACAGGCTCTAGAGTGCAGGCTCAGTAGTTGCGGCACATGGGCTTAGTTGCTCCGCAGCATGTGGGATCTTCCCAGACCAGGCATCAAACCCATGTCCCCTACATTAGCAGGCGGATTCTTATCCACTGTGCCAACAGGGAAGTCCCTATGCGTTCTTTTTTTTTTTTTTTTCAGTACGCGGGCCTCTCACTGCTGTGGCCTCTCCCGTTGTGGAGCACAGGCTCTGGACGCGCAGGCCCAGCGGCCATGGCTCAAGGGCCCAGCCGCTCCGTGGCATGTGGGATCTTCCCGGACCGGGGCACGAACCCGTGTCCCCTGCATTGGCAGGTGGACTCTCAACCACTGCACCACCAGGGAAGCCCCCTATGAGTTCTTTTTTAAATTTACTTTTTAATTGAGATATAGTTGATTTACAATATCATATTAGTGATTCAAAAATTTCATATATTTTGCTTCATTTAAAGTTATTATAAAATATTAGCTATACTTCCTGTGCTGTACAATATATCCTTGTAGGTTATTTATTTTATACATAATAGTTTACACTTCTTAATCTCCTACCCCTGTCTTGCCCCTCCCTCCTTCTCTCTCCTCACTGGTAACCACTAGTTTGTTTTCTGTGAGTATGTTTCTGTTTTGTTATATTCATTAATTTGTTTTTTTTTTAGATTCCAAATATAAGTGATAACATACAATATTTATCTTTCTCTATATGACTTATTTCACTAAGAACAAATGATTTTAAGTTTATGTGGAAATACAAAAAACCCTAAATAGCCAAAACAGTCTTGAGAAAGAAGAACAGAGCTGGAAGAATCATGCTCCCTGACTTCAGCCTACACTACAAAACTACAGTAATCAAAACAGCATGGTACTGGAACAAAAACAGACACATAGGTCAGTTGAACAAGATAGAGAGCATAGAAATAAACGCATGCACTGTGGTCAGTTAATCTATAACAGATGAGGCAAGAATACACAATGGGGAAAAGACAGTCTCTTCAATAAGTGGTGCTGGGAAAACTGGACAGCTACACATATTAAGAATGAAATGATAACATTTTCTAACATCTTATACAAAAATAAACTTAAAATGGATTAAAGACCTAAATTTAACACCAAAACCCATAAAATTCATAGAAGAAAACATAGGCAGAACACTGCCTGACATAAATCATAGCAATATTTTTTTTGGACCTGCTCCTAAAGCAAAGGAAACAAAAACAAATATAAACAAATGGGGCCTAATTAAGCTTAAAAGCTTTTACACAGCAAAGGAAACAAAACAAAAAGACAACCTACTGAATGGAAGAAAATATTTGAAAATGATATGGCTGATAAGGGTAACCCCTTATCCAAAATATATATATATCCAAAATATATAAACAGTTCATACAACTCAATATCAGAAAAACAAGCAGCCTGATTAAAAAGTGAGTGGAAGATCCGAATAGACATTTTTCCAAAGAAGACATACAGATGGCCAATGGCAAATGAAAAGATGTTCAACTAATCATCAGAGAAATGCAAGTAAAACCACAGTGAGATGTCACTTCACAGCTGTCAGAATGGCTATCATCAAAAAGACCACAAAAAAACAGTGTTGGCGAGGATGTGGGAAAACGGGAACCCTTGTACGCTGTTGGTGGGAATGTAAATTGGTGCAGCCACTATGGAAAACAGTATGGAGGTTCCTCAAAGAAGTAAAAATAGGGACTTCCCTGGTGCCACAGTGGTTAAGAATCCGCCTGCCAATGCAGGAGACACAGGTTAAAGCCCTGGTCTGGGAAGATCCCACATGCCACAAGCAAGTAAGCCCGTGCACCACAACTACTGAGCCTGCGCTCTAGAGCCTGTGAGCCACAACTACTGGAGCCTGCGTGCCACAGCTACTGAAGCCCACGTGCCTAGAGCCCCTGCTCTGCAACAAGAGAAGCCACCGCAATGAGAAGCCTGCGCACCACAACAAAGAGTAGCTCCTGCTCGCCACAACTAGAGAAAGCCCGTGCGCAGCAATGAAGACCCAACGCAGCCAAAAATAAAAAATTAAATTAAATTAAAAGTAAAAATAGAACTACCATATGATCCAGGAATTCCACTCCAGGCTATATATCTGAAGAAATAAAAACACTAATTCAAAAAGATACGTGCACCCCGTTGTTCATAGCAACATTATTTACAATAGCCAAGATATAGAAGCAGCCTGTGTCCATCAACCGATAATGGATAAAGAAGAGGGGATACACACACACACACACGCACACGCACATGCACACTCACATAATGGAATACTATTCAGCAATGTAAACAAATGAAATTTTGCCATTTGCAACACCATGGATGGACCTGGAGAGTATTATGCTTAGTGAATGTCAGACAGAGAAAGGGTTCTTTATGTATTTTGGATATTAACCCCTTATCAGATGTGTGGTTTGCAAATATTTTCTCCCATTTTCTGGGCTGCCTTTTCATTTTATTGATTGTTCTTTTGCTGTGCAGAAGCTGTTTAGTTTCATATGATACCACTTACTTATTTTTTACTTTGTTGCTTGTGCTTTAGGTGTCATATTGAAAAAATCATTGCCAAGACCAATGTCAAGGAGATTTTTTCTTATGTTTTTTTCTAGGAGTTATATGATTTCAGGTCTTACAGTTAAGTTTTTTAATCCTTTTTGAGTTAAACTTTGTGATTGGTTTTTAATAGGGGTCTAGTTTCATTCTTTTATATGTGAATATCCAATTTTCCCAGCACCATTTGTTGAAGAGACTTTTGGTTTTTTTCCCATTGAGTATTCTTGGCTCCCTTGTCAAATATTAGTTGACTGTATATGCATGGGTTGATTTGTGGGCTCTTGATGCTATTCCATTGATCTATGTGTCTGCTTTTATTCCAGCACAATTCTGTTTTGATTACTGTAACTGTGATACAGTGTGAAATCAGGAAGTATGATGCCTCCAGCTTTGTTTTTCTTTCTCAGGATTGCTTTGGCTATTTGGGTTTTTTTGTGGTTCCACATGAATTTTAGGATTGTTTTTTCTGTAAGTAATTTCTTAAGTGACATAATGGAAAGAGTTAGGACTTCTGAGTCAGACTGACCTGAATTCAAATCCTGAATTCTCTCTTACCCCCCAGCTTTATGACTTGGGAAAATTAATTACACTTCAGAGCTGCAGTTGGCTTGTCTGTAAAATGTGCATAATAAGACCAAAATGGTTATTATTCCCTACTCTTCTGTACAGAGGAGGGAATTTGCCCTCTCTAGGAAAAATTGTGAAGGAGGAACTTTTCTTTTCTCATGTTTCCAGTTGGAAGAGGGAATCATTTATTGATTGGGTAGTTTGCTTGATCTCTCTCCCTTTCTCTCTCCCTCCTTTCTGTAGAATGCATCAGGAATAGGTCTTACACTTGTGGAAGAAGCCATCCCTTTTGGAGATACACAGTAAGAACCCCATTTGACAGTCATGTTTTCTAGTTCTATTTTTCAGGATTAAAACTGACATTTTAATCTACATTGGTATGATCCTTGGGTCTTACTTCTTAATTGGGTCCACACTCAGTAGCCAGTAAACAATACCAAAAAAATAATAACATCTACCTATGCTTCTAACCCCTCCATAGTTTTAAGGTTTGGAAATCATATGAGAAGTGCCTAGCACTGTGCTTGGCAAATAGTGGTAATTAAAGAAGTGGAAGTTAATAATAATGATCACTGTCACGGTTGCTTTCTTACTATCATTACTAGCAATGGTCATGGGGGCATCATTATTCCTATGGGCTGACAAGTGTTTTTCTTTCCTATATTATTATGGACCAGAATTCTCTTTCCAAAGATCCATCCTTCCTGCTGTATTACTACTACAGCTATTTCCGTACTTTGTTGTCAAATGCCATTTTTCATTAGTGGATGCAGAGCACTTTTTCTTGTCTTCCCAGGGCTCTCTGACTGTTTTCAGACTGTTTGGATATGTGAAAGAACAAAATATTAAGAAACGCTATCCCTGGACTCAGAAGCAAGAGAGGAGATTTGTAATGATCCCACTCCCCACATGCCTGAGTCCTGCTCCAGCTAGCAGGACTGATAACGGTTCTGTTTAGGAGGACAGTAAGTGTTTGGCTAACTTAGTACTGACTTCCTCCAGGCTGCCAGACCTGTTCTCCCCAAGAGCCCATCTTTGGGCAATGGATTCTGCCTTGTCCTACTGCCGAGGCTTCAGTTTGTTCAACAGCTCCATAAGCTGTGTCTGTTCACTTTCTTTCCCCCACCGTCGTTCATCCTTCACAGTGCAGGGGCTCTGGTCTTTGCTGCCTGTGCTCCTGCCCTCCTGCATTGCTCCACTGTGGTTGTTTAGAGTCTCATCATGACCTCCCCAGCAGCATGGCGGCTCCTTGCCGACCTCGTTCTTCTCCATGCTTGACTAGCATCTCTCTCCCTCAGTCATTGTCTGGCTGTATTCCTCCCATCACTTGCAGTCAACAACAGCTCCAATCACCTGCCCCAGCCTGTCCTTCTCTCATTTTAAGAGCCATTTCCAGATCCCATTCTTTTCTTCTGACCTCACTTCCCCTGTTTCTCCCTATCCCTCTGGGCACTCTACCTCTGCTTCCTCAAGCAGCACCTCTACCACCTCCCTGCCTTAACTTTGCACTTGCTATCCCTTCAGCCTGGGATACTCTTCCTCCTGAAAGTCATTCATGCCTTTCAAGTGCCCATTCGAATTCTAATTTCCCAGAGAGGCTTTCCTGGACCACCCCTCACCCTCCCTTTCTGACTCTTCTTGACTTTTCTTTGCTTTATTACTTGTCTTAATTTCATCTTTAGCTATCAGATATTAGATTATATTTTCATTTGCTTGTTTGTTTATTATTTGTATCCCTCACCCCACCCCCACCCCCAGGCTCCCTTCCAGAATATAAGCAAGACCCATGAGAGCAGGATTTTTATGTATTTTGTTCACTAGGTACAGAACCTAGAATAGTGCCTGGAACACAATAGGTGCTCAGTGGATCACCCTTCCCTTTGCTAACACTATTTCATCATTCTTAATAACCTTAGTTGGCTATTAATAAAATTAAATGTGTCAGGAATAAAAGGAAAAATGTTAGTTTAGAAGTATAGATTTACAGTCTCTTCTGTGATTTTAAAACCACCAAAGCTCTGAAAACAAAAATTTCTCTTCTTTTCTGGCAAATTCATTTGCCCAAAACCTGACCTGAGCTTGTATAGTCTCTGTGTAATATTTATTTAACTCACTTAATATGACTGTTCACATATTTCACTGCCTAAATATTAATGTGCTTGACCAGACACTGAATGTAATATGCAGTGTATGCATTATACTAATCTTAAAATTTGAAAAGTTCTGAGTTTCTGAATACATCTGGCCCTAAGGATTTCAGACAAGGGAGCTCGGACCAGTGTTTGCAATCTTCTTTTGTTCTCTTCTAAAGAGGGTAAAGGAGAAGAGAGAGAAGTAAGGAAGTGAAGAAAATTAGCACAGGGGAGAGATGGGAAAGTAGTTTGGGGGAATTTGTGGAGAGAAAGGAGAGGAGAGGACAGCTGCCTTGAAGAGTAACTTTGGGATATGTTAAGATTTTTAAGGAATTAGGTCTTGCTGCATATTATGTAATGCAATTCCCCTATGCTACTAACTTCAGACCTATAATAAAAACTACCATTATTTTTTTTATTTTTAATTTTTTAATTTTAATTTTAATTTTTTTTGTGGTACACGGGCCTCTCGCCTCTCACTGCTGTGGCCTCTCCCGTCGTGGAGCACAGGCTCCGGACGCGCAGGCTCAGCGGCCATGGCTTACGGGCCCAACCGCTCCGCTGCATGTGGGATCTTCCCGGACCGGAGCACGAACCCGTGTCCCCTGCATCGGCAGGCGGACTCTCAACCACTGCGCCACCAGGGAAGCCCTACCATTATTTTTTAGTGTTTTATATACTTAGATTTTTATTTTGGATGCATCATTGAGCTGAGATAAAGTTCAAGGCACCCAGTACATTTCCGGTTCCATGAACATTCATAAGAAATTGCATATCTGTTACTGGTTTTTACTGAAATGTGAACACTTCAGTGTATTCTTGTTCTGAGAGTTCTTTTCTTTTCAGAGCACAAGAATATGCATAGGTCCTTACCAGAATGTTAAAAAAAACTATTTAGATGGTTGTAAGATTAATTACATAAATTAATACATCAGACATAGGATAGCAGGTTGAAGATAAATTTGGGTTGGTGTTCAAATATTGTCTGTTAAGCAATTATATTAGGTACCATGCCAGGAACTTTCACATATGTGAAATTCTAAATTCTAAGGGAATCTGTATTGATACTTATTTCTCTGTTGTGTTTTAATCAAACGTTAGCATACTTTCCCATCTCCTGTGTGGTATTGTCTTTTAGTGTGGAGTACAATCGAAGGTGTTTTTGTTTTGGTTTGTTTTGTTTCTGCCATACAATAGTTAATTTCCTATAGTAAAATATCAAGATGATTGAATTTGTCATTTTTCTTCTGGACATTTAGCAATATGTAAACATGGACTTAATCATAGTTTATGTGGGTTGGTGGGAAAATGTTTCAACATTGTCACTTAAAATTTTCTCACTGGTTAAAGCAATAAGATTCTATCTTTGTCATGCTTTGTGTGTTTCTAATACTTTACGGTGTGGTAAGCAGGAATTGCAGAGGAATCCCTTCAGGGGGTATTTCCCGCCTTGCTCTTGAGCAGAGCATGAGGGCCTGTAGGTCAGGGTAAGAAGGGAAGGATTCATGCCAGGAGAATTAGTTCCCCCACGACCAATGAGAGTCCAAACCCTGTGAAGGGAGAAGCTAAAATAAAGAAAATCAGAGTTCCTGAATCTGGTGGTATCTTGATAATATTAGGTAACTGTTCTAAATTAACCATAGTTGGTATATTGGAAAAAAACAAAGATCTGATACACTAGTGGCAGGCACAGTATGGTTAATTTATATAATGTGACAAGATAACTAGTATTTGGAAACATGTTGGTAATTATTGAAGTAATTTTTGCATCTCCTTTCACTCTGTCTTGAGGAATTAACTTTTGGGTATTGCCTAGGTAACTATATTTCAATTTCATTCAAAATGATCACTATTATGATAGTAGAGATCAAATTTCATTAAATCTAGACACATAGTACTTTTCATTTTAAAAACTCAATCATTCTCTTTTTTAAAGGAATACCCAACATCATGTGTGCTAAAAATCATAATATAAATAACAAAATCTTTTCCATAAGCTTGATAGTTACTAAAAAATTACATTAAGTACTTACTGTGTGCCAAGGTACTCGGCAAGGGGCTTTAAATGTATTCTTCTAATTCTCACAACAGTCCTGACAGAGGGGAATTGTTAAGCTCATTTTACAGGTGTGGAAATAGAGGCTCAGGTTAAGGAATGTGCTCAAGGTCATCTAGATAGGCCGCAGCAGATTCAGGAATTTTTTTTTTTTTTTTTGCGGTACGCGGGCCTCTCACTGTTGTGGCCTCTCCCGTTGCGGAGCACAGGCTCCAGATGTGCAGGCTCAGAGGCCATGGCTCACGGGCCCAGCCTCTCCGTGGCATGTGGGATCTTCCCGGACCGGGGCACGAACCTGTGTCCCCTGCATCGGCAGGCGGACTCTCAACCACTGAGCCACCAGGGAAGCAGATTCAGGATTTGAACGTGAGTGTATCTGACTGTCAAAGCCTTTGGAATCTTCCAAAATACTCCCATGCTGCCTTCTCACTCCATGTAAACAAATGATGGTAGCTCACAAGAGGCATTATGTGTTGAGTATGTTCCCGGAAAAAAAAAGGCTAAATCCAGATGATGACAGAAAATGACAACCTATAAAATGTTCCAGCAACTTGTAAAAGATGGGTGATGTTATTAAAGCTTCACGACTTAGTATGACTAACAAATACCTTGCAAAAGTTGCAGATACAATTTCTAAGATTTAATTATTTTTAAACTAGAAGAGTTTACATATTTCTTTTTGCAATTTACTTAGTCTTCTTTTAAGACCATGAGTATTCAGTGAGAGTGAAGCAGTTTGGAACTCTGAAATTTGATCGATGAGAATATTTCCAGATGAGTACGAGAGCAAAGATTCTTCTGGCAGAAGTGAGCAGTAGCACACTCTCCCTTATATTGCCAGCTCCAGTGTCATAATGGTGGCACCGGACCATGTGGTTTGAAAGCAAAGCATTACTATTTCCATTGTTTTGATTCAATGCAAATAATACTGTTCATTTTGCTTTGAATTTTATAAAACATTAAAAGAAAGCATTAGATGTTGATACATATCAAAGGAAGATATGAATTTCAAAAATTTGAAAAACGCTTTGCTAAAGAAACTTTCCATCCCTTTTAGATTGCTTGCCTTCTACTGACTCACTAGAGTACAGAGGCATGTATGTTAGACTTGTTTCTAGGATGAGTTACTGAGAAAAACAAGCATCTTACTTGTTATAGTAACACTTAATGTATAATATTTATAATTATAATTTCTAATTAACTTAAAATTATAATTTTAATTACAATATAATTTTAATATAATTTTAATTTTAAAAGTTAATACATAAATTGATAATTTCTCCTGTACCCAAGAAATCCATTTTGAAACTTCTAAGTACAGGTGATGTATCTTCAAATGTAGAATGTTATCTGAACCCGCTTTAATCATTAGTCTATTTGGACCTTCCTGTGAACACTTGGGTCATCTTCATGGCTTTTGGGCAGGTTGGCATTTTCTATTTGTCATAAGCTACTGGTAACAGTACACTGAACCCTAGGCATTTAATGTCTTCAAATAATTCATGTTTTCCTATAGCACAAGGCAGTTTATAGCGGTCAGGTGTCAAATTTCTGCATTAGCTCTCAGATCTTTTCTGCTATCTTGTGTTAAGTCTTGATGTGTACTCACCTTCCTTTTCTCTTGTGGAATTGAGCTACTTTTTATAAAGTGGAGGCACCTTATAAATATCTCCATTGCTGCCCTGTCACTTCTAACTCCAATCTGTTTCCTTCACAATGGGATATCACCTGGCTTTTTCTAAAGGAATCATGCCTTCTACTCTCGAATTCAGAAGTAAAATAAAATATGTGAGAACCATGTAATTAAGGAGGGGGCAAAGGAAAGAACTGACATTTGCTGAGTACCTCTGATGTTCTGCACATTGCCTGGGCTCATATGCTATCTTATTTGATCTAGGTAGAGACTAGAGACATTAAATCCACTGCATTTATATTATGCTAATGATGGCATCAGCTCAGCTTCAGGCTCTTCTGATGGTCCTTCTTATGAAAAATTTTGTCATTTGGTTTGTGTGTAATTGAGAGAGAGAAGGAGAGGGTGGGTTTGTTGTCCTGTATGTTGACAGATCATGGTTGGTTAGTGCAATGGGGAGTGAGGATCAGAATGTCTCCAGAACTGCTTTGTTTCTGGGTGTTGATATGGTGAGAGCCATATGGATGGCATATGGAAACCCTGAGGTAGCCTAAATCAGCTCTCAGCTTGGTAGGCTGTGCCTGGTACTGATGACACATTGAATAGATGAGGAGCAAATTAGATGTTTCACCCACCTGGTTAACTAGATGTTATCTTTATACTCCTAATGCCTTTCCCAATATTGACGAGAGTTCCCCTGAAAGGCTATTTGCCACAGTGCTAAGTGAATCCAACTTTGGGGTCCCAGTCTGGCTTGTCACTATGTATGGGTATCAGGAGACAGTATAGTATAGTAGAGAGTCTCAGTGTGCTGACTCTGCAGGGAAGCTGCCTTTTATGAACCCTGGTCCTACCACAAACTGCCTTTGTGACCTTGGATAAGTCACTTAACCTCTCATAGAATCAGTTCTTTCCAACTATAAAATGAGTATAATAATAGCACCTACAATGCATGTAGAGTACAAAGCACAATGCCTTTATATTGTTAGATATATTGTTAGTACTCATTTGTCACTGTTGTCATAATAATAAAGATCACAACAACAACAACAATTATTATGTTTAAAACAAGAACCTCAATAAGAATAAATCGTGACTTTGCTTCATAACTTCAAGGAAGCAAACGCTATTAACATTGTGTCCTCTTAAAGTTCCATATAATGCTAATTTATGCATTTAATAATCTTAATTGTCAGGAAACTTTTCCTCATTTTTAACCTAAATCCTGAATGCTATAGATAGGTTCTCATTCCTCTTGAACTACCCATGGAGATTGTTTTCCTTAGAGTCTTCATTTTCTATAAAATTTTCTCCATCCTTCCCAGAAGGCCCAAATTTCATTAGATTTTTGGAGGACATGGAATGTAAGTTTAACCCTTGCAATAGTCTCATTTTAGTCTATTTTGTCACCTCAAATAAATTCTTCAGAAGAAAACTGTGTTCTTTCCCTTCATTTTTCATGGTCATTTTATAATGGAATGAGCCATATGGATTTAAGCATATGGCAAAATCATTCTTTGGTAAGGACAGTTTGAAAGACAAAGTTAAATCTAGTTAATGGGGTATTTTGGAAAAGAGAAAAAGAAAGTCATGTTGGCCCAAGATTTTGTTTTGTGCACATTTAGGTGACAAAGTTATTTTATAGGAACTGGTTTTACTTTTCTACTTCTTTCCTTAATGTGGTTGCATAATTCATATTCATGTTACATGTTATTAAAATAAATGTAACTATTTTAAATTTGATAAGCGCATAAATTCCTTTCTTTCAGTGGAAGCATATATGGCGTGAAAAATTTCACTGTTGGACAATTCATATCAGTAGAGACAGATCTTTTTTTTTTTAATTTTATTTGCAGATCTTATAAGATATCTTATTTCAGTCACAAATAAAAATGGCTGCATGCTGTACTGCAGGGAAGACATGTACATGCATTATAAATTCTCTTTCACATTCTAGAAATTACAACCAGGAACTCCAGGTAGTTTTGAAAGCTCTTTCAAATTATCAAATGCTATAGACCAGAGCTTTTCAAGTTTTAATGTGTGGAGGAATCTCCCAGTGGATCTTGTTAGAATGCAGATTCTGAGTTCATAGGCCTGGGTGGAGCCTAGGATTCAGCATTTCTAAGAGGTTGCAGGTGATGCTAGTGCTGCCGGTCCTGGGCTGCACTTTGGGTAGCAAAACTGTGGACTTCTGTCCCTCTTTGTGACTTCTACCCATCTCAGAAACTCTGCAGGGTATTCTGTATCCCAAAAGTGGGGGTAACTGAAGTCAGTTAGAAGGGACGATGAAATAAATAATCACAGAGGTAAACGTGAGTCTCACCGTAAACACTCGAGTCACTCGAGTCACTCTTGGGACAGCAAGTGTGTTTGAGCCAGCTCTTCCACGTTGTGGTTCCTTTCTCCCAAGACTCATTATTCACTATTATTATTACTATTACTTTGCCTTTGCTATTTCTATGTCTTGTTTCTTTTACAAAGCCTGGAAAGACAATTCAGTCTGCAAGATCCAAGGAGGTTCTGAGCTCAGAGAAAGATGTGGTCTTCACAGGAAAACGGATATCTGCCTTAAAATTTGGTGGTGTCACCACAATGTTTATAAGCAAACCTTACGTTCTACTCTTTTTATATGTTCCACAGTGCCTAAAGCAGTGCCAGACACATAGGACGTGTTTAATATGGAATTTGATTGCTGAATCCCACAGTAGTGTAAGAATGATCATTTGCACTAGGGAACAATTCTGAATGAGGATGTGAGGTCTGTGCATTAAGAGGGTTAGCATTCTGCCTGTCAGGGGAGAAGTAGGTTGGAATGGTGCCTCACTTCTTCTCACCCAGCAGGGCTTGGGAACTGTTGAGTTTAAAGTTAGTTAAATACTGGCCCACACTGTCCTTGATGTTGAAGAGAAAAGCCAAGTTGAGAGGTATTGAATGAGAGGTATTAAATATCAGAATTAGTTAGCAAAGGCAGTAACCCTGGAAAACATGAGAAAACTACTGCATAACTCTGTTTAAAAAGAAAAAGAAAAAAAACCCCTCAACTTTTGCTTGGTTCAATTTTGTTGAAAGTTTAAGAAAAAGGTATAACCCCTTTAAAAGGCTTAAAAGAAGTTTCTAGAGAAGTTAATTAGTAATCTCTACTATTATGGGAATAATAGTAACTTTTACAGCTTCAAAGGGTTCTGGAGTGAATGATTAAAAACTTATTGTCTGGGGCTCCTCTTGCTGTTTGAAAGAGAGGGTGCTCTGGTTTTTCACAGTGTTCTGGGCTGCTCATGGGGGTTGATGGAAGATTGTCTCACAAAGTTCTTTGGCCAGTTGAAAGGGAACTGCTAGTAGTCAAGCTGTGTGAAAGAAGTGTGTCTGTGCAAAAAGAGGCACAAAGGGACATCCATCCAGGAAGCTAAGACAAGACTCAGGGACCTCAAGCCCTTCCTTTTCTTCACATGACTGTGTATGAATCAAAAACTGCTATTACAGTTCCTTAGTCCAAGATGGTTGACCAAGTTGCCACAAACTATGAATCTCTAGACAGGTAGTATTTTCTGTTGTTGGTATTATTTTTTGTTTGTTTTAATGTGGAAAAAAACCTAAGTGTTTTTCTTAAGGGAGCATAATATTAGATTAATAACTGGTAAAGTCAGTTTGGGCTGGTATAACAAAAATACCATAGACTGGATGACTTAATAAACATTTATTTCTTACAGTTTTGGAGGCTGGGAAGTCCAAGATCAAGGTACCAGCAAATTTAGTGCCTCGTGAGGGTCCATTTCCTGGTTGACAGACAGCTATCTTCTTGCTGTGTCCTCACATGGCAGAAGGGGTGAGGGAATGTTCTGGGGTCTCTTTTATAGGGCACTAATCCCATTCATGGGGGCTCCACCCTTATGACCTAATCACTGCTCAAAGACCCCACCTCCAACTACCATCATATTTGAGATTAGGTTTTGTCATATAAATTTTTGGGAGAACACAAACATTCAATCTATAACAGGTAATATTTAAATACCAGAAAATAATAAACTTTTAAGAAGTGATTTTAAATTATATCATGACCTAAATTTATTAAACAAAAATTAGCATTTGTGTTATACCTTTAATATACCTATAATTATATAATATACCTATAATTTTCAC
Organism: Mesoplodon bidens; assembly: GCF_964165515.1. Classification (NCBI taxonomy): domain Eukaryota; kingdom Metazoa; phylum Chordata; class Mammalia; order Artiodactyla; family Ziphiidae; genus Mesoplodon; species Mesoplodon bidens. The sequence continues at coordinate 76,476,554 of NC_138160.1, read as the reverse complement.
TTATACATATTTATGACCATATAGGTTTACTTCCTGTTTCTAACATTCATCCTTGGCTGACCTGTGAAATGGAGGCTTAACCTTCTTCTTCTCTTGGTGGCATTGTCCCTAAATGAAGCATGGAACTCAGAGGAAGTATCATGGAAGGACTCTCTCTTTACTCCAGACAGTTTTAAGGTGGGTCTAGGGAGAAGGCAGGGTGAGTGGCCTATGAGCTAGGGTTCTTTAGTTGCAAGCAACAGAACTGACCCTAGCTGATTAGAGCAACAGGGAATTTATAGGAAAAATGTGAGAGGATGCACAGGTTCAACAGTAAGCCTGGAAATCCCAAGCTTGCAAAAGAATAGGTCCAGGGCAGCTCTAGTGGTTTGGGCAGCAGTCTCATGGCATCACAGCTGGAACAAGTGAGCCCAGCTGACTTCCTTCCTTGCATCCTTCTGCTCAAGATTAAGTTCCTGCAAAAGGGAGCGTGTCCTTAGCTAAAGATGGTGGAAGACACTTTGTGCACCAAAGACTTTATGCCCTGGGAGAGACAGAATTGAGGTGCAGCCATTGGAGAAGGAAAGAGGTCAAGTGGGCAAGAAAAACAGGTGTACAAAGTTGGAAAGAATAAGCAGGGGCTGAGAAGATGGCTCTTCCTCAATTCTTTCCATCACAGGATAGATTTGAGTCTATAATTTAGTCGTTGGGCTCTGCGGCTGAGCCTCTTTAACTGCGTTGCTCATGTGTTCAGCTTTAACAAGTGTTACATTTTTCAGTGGGTACAATTGCTGAGGAGATGCTGATTATTTATTTTTTTATTTGATTTTGTTTTGTATACAGGACATTTGCCACCTTTGTAAAGAAAGCTAAGGAAAGCTGCCAATAACCTTGCCTAATGCTTCAATAAATAATAACCTATTTGGTCATTTCAAAACCATTTCTTTTTCCTTGCCCAACCTTTGTATTCACTTACACATGTGCGTGCACACACACGTTTTTGGGAAGTAGTTCCAGACACATGGTGGAAACAGTGAAGGCGATGACAGGACGGTTTCCCAGGTGCCCACAGGCATATTAATCATCAAAGAATAGGAGGGAAAAATTTGAATTTTTGTGATTCTTAACCCTTCACTCTCAGTGGATTAGTTCACATGGATTTAGCATGATTGGCCCTGCTGGCAGTTTTGACTCCGTTGTTGATGATAAAGAAAAAATGCTTTTTTTTTTTTACTGGAATTCATACACTTCATTACCCTATCCTGGTCCACAGGATTCATGCAGTGTATAATCACATCGAGTCCTTTTTAAAAAGCAGCAAATCCTCTTCTTTTAATTTTGTGTAAGGAAAATTCTAAGCAAGTTTTAGTTTTTAGCTTAAAACAAAATTGTAGGCTAATTGATTTTTGAAAAGCTTATGGCAGTCACAACCCAGCTGAGAATAAGTGGCATAATTCTAAGGGTATTTGGGGGATATATAACCTCAAAAATTGGAGTTTCCATCCTCCACTGGTGGCTGTTTCCCTTAGTAACAAAGGTTAACATTTATTGAGCAGTTGCTATCTGCCAGGCACTATGCTAAATGCTTTTCATGAAAAAGTTAGTTTAATTTCCACAAAAATCTTAAGAGGTCTGAACCTTTACTATCTCAGTTTTACAGATGCTGAAACTGAGGCCCAATGAGATAAAGTAATATTTAGCAGCGAAGCCTAGATTTACACTCAGGAAGCTGACAGACCTTTGTTTAAACACTGCGCTATGCTTCTTCTCTTGCTGTGGGATAAAATTTAGGAAACAAATTAGCTGGTTTTATTTTGTTTTTTTTTTTTACATTTCTTTTTATCCCATGGTCCTTCTCCCATTCAAGTTGCAATCTTGTAGCATTTGCTGCTTGGGAAGGGTTCATTATAGTAAAACCCCTCATGGTAGCCATGGGAAGTGAATCAAATTCTTGGCTTTTGAGTTTCAGAAAGATCCAGGCATAGGATGGGATGATGTGGAATGGTACTAAGGATACTTCTTTATCAGAGCCAGGATCCTCCCACTCTTGTAATGTTTGCTGGTGAGAGAGGGACCATGTATAAAAAAGAAGAGAATCAGGCTGAAGCTAGAGGGGTGTTGGTAGGTCCTGAGAAGGGGATTTTTGGACTGAGTCTTAATTCAGGTATGAGAGCCATTGATAGAATACTCAGATTTGCCACTTTGTAAGAGAGGAGTTTGAAATAGAAGTTAAGCTCTCTGAAAAGTAGAACAGTCCTACATCTTATACACCTGAGTTTTGCCTGAGATTTACTCCCTCTAAACTCCAAAAAGCCCACCAAACCCTTTGCTTAGAAGTTTTATAAAATCCATTAAAGCAGGAAGAAAATACCCAATGGCTAAATTGAGGTCAAATCAAATCAGTGGGAAAACCAATAGTGGCAATTCTCATTTTGCATGGTTTAGAATGCATGAATTTCTGTTACCTTAGTTTAGTTTGATAACACCAATCCCCCAACAAAATGATTCAAATTTCAGTATTAATCTCAAGTAATCTTCCACAGCACAAACTTTGCTGCTAGCTCTCCAGCCCAAAAATCATGATGTAAAAAACAAATGCACTCTTTTTTATGGAGGAGTAATATTCTATTGTGTATATATGTCATATCTTCTTTATCCATTCATCCATTGATGGACACTTATGTTGTTTCCATACTTTAGCTATTGTAAATAATGCTTCAATGAACATAGAGGTGCATATATCTTTTCAAATTAGTGATAGTTGGGTCATGTGGCAATTCTATTCTTTTTTTTATTTTTGAGTAATCTCCATCCTGTTTTCCATAGTGGCTGCACCAATTTACCAACCAACAGTATACAAGTGTTCCCTTTTCTCCAAATTCTCTCCAATATTTGTTATTTCTTGTCTTTTTGTTAATAGCCATTCTAATAGCTGTGAGGTAATAGCTTGTAGTGATTTTGATTTGCATTTCCCTAATAATTAGTGATGTTGAACATCTTTTCATGTGCTTGTTGGCCATCTAAATGTCCAAGTGTCCTTCGATGGATGAATGGATAAAGACGTGGTGCATAAGCACAATGCAATACTACTCAGCCATAAAAAGAAGGAAACCCTGCCATTTGCAACAACATGGATGGATCTTGAAGGTATTATGCTAAGTGAAATAAGTCAGACAAAGACAAATACCATATGATTTCACTCATATGTGGAATCTCACAAAACAAAACACAAAATTAAACACAAAAATCATAGATATGGAGATCAGATTAGTGGTTACCAGAGGAGAAGGGGGTTGGGGGGGTGGGCAAAATGGGTGGTGGGGGTCAAGTGTGTGGTGATGGATGATAATTGGACTTCTGGTGATGTTCACTTTGTAGTGTATACAGGTATTGAATTATAATGTTGCAGATACATATATGAAACAGATGCACATCACGATCAGTGAAAATCACATCACTTTATTCAGTGCCTGTCACTGTGCATCTGTTATTCAGTTCATGCACAGACAGCAAAGTGCATAGGGATGTTGTGTCTTTGTCGTCCAGTGATAAGCTCATGTGACTTTTTACAAAAATAGATCCTTGAAACAGGGAATTGGTGAACAATGGAAGTGCAGCAAAGAAACAAAAAATGATAACTCTGGAAGTAAAATTGGAAAGTGGTTATGAAAAAAGGGATGAAGATGTCCCAGAGGAAGTGACACTGGTTAAAAAAAAAACAAACCCAAACTAAAGAACTCTTAGAGATATTATACAATGTTTAAATCAAATAACAAAGAACAAAAGGTTAAAAGCTGGCCCAAACTTAGAAAAGAGTGTAATAACTCAGTAAGACAGAAAAGATATTTGCTCCATATCCTATTACACAATGAAAAGGCAAGCACTGTTTAAACAACTTTTGATGAGATTCTTACAAAAATTTTAAACATATTAATTTTCAATGTTTCTAATGTTTTAAATTACAGTATATAGAATATATACTAATGTTTCTATTTTTTAAATTTCCCTATGTATTTATAATTGACAGTAAGAGGTGATTTATTGTTTTGACAAAAACTTCTAGAGGTCACAAAACAATCATAATTTCTCATTGATTATTAAGATGACTTGCATGGTTTTAGCTTGCATGGTCATTCTTATGGTCCCATACTACTGTGCAGTGTGAAGACTATCAGTATCCAGAAATGTTCATTTACCTATTTAAAACCAACCTCAAAATATCTCCATCTCAAAAAACTGTACACCCCAAAATTCTCATGCTGCTCTCAAGAGTTGTCCTGGAATTGGTGTTCTCAACCTGCACACAGAGGAAGAGAAAAATGTGCTGTGAACTATATTCTGAGGCCTTGGGAGTCCTCTAGGGACAAGCTTAGTAAATGCCTTCTCTCCAATGAGCCTTTGGTGTCGAAATGTCCCCCTCTGTCATTAAATAGTCTTATGCAGTTGACGTTGCTCATTTTTGGTGTTGTTCGCACATCATCTCATAAATGAACCTATGATCATTGTGTGGGATGTTCACAAGCCCAGTCATTGCACTCCAGTCATTACTACTCATTCTCCATGTCATGTTTTATGTGGGAATATGCCTTGTGGGACAGGAAATAATCAGATACTTATACTAACAGAGAGGATTACAGATGTGCTCTTCTTTTATTGTCTCTGGGGTTCTTTTAGATCATCTGAAATGACTAAACAAAGTTTAAAAATATTTCACCAAAAATGCTTAATGCCACATATATACAATGGAAAATTACTTAGCCATAAGAAGAAACGAAATTGAGTTATTTGTAGTGAGGTGGATGGACCTAGAGTCTGTCATACAGAGTGAAGTAAGTCAGAAAGAGAAAAACAAATACCATATGCTAACACATATATATGGAATCTAAAAAAAAAAAAGGTTCTGAAGAACCTAGGGGCAGGACAGGAATAAAGATGCAGACATAGAAAATGGACTTGAGGACACGGGAAGGAGGAAGGGTAAGCTGGGACGAAGTGAGAGAGTGGCATGGACATATATATACTACCAAATGTAAAATAGATAGCTAGTGGGAAGCAATCGCATGGCACAGGGAGATCAGCTTGGTGCTTTGTGACCACCTAGAAGGGTGGGATAGGGAGGGTGGGAGGGAGATGCAAGAGGGAGGAGATATGGGGATATATGTATATGTATAGATGATTCACTTTGTTATAAAGCAGAAACTAACACACTATTGTGAAGCAATTATACTCCAATTAAGATGTTAAAAACAAAAAAGATACAAAGATGTAATGTACAGCACAGGGAATATAGCCAAAATTTTATAATAACTATAAATGGAGTATAATCTATAAAAATAATGAATCACTATGTTGTACACCTGATACTGATATAATTTGTCCATTATACGTCAATAAAAAAAATGGGTGTTTCCTTGAGAAACCATAAATAAGATGAAAAGACAACCCTCAGAATGGGAGAAAATATTTGCAAACGAAGCAACTGACAAAAGATTAATCTCCAAAACATACAAGCAGCTCATACAGCTCAATATCAAAAAAACAAACAACCCAATCCAAAAATGGGCAGAAGACCTAAACAGACATTTCTCCAAAGAAGATATACGGATTGCCAACAAACACATGAAAGGATGCTCAACCTCACTAATCATTAGAGAAATGCAAATCAAAACTACAATGATATATCACCTCACACTGGTCAGAATGGCCATCATCAAGAAATCTAGAAACAATAAATGCTGGAGAGGGTGTGGAGAAAAGGGAACCCTCTTGCACTGTTGGTGGGAATGTAAATTGATACAGCCACTATAGAGAACAGTATGGAGGTTCCTTAATAAACTAAAAATAAGACTACCATATGACCCAGCAATCCCACTACTGGGCATATACCCAGAAAAAACCATAATTCAAAAAGAGTTGTGCAGCACTATTTACAATAGCCAGGACAAGGAAGCAACCTAAGTGTTCATCGACAGATGAATGGATAAAGAAGATGTGGCACATATATACCATGGAATATTACTCAGCCATATAAAGAAATGAAATTGAGTTATTTGTAGTGAGGTAGATGGACCTAGAGTCTGTCATACAGAGTGAAGTAAGTCAGAAAGAGAAAAACAAATACCGTATGCTATTCCACATATATATGGAATCTAAAAAAAAAAAAAAAAGCTTCTGAAGAACCTAGGGGCAGGACAGGAATAAAGATGCAGACATAGAAAATGGACTTGAGGACATGGGGAGGGGGAAGGGTAAGCTGAGACGAAGTGAGAGAGTGGCATGGACATATATACACTACCAAATGTAAAATAGATAGCTAGTGGGGAGCAGCTGCATAGCACAGGGAGATCAGCTTGGTGCTTTGTGACCACCTAGAGGGGTGGGATAGGGAGGGTGGGAAGGAGATGTAAGAGGGAGGGGATATGGGGATATATGTATACGTATAGCTGATTCTCTTTGTTATAAAGCAAAAACTAACACACCATTGTAAAGCAATTATACTCCAATGAAGATGTTAAAAAAAAGAATTTCCTTGAAAAAAAACAAAATAGTATAACAAGTTGGAAAACTGTCTGGTACCTTTTACAAAGCTAAACATAAATAACCCCTATATTTTCATAATTACACTCCATTGTTTTTTACACATGAGAAGTGAAAACTCCTGTCCACAAAAGACTTGTACAAGAAAGTTCATAGTGGTTTTATTCACAGTAGCCCCAAATTGGAAATGACCCAGTGTCTATCAACAGGAGAATAAATAAAGTGTGGTATTTTCATGCAATATATTACTACTTAGCAATAAAAATGAATGAACTAATAGTGCTTAAGTATATGGCTGAACCTCAATATGTGGAGCAAAATATGCCAGACTCAAAAGAGTGCATGCTGTATGATTCCATGTATATGAAATTCAAGGTATGATAAAACCAATATTGTGAGATTTTGAAATCAGAACAGTGGTTGTCTTGTGGTAGATGGGATAGAGTAGGAGGACATATGAGAAAATTTTATGGGGAGATGGAAAATTTCTATATCTTTATTTAGTTTTTGGTTACCTGAGTGTTTACATTTATGTATTGAACTATACACTTAAGGATTTAATTTTATATAAATTTTACCAAATAAAATTAAAACTTTCATTGATTCGAAGATTTCCCATTTCTTATAAGTAATAATTATTAAGAAAATAGATTTAAAGAGTAGTAATTGCTTGGTTACTAACATCTGCTTTTATCTTATTATGAAGTTTCCCTGTCAAATTTAATCTTTGTTGTTTTGTTTGAGACTTGAATGGGGTTCTTGATAGGAGAGTATTTTCACCCAACATGGGACTCTGGTGTCAAATTGTAAATTGAAAATCAAGATAAAACAATATGATCTAAGTTCTGGAGCTGAAAAATTGGCATTTCTTTGGAACATTTGTAAAGTATGTGAATTTTTTTTTAATCTATATGAAACTTACAACCCACAAGTACTGTGTAGGGGGTAGATGAAGTCACGGAAGCTGTCATATAAAAATGATTACAGGCTCAGAGTAGCTGTTTTAAATAAGCATCCTTTTCCCATCCTACCCCTAATCTTCTAATCTATTAGATCAGTGATCTTATTCAAAGGTCCAGGGACTTTTTCCATGTCAGTAATGATTCTGTGTAGTCCATGGTTCTACTTTATTGAATGCAAAAAGGGATCTAAAGAAGGTGGGATAGGTCTATGAGCACTCCAGAGTGGACTCACTCTATTTGGGTGCCAAGAACAGAATGGGTGGAGGCCAGTTGTAAAATCTGTCTCATTGCTTGGCCCAAGCTAGGGAAGCAGTCTGGGTAGGTGCTGATGCAAAGAAAACTTCTATACAATATTTTTCTACTGAGTAAAAGCTAGTGTCTTAGAAGGCTGTACATGATCTCACCATCTCTTTTTTTTTTTCATTTTTTTTTCACTGTCTCTTATTTTTCTGATCTCTTCTACTCTCCTTTACTTCAATCACATTGGCCTTGACTGGCCAGGTACTCTTATCTCAGTGTCTTTGCACTCGCTTTGCCCTTTGCCTCAAATTCCCTTCCTCCAGACAACCACCAAACTCACTCTTTCACCTCTTTGAAGTCTTTGCTCAAATGCCATCTTCTCAGCTAGCCTTACCTGACCCCAGTAGCTAAAACTGAACATCTCCCCTCTATTGGACACTCCGTACTCCCCTTTTCTCGTTAGTGTTTTTTGCCATAACACATCACCTCCTCATATTTTATACCATTTACATATTTGTTTGGCTTATTGTTTGTCTTCTCACACTAGAATGAAAGGCTTCATAAGGATGAGCACTAGAACAGTGCCTAGCTCAAAGAAGATAATCAGCATTTATCCAAAGACAGAGTGAGTGAATACAGTGGGGAGAGAGCCTGTGAGTAAGCCGGTAGGCTCTTGATCCAGACCATCTAGGTTGAAATCTGACTCTGCTAGTTCTTGGCTATGTGACCTTGGGCAAATCACCTAATGTCTCTGTGCCTAAGTAAAATGGGTACCTACCTCGTATGATTGTGGTGAGGATTAGATAAGTTCATACTGTAGAACATTTAGGACAGTGCCAGGCATGTTTAGGTGCTCTACATATATTAGTTACTGTTGATATCCAGTAATCTATAGATAAATTTTCTTCAGGTCCTATGTGCTGTTATAAGGGAATTTAAAATTAGGAGTCTAACCTTCTGAGAGTTTAGAATTGAATTTTTTTTTTTTTTTTTTTTTTTTGCCGTACGCGGGCCTCTCACTGTTGTGGCCTCTCCCGTTGCGGAGTACAGGCTCTGGACGCGCAGGCTCAGCGGCCATGGCTCACGGGCCCAGCCGCTCCGTGGCATGTGGGATCCTCCCGGACTGGGGCACGAACCCCTGTCCCCTGCATCGGCAGGCGGACTCGCAACCACTGCGCCACCAGGGAAGCCCTAGAATTGAATTTTTATATAGTTCCTTTTTCCCAGAAAATGCTTTCACACACTGCCTATTGAACTTCAGTTTATTCTTTAAGACCCAGCTCAAATGTGACCTTCTTGGTGAGGCCACCCTATTTTCTCCAGGTGGTGTAAACTCTCTTTGCTCCGAATGCAAAGCATTCATTTATTCATTTGTTTGTTCTGCAAACATTTATTGAACGTGTATTCATGGGCCAGATGAGGCGCTAGGGATATAGGGAAGACTAAGATGTGGCTTTGACTTTGAGGGGTATGTAGTTTGTTAGCAAATGCAGATGTACGCAGAAATAAGGGCACAGTGGTATCATGCGTCTGTTAGCAGGTAGAGTGATTATCTGTTTATCTCTGTCCTGTCTCCTGTATTGTGAGCTTCTGTACCCAGAAACTTTACATTTCAGTTATTCTTTGTGTCACAATTCCCTCTGTGGTGCTTGTCTGGCACATGGCATGTACTTAAACATGTTTATTGAAATAGTTGATATAACTGGGGAAAACAAGAAATGCATAACAAAGAGACAAGTAAAAGAAATGATCATGATGATGATTTTAACAGCGAATAATTTTTGTGTGTGTACTCTGGGCCCGCTACCCATCTTAGTACTTCGCATATTTTACTTTAACCTATATAACAACAGAAATAGCAAGGTATTATCATTTGTATTCTATGGATGAGGAAACAGGCTCAGAGAAACTAAGCCACTTGTCCAGGGATAGAACCATGGTTACAACTCAGCATGGTTTGCTTCCAAAGATTATTTTTGCCTGCTAGTCTATACATCACTAAGATGTTGGCTGGTACTGATCTGGAAACTTTTTGTGGTCAGCTACTTGTATCTGTATTTGGTATTTCTTCTTCTGCTATTTTTCTTTCTCCAAACTCGTCAGACACAATTATGGACATAAAAGTTGTGGACAAATGGCTTCAGGGAGTCGTGTTTCAGTTAGCAAAGTTGAGGCCAGTGTGGTCAGCTTTCTGGATTCTGACATACCTCTTCTCTTCTTTTTCTTTTTCTCAGTGTAGTTTAAAATGTGCTGATAGAGAATTGGACTGCTGACAGTAGCACCAACCTACCCATCAAAAAGAAAGAGGCAGTGGGGAACAGTTAGGAAGAACATAAAGATATTCCTTTCCATTTCTTAAAAGCCTTTACTGGAGGAGAGGGAGCCAGAAAGATAGGAGATGGTCTAAGGTGGCCTTGCCTTTCATGAGTTTAAAGGTACTTAGTGTGGGGTGAAAAGTTATTTTTCTTTTTTGGCTTCTCTAAATAAGGAGAAACAGGTCATTTTAGAAAACAAAGGAGGATTCTATTTCATCATCTGATGCAGTGTTAGGCTTGGAAATTGTTATATAGTCTGATACATTTCAATGAATATCTATTTAGTCAGAATTTATAAGGGGACATAAAATCAAGTAGTTTCAATGTTCACAGGTAAAATCCCTATTTTTTTCCCTTCAAATGAGCTAGTCAGGATGAAAACCTGTTTATTTTAGCAGGCTTACCTCAAGAACACTTTGATTGCAAGATGCCAGTGCACTTTAGTAGGGTGGCTATCTGCTTGAGGAGAACAGAACAAAATAAGTATCCTCAAGGATTTTTAGGAAAAAAATCAGCTAGTTCTGTTAAATTAGGAATAGAAATAGTAGCATATGACATTTTAAGCAACCCCAAGAATGGGTTTACTTGGAGTCAAATGCATGATCATCTTAGGTCGGATAACTTACTTCTTCAGCCCTGACGTGGACAAAAAAGATCAGTTAATTTAGACCATATTCTAACAGTCAGCTTAAAAATTGTGTTCTTATTGTGATATCCCCCCCAAAATCTAAATATACTAATATTATCAGAATTATCGTAAAAGGACAAATTTGATAACACTAAATGAAATGACAGAACCCTCTGATATTAAAATTAGAGTTATGCATGGGAGAAAATAAAGCAATTCTAATGTAATAGTTATTAGAACATCAGGATTGCTATTATCTTAGAATTGATATTGTATCAATTATGTACTTTTTATAGCAAATCTGAATAACTTAAGTTCTTTCCATTTTTTATAGTCCACATTAAACTATTTATGTGGTGTCTATGTTAAGAGACTGTTGCACTTATTCTATTTTTATATTTTTTGTAGACAGTAAAAATTATGTTCTTAAATATTAGATGTAAGTGTCTAATTATGTAAGCTTATATTAAATCCAGTTTTAACATAGTTTGAGTAGTTAAAGTCTGACTTTGATTTGGAGATTTCCTTGACCCTTTCTCCTTGAACCCAATTGATAACATTATTATATTGCTTTTCATTTAGTTTATTATTCTTGGAGCAGAACTATTTTAATTGTTAATTATTATAATAGAATACAAGCAGCATGGGATTATAGGGAAGGGAACATGGTGTGTCTTTTTTAATGTCAGAATAGAACAGGCGTTCAATAATATTTGCTGAATGAATGAATCACTTGTAAGTACATCTTACTATCTGGAAATCATAATGATTATATTAACTAGCATTTATTGAGTACTTACCATATCATAGGCACAACATGTTTCTCCTTTCTATACATCATTTCTCACAAAAAACTGAAGATTAGAGAGTTTAAGTTTAAGTACCTTGTCCAAGTTCAGGTGGCCAGCAAGTGATAAGCTCAAAGCCAGCTTTTCTTCTCTGGGTCTTGCAGAAGCTGCTCTCTTTCCCTTGTTCTGCAGTATGTTTCCCTCCCCTTTTTTGTTAGGCCTCACACAGGAAGGGAGCTCTGCAGACTGGACATTGTTAGTGGAGAGGATGAGTGGACTGGCCCAGGCCCTGCTCTCTGTCCCTCATGTGGGGTCTGATCTCCTCCTTAGCTCTCAGGCTGTGAGGTGGATTTACGGGCACTGAGTCATCCTCCTTCAAACTGGCGCTCACTAGTGGCCCCTCTGATCTACAGACGTTCTCTCTTCCTCCTTCCCTGCCTGTGGGCTGGTTTGTGTGCTGAGCTAATGCCTATCAAGCAAAATGATGTCTTCTGGGCCCTCATCAGTGTTTTCATCCGATTGAAGGGAGACACTTTATTGAAAGTGCTTGGCAATATCATTTTTAATTGGAAGTCTCTTTGACTTTGCATTTTTAATTGTACTGACAACAATGTACTGGAGTGACTTAGAAAATGTTTATAACTTGACCCAGTCGAAGCCTTATTTACTAAAAAATAAAATAAAAATTCACTCTTCAGTCTCTGCCCTTCATCCTTTGAACCAAACCAAACCAAACCAATCAAACGTCACAGAAAAGACCAGGTTTGGGTTTTGAATCTGGAATGTTTTGAATGGAAAGACATAACTTACTTGTTCACTTTTAGTGTGTCTCTTTATGGGTACTGGATTCCAATGCCATTAATTTGCATGTGTGCTTTCATGCATATTTACTTACATGGTTGCCAAAGCACTAGATATCAAATGTGGAAGAGACTGCTTAGGGTTATGTGATGCAAGACACTGTCTTGACTTCTTGCCTTTTTGTTTCAGTACATGAGAAAAACCTTCATCTCAAGACAGAGTCCTCTAACGCTTAAATATATCGTATTAGTGATACATAAATATTAAGAACAAATATCAAAATGTACTATGAAACTTTAACACACTATCAAGTAATGAATGGTAAAGTTATTAGTCTGTTTAATTTAATCATTGTAGTTGATTCCCCATTAAGGACAAATAATAATAATATGACTCTCCCTGCCTCAATATTTTTTACTCTAAAATAGAAAACATTTAATTTTAGGTAGAGTTTTTCCTCTGACTTGGATGCCACTGGATTGACCTATAAAGAATGAAAAGTAATTGGATAATACAGTTACTCCATAAATTGAGAGACATGTCTCAGCTGGGCAAATATTGCTGACTCAGCATTCCCTCCCTTCATTGAATCACATTTTCACCCGCAATAAAAAAGAAGTCCAGATTTTCATACCTCAAACAGACTTTTTGAAAATGATATGAAAACATGAGCCTGTTGCCAGAGGGAGCAAGACCCATTGGTCCTGTTACCCCAAGTGCAGGTGCCTGGAATGCTGGACAGTGATGGACATGATTAACAAAGGCAGGCCTAACTTGGTGTGAAGGCCACAGGCTCCAGGCTGATGAAACACCCTGGAAATGTGCCCAGTGGAAACTCAGGACGGCATGGGTATGGTTTCATGCCAAAGCTTTTTGGGAATCGGTCCAAAAACTTCTTCTGTAAGGGGAAATGAAAGAGGAAATAACTTGTTATTCCAAACGGGTGAGCGGGTTGGGGTGAGAGTTGAAAGAAGGGTTGAAAAGAGAGAAAGAGAAGGGAGCTGTGAAGGTGAGGATATGCTGAAGAGGGGAAGTGAGCAGTTGGGGCTGGAAATTTTAATAAGCTCACAAAGATAAGGAGGAAGTAGGAACTGTTTGGAAGGTAAACACACCATAATGGAAAGAGCGGCCTTGCCAAGAATAGCAACATCAAGATAATTAAAGGAAAAGGCTAACGTAAATGTGAGGAAAAGGAGAAAACGCTGAACAGGTCTTAAATATAAGAACATTCCAACTCAGCATTTCATAATTGACAACATAAACAGGAAAAAGGAAAGAGAGGCCTCCTACAGCTACGCATGCAGATATCCCCCACACTGTGATCTTTGTGTTATCACTCAGATTTCTGTTGACTCAGGTACAGGGGGCTGCAGTGGGTGGGGTGAGAGTATAACCTCAATTGTTTATCTTTCTGAGTCTAGTATGTTCTGTTTGTTTGTCAGAAAACCATGATACCAGGATATTTAATTAATTTCCTGAATTATATTATTTTGCAGTGTTAATATCTGTAATTTAGTTGTCTATAAAACCAAGTCATGACCTCCTTTATATATAAGATTTTCTTGAGCTCTTTTCATGTGAAGGGACTACCTGAAAAGCAATTTTAAAACATGATCAAGCTTATTAAGTGTATACTTATTCACACACAACATCACATTGCGTAGTACCCCACTCCATTCTGTTCTGTAAATAATGTCACACTCTAATTTGTGTTTTCTTTTAGTTCTTGAGCATTTCACAACCTTCTTTCTAGAATAAAATTGTTCAAAAACATAAACAGGGAGTTATTAAGATGAGAGGCAAATAAAAATAACATGTACTTTTTAGTACAGAGATTCAAATTAGACTTCTAATTTCTTCACATGAAAGCAATCTTGGTGTCTCTTCTCTAAATTATTACCAAATATAATACTTATGTATAACTTCATTTATTGTGAAAGAATATAAAAAGTGGCCTATATATATTTTTTTCTATGTCATAAAATTTAGCAAATATAATTTTACTTCAATACTTGTCTTTAACAAAATTCTCCCAAAAGTTATTTTATATGTATCTAGATTTATAGTACTGGGTCATGCCATTCCAAAAATGTACATCAGTATATAAAACCCTAGGTTTGGTAACTAACCAAACTAGCCATTGCTTTATTTCCTCTCTTTGGGGTAACTTTTTATTTAGTTTAACTTCATTTGGTTCTTCAAAAATGTTTTCACAAGTTGTTTTATTATTGGTACCTCGCATTGCTCACACAGCAGTTCATAACATCTTAAAAGCTTGGCATATTTCTCCTCTTTTGCCAGGAGCAATTGGTGACAAATAAAATAGAAATCTTAACCTTGGCTCTTTCACCACTATAGGAGCCTGATTATTTATCACTATTGTCTACATGTTCTCAAAATTTAAAGACCAAAAAAGATAACATTTGAACAGACAACCTTTTTTTTTTTTTTTTAAAGGCACGATTTCTATTTGTCTATCAGAGAGGTATGTGCATTGGAGCCCTGGAGATACAGTCTAGACCTGGCTTTGTCACAAACTACCTGTGTGGAAAAGGGAGAAAAGAAAAGGCTGCCTTCTAGCAAGGCTGGGGAAATGAGTATAAGGAAAGAGAAGGAGAACAAGTTCCATGAGGACACTGGGAATTGAGGAACAGGTTATTCAGATCCACCAGAAGAGAGGAACATGGAAGAAAGCCTGGAATCCAGTTAAACAGTAAGATAAGGCAGCTGCACTTTTGTGTCTATGAGTCCAGAAAGAGTAGCCTAGCTTTTCATGAGGACTCAGTGCAATTGCTGTTGGATTTTGGAATTGAGAATGTAGTTCTCAGCCACCACCCCAGACTGATACTACTAGAACTTGATTCACCTGGTTTTTGGTGCCCTCTGGAAAGGGATGTTTACTTTATATTTTTTTATTTTTTTAAAAGAAGAATGTTGGTCTTAGAGTCATTCCTATTGCATTTGAGGAAATCATTTACATACTTGATTTATATATATATATATATGTATTTTATATATCTATATCTATATATCTGTATATATATATAACTTTTGAACAATGATCTCAAAAAGAATTTTTAATTTAACTCTCAAAGAATTAGAAACCACTTTCGACACTTTTGAAAAATATAGGCTAGTTCTCAGTTATTTATGGTACTGGATCACAGTGAGTCTGAAACAATTAAAATATGGGAATACCTGGGAATTTCAGATCTAGAAAAAGCTCAAAAAACTGAGTCTACTAAATTGTTACCACCAGTCTTACTAGAAGAAGAGGGAGTAGAGGCTAACAGACATACAGTGGAACCCATAATGCCCCATGGAAAATTGAAGTTTGAATTGAATATTGTTGACTATGTGCTTCCTTCTATTTTTTTACCTTAGAAAAGGTTTCTTTTAAGATCACCCAAGGCAGGTGACATTCATCACTGAGCTTCATCCCCAGTTTCAGCATCTAGCTTATTTTCTTGCACACGGTTGGGGCTCAATATTTGTTCAGTATATCAAACTGAACATAGAATGTAGATGTTTCTTAGGAGTCAAATCTCCTTGATAACGGTAAATTTTTGGCTATAGGGAATTGTATAAGTAGTGTTTAAGATGAATTTTCACTAAAAGTCTCTGGGATGCTGAATGAAGATACATTGAATCCAAGTTGCAGCTTTCTTCCTAGTGGGATCAGGGACAAACAGAGACAGGCACTTGCCTGGGCACATGAACCACACTTTCTGATGACTCGGAAAAATACCATTTCCTTACTGCTCAAAAGGAAGGTAGAAGACAGAGACCTCCAGACTTTTGTGTTCTGGCCCCATCTTTAAGGCATTCAGATTCTCCTGGAAAGAGTATATTTTTTAAGGACCACCTGAAAAATTTAAATGACTTTTTTATTTCTGGGAGCAGGTTTTTCTTGATGTCATGATCTTCTTGTTCACCAAAATGTCACAAGAAAAGAACTATTCATAAAGCAATTTCTTCCTTTTACTTCAGAGTGTGATCAGCTGCCAGGATGCATGAGGGGAAGTTTGTGGGAGTGGCAATTATCTAATAATGTCATTTTAAACTACATCCTTATTTTATAGGTTGTGTTTGGAAACCACTTCCTTATACTGTAGGTTTTATTAGTACTTAAAAATGAGCTTGAATTTCCTGCTTCTTGGGCAAATAAAAAGTGGAATCTTTAGTCTGATTACCTTTTATTTTATGTAAATTTTGAAATGATTATTTTAATTTTATTTGATTAAAGAAAACATAAAAACATTCTCCCTAGCACATGTGAATCTCCTCTTTGGCTCTCTCTTTGAGGAGGAGGAATGATCCTTCATTGTGGAGTTTGAGAGGATGCCATGGATTGGAGTAAACTAGTGGTGGGTCCTCTCAGGTGATCCTTTTCTCTGGGTCAGAAATAAAAGAGGATCAGTAACTTGATTTCTGCCTCCTTCTCTCCAAGATAGAAGGCTTGATAACTTGCCTTCTAAGTATCAGAAAGGAGAAAACAATTGTATGTTTCCTGTTGCCACTGTTCCTAATGACCACAAACTTAGTGACTTAAAACAATACAAACTTATTCCCTTATAGTTCTGGAGGCCAGAAGTCTGAAATCAGTTTTACTGGGCTAAAGTCAAGGTGTCAGCAGGACCATGCTATAGGGGAGAATCTATTTCCTTGCCTTTTCTAGCTTCTGGAGTTGCACTCCTTGGCTCAATGGCCCCTTCCTCCATCTTCAAAGCCAATGACTAGCATCTTCTTTTTCTTGACTTGGCTTCCCTCTGCTTCTGTATGCTTCTGTCATGTGGTCTCTTCTCTTCTGTGAACAAATCTCCACTGCCTTCTCCTTACAAATACACATGTGATTACATTTTGGGCCCACCTGGGAAAGCCATGATAATCTCCCCATCTCAAGAACCTTAATTTAATGATATTTGCAAAATCCCTCGTGCCGTACAGAGTAACATTCACAAGTTCCAGGGATTAGGATCTGGGTATTTTGGGGAGCCCATATTCAGCCTACCACAACAATCTTTCAGCCTTTCTAAGAATGTAGGGGGCTCCTCCCTAATTTTTTGCTTTTGTGAAAATTTGTAGTATAAAAACAATTATTTCAATGAGGGAAATGGGGAATTTTTGAATCACAAAAACATAATTGTTTCTCCTATAGGAATTTAGGATATAAAGATGTTTTTATAGTTGGAAGTGAATTTCCATGAAAACTAAGACGATCCAGCTTGGAGGAATGAAAGGACCTCTGTTTTACAGGTAAGAAAACTGAGGCACAATGAGATTGCATAACACGCCTATAATTAGTCACACAAGGAGTAAGTGATGAAGCTTGGATTCCAACTCAGAGCCCATGTTTTACCTACTAGACCAGAATGAAGAGTGGAGGGTGAGGCTCAGTGCTAAGGTGATAATTGACACTAAGAAGAGGTTAGTATCAACAGGGCTGGGAAATAGTGTTTGCTTCTAAAGTCAGAAACATAATCTCACAGAGCTGGAAGGCAGCTAGACTTGCTAGATTTCCTGGGGTGGTACTTTTCAATATGGTATGTTGGGCGCACCTAGGATCCAATCTAGGTTAGTTTTTTGTTATTATTATTATGAATAGCAGTCAGTGTAAAGAACTTTGGAAACACAAGGCTCATGCCTGCTAATGATAGAGATGAGAAGTCAAGCGAGGGCCTGACACCCCATCCATTCTCACCTGCTCCAGATCTTGTTTCATCAGTTATTTTCTTACCATGTCATCAACACTTCATTCTGTTCTGGTCCCTTTTGATCAGCCTGCAAACATGTTTAAATCTTTCTCTTTAATTTTGGCACAATATCTTCATCATCACTCAATTTCTCTCTTTCAATTTACCACCAAAGTTCTTGAAAGAGGAATTTAGTCCTGCTAAATTTACCTCCTTCACACCCACTCATTCTTCCTCTCGTTACAGTCAGCGTTCCATTTCCATCGTTCTACTAGAACCTCTCTCGGGGGTCACCAGTGACTTCCTAGTTGCCAAGCCTACTGACCTATTTCCAGTTCTTATTCTCAGTGACCTCTCTGCAATATTTGAGAATACTGATTACCCTCTACTGTTTGAAATCCCCATTTCTATGTCTCTTCCTTCTGAGCCTTTTCTTCATTTCTTTTCCATTCCTTCGATGTTAGAATACTGAGGGTTCCGTCTCTGGTCCTCCTCACCTCTTACTCCTGAACACCTTCTCCCTGCGTCCTCGCATCTGCTCCCATTGTTTCAGCTACCATGAATGTGGGAAAGATGCCCCAATTCTAACCTGCATCCTGACCTCTCTCCTGAGATCAAGGCCCTTACTTCCAAAATCTTCCCTAATGTCTCCTTCTGGATATGACCTACAGAACTGCAAACTCATCACCTCAAAACAGGACTTGGTACCTTATTTTCTAAATTTGTCGTTTCTCTTCCGTTATTTGTCTTGTTTTATTTGGATACCATCTCGCAAAGCAAGAACCTTGGTGTTATCGCCTCTCTTTCTCTTTCTTTTCATGTCTCACTAAATTCTGGGCCTTTGGCATCCTCATTACTGCCTCCTTAGCCTAGACCTTTATTTTTGCTTTCTCTGTCCCCAGTCCTTTTCAATATCCATTCTGCTCTAAAGTGATCAATAATCGATCACTGTTGAGAATGGCTTGTGCCCTTCATAAACTCCTTCCAAGTCTTCCAGACCCAGCTGGAATGTTGAACCTTTTTCTGTGGAGGAGGAATTGGCTGCCCCTCATTTACGTCTGTGCTCTAGTCAGTTCCTGTTCCTGGTCAGACCCCCCAGTAGATTGAAAGTATACAAGGGCTTTGTCTCGGTATCCTCAGAGCCTGGAACAGGACCTGGGTCCCAGAAAGTGCTCATGAATGTCTGTTGGATGAATTGCAGGAGTCATGATGAGAAGATTGAGGGATGAATCAATGAAGTTACAGAGGGACAATTTTCAAAATGAATGAAAGACACTTTTCTATGTCAAATATTCTTTCTTTTCCAGTTTCAATTTGGACTTTAGGGCTCACTGACCCAGACTATTCCTTTCAATACCACAGTAAGGAAAGAAATTTTCAGAGAATAATGTAATTAAATTAGAAGTCCCCAAGAATATCTTTGTTTCCTGGCCTGGGGTTAAACTTTCACCCATTAGTTCCCAAACAAATTTTTCAGAAAATACATACTTCCTCACTCATACTTTGCTAATTGAGAAAAACATCTTTACTTGGCCTCCCAGTAACTCACAGGTGATTTGGTCTTCATTTATATCTTTGATAACATATGCATTCATAGGTAGCGAACTTCCAAAGCATTTTGAATACTGACTGAGGTCCTCTATTAGAAATCTCACCATACATTATGAGAAAAAGGAGGCAGCTGTCAAGAAGAAAGGAAACTAACACTTACTGAGCCACAAATACTTGGCAAGCAGTCTCCTAAGTGCTTTCACAAACATCTCACATCTTACAACAACTTTGCCTAGAAGGCAAGACAAGACGGAGTTGTGCACCCAGGACCTCTGCCTTCAAATTGACATTCTCTAAATATTTAGTCACATGTCTATAAAGACTAGGTGGGCACTGTGGGAAGAACTGAGAAGGGAGATGTTGCACAGGCTCAGCTTCCACGTTATTATTCATGGCGATTCAGCTCTGGTTTCAAAAAGCAGAGCAAAACCCTGCATTACCTAGATCTTTCCTCCTTTGAAGGCAGTTTATGCCCACTTATTATAACTCAAGAACACCACTTGTGTGATCACACCCCACCTTCCCACCACACATGGAACTGTGGTAGTTAGAAGGTAGATGAATCCACCGAGACCCAAAATAGCAAGATGGAAGTTTGTCACACAGTAGTCCAGCATGTAAGCAGTCTGGGCTTGTGTGGTATCTCTGTGGTATGAGAGATTCAGGCTCCCTCTAGCTTGTTGCTATGCCTACCCTAGAGTGGGATTTTCATCATCCAAGATGCTTCCTACCATGTCTGCCTTCTATCCAGTGGGAAGGAGAAAAGGGATGGGGTAAGGAGAGGCCACTCCCCTTCTCTCCATGGGCATGATTTGGAAGCTACTGATATCCTTTTGCTTACACCTCATTGGCCAATACCTAGTCACATGACTACATTGAGAAACTGCAGCCTTCCTAGCCTGGCCACATGAAAGGAAGAGAGAATGGACATTAGATATCAACCCTTCCCTGCCAGGTTTATCAGATAATGTGTTTCAACTAAATGTAATAGTCTTTATAGAAAGAGGTCTGTATCCATGTTTCTCCTTCTAGTTATATGTTGAGAGAGCTGCAAATGTCAGGGAGTTTTAGTGTCCTTTTTAGTTTGGAACCTTTGGCCCCTGCCCTGATAGCCCACCCCTTTCAGATTCAGTTGTACATGGTATGTCCCCATCTCACAGATGAGATCAGAGAGCATTAATGAGATGGGGGTGGTTTGTTTTTCTCTGGGCTTTCCTTAGTTCTCTCTTACCTTTAAAACTTAGCAATATAGAGGCTTTTAGCCATTTAAGAGACACTCTCAGACTCTGAGCTTAAATAGTTCCTACAGTCACACACTAATATAGCCTTTATATACAATGACTAATTTTTGGATTGTTCTTACAGGAGAACTTTCTGGGAGCTAATAGAAATCAGGACATTCTGCTACCACAGATTAGTCTTAAAGGTTTAACAGTTATTTTTTGTTATTATTCAATCTCAGCCAGTTCTCTTTCCTCCTTCCCTCCATATCAACGTCTACAGAAAAGTTCAATGTTTGGGGGCTCTCAAGTAGTTGTAGGGTGAAACAATTGAAGAAACAACTGTGTAACCACAGCAGTTGTCAGTTCCTGGGGACCCAGTCACCCTGTCCTGCAGCTCCCATCCAGAAGCAGAGGCACCAAGATCAGGCTCCACGGAAGCCAAAAGGCCAAGCATCTTGAAAGTCATGGGCAACAATGTTCACTTGTTTCCTGTTTTTACCCCAACTCCTTGCTCCTTCTGACCCCTCTTCATCTTTTTCTGGAGGGCTTTCTCAACTTTGGATTTTCTGAACCATCTGAAACAGATTTTAACGTGCTAGCGCTATTCTAAGAGCTTTACCTCTCCTGGCCACTTAATGCTCACCTATAATAAAAGAACTGTTAAAACATATATATTCTAGGCAAACCTCTCTAGTAAAGTATGACTAGTATGATGGTGTGGGTGCATGTGAGCAGTTCTGGGGTATTTCCATGCCTTTGGGGTGCCATATAGTTCCCCTTTAGAATTAGTAAGATGGGGCTCCATCACCTCACATTGGGTTTCCTGGTGGTTGGTTTTCCCATAGTTAAAAAGAAGTTATGAAACTAATATACTATTGTAAATCAACTATACTTCAATTAAAAAAAAAGAAGCTATACCCTATTATTCCTGACACTGAGATCTTTCAAGTCCAAATGCCTATACCCCAATTTTACGGAAAAATGGCCTGAGAAGGGAAAGAAAATCATTAATTTTTTTTGTTCCCATTTATAATTTATGCCCCCAACTGTTTCTCAAATGGGTGTGAAGTCACAATGATCCTGGTTACTTGACCAGCTGGGAACTAAATTATTAAATAATCCTTTGAAAATTAAAACCAACAAACAAAGACAAACTCCCATTTATAGGACAGGACATTGAGGCACAGAGAGGTTAAGAAACTTGTCCAAAGTTATGCAATTTGTTTAGTGTCAGGATTCAAAATGATTATTATCCCCTTTCAATTTATTAAGAAAGCTTATGGCTACTTGAGCTTAGGTAGCTTGCCTACTGCTGCACAGGTAGCTCAACTGGGATTCAAGCCCAGGTCTTGGGTTCCAGACCTCCAGCTCTTCTTTCCCACTATGCTTAGTATGAAATGTGGTTCTTGCAATACTGCGGCCACCTAATGGGAATGCAGGGCTCCTTGTCTGTGGCCTGTGATTCTCCTAGAATCCCCCCCATGCTCCACCCCCAAGTTGGAAACACTGATTTCATCTCTGCAGAGCATAAAGGCAGCTGTAACATAAGGCACTACAGGAGTCTTACCTATTTTTCATATCCTTGTTCAAATCTCCACTCTCCCATTTACCTGCCAGCATAAGGAGTGGGGTTTTCCTTTGCAAGAGGATAATCTGAAATGCTACTTTTGCATCAGAAAACTAAGAGGTTCATATATCCGGCTAGGATGGGAACGTTTTTCAGCCTCAGAGCCTATAAAAATATTGTGGTATGAATAGTTCAGCTGAAACAACAGAATGCTGGGAAAATGAGTCTGCAAAATGTACTTGAAATATCAGTCATCAACATGGTATAAAACACCACTTCTCCCACAGAGGGAGACCTGTGCTTGGGAGCTAAGTACACTTCCACCTGCAGGACTAGCTGGGGATTTTAGGGTTATGCTTTGCAAACTCTTAACTACTCAAACCCATTGACTAACATGAAGATTAAAGACTAGGGAATACACCTCATTCCTCTGGGCTCCCTGATATATCCTCCAAGGTGACAGAAAACATAGAGGTGTCCTTGTACTGTAAAGACATTGTAATATATATTAAAATTATATATAAATATTATATAAAATTTATGTATACATATTTATATATTATATGGTTATAATAAAATTTGTATTGTATATATTAAAATTATATATGATATATTTTACATAATATATATAATTTAATATGAAATTTATATTTATATAGATACATATATATCACATATAAATTATGATATATCATGTATAATACAGTATATAATTATATTGTCACATATAATATATATATTAGATGTCATGTATATTCGATACATATTAATATTATATGTAAATATTCTGATATATTATCATATATAATTTATATATTTTATATATGTAAATATAAGGTATTTTATATACATTTCATATAAACATATACAGTATATTGTATATATGCACATATAAGCCAGTGGTGCAAAGTTTGTTTTTAAAATAACCTGGAAACAAAAGATTCTCTAGCTATTCTTTTCTTCGATAAAAACATTAAAACTAAAAAATGTAAATAAAAGGAGGAGTACAAAAGATATTAAAACTGGCTGAGGGCATTAGTTTGGGTGCCTTGTGGAGAAGCAGATTTGGCAGCGGGAAGCTATCGCTTTCAATATCATTTTTTTGTTATAGTCACCAGTTTGTTGTATTTTTTAGGTTCCATGTATAACTTGACTCATTTTTATAATCATGGATTCAGAGAGCTTGAGTGAGCTGACAGCACTGGATCTCCAAAAACATTCTGAACACGGGGGATTGATGCTCTGCTTCGATGAGCAGCCTCATTGGTCCTTGAACTTCCCCACATATTCTGCCACGTGGGGTACATGCCTCATTTAAGTAAAGGGCCCCTTTGCAAGAGTCACTCGTCAGCCCAGCACATTTCCCGGATGCTGGCAGTTTGGCCATTTGTCAAGGCGCCAGCATTTGGTGACTTCTGGTAATGGATTTCCGTGTTTGTTTTATGCAGGTTTTCATTCCAATACTGTGAAGAACTTTGACAGCACTTAAGTGAAGGTAGTGTAGCACGTGACATGAGCTTGGGAGCAGCAACCCAGCCCGCAGTGCCCGCAGCCTGCTCACTCCCTCCCTGGGCTGGTGGTTACTGAAAGCCCAAGAGAACTTGTCAGCCTGGCTGAGCAAGAAGCCGCCCTGTCCCAGCATGGGAAGCACTGGCTCTCATAGATATTCTGGCCGTGTGGCCTGGGCATTACTTCAGAAGTCTTGGGCTGGGGCTTGCTACAGTTGCTGTGTGGAGGATATTCCCACAGAGGTCCCAGAGGTGCTGGGGCCGAAATTATATCCAACACCCAGGGGCTTTTCAAGATTCCGACCTAAGATCTTATGGATGGGCATGTCAGCACTGTGGCATTCTCTCCGGCGCATCTCAGCGCAGGCCTGGTCTTGTGGAACGAGCACGGGACTGGGAGTCCTCAGGAGGCAGGAATCTGGTGTTTACTCTCATCTACCCGGTTGTGTGACCTTGGCCACTACCCTCCCCGTGTAGCTGTAAAATGCAGCAGATGGGCAAGAGGTTCTGAGGGCGTCGGTCAGTTAGGGGAAGTGGGCAGGGCGTCGAGGGGAGGGGCAGATTTGCACATGCAAGCAGCACACCCGCAGAAGCATGGGGGGCCGCTGCCCCTACCCTCCAGAGCACAGGGAGGACCTTACTTGGGCATTGCAAGCATGAGAGACCTCGTGGAGTGTGACAAATGAAAAATTTTAAGACGACATTTACTTTTACAAGTCAGACATTTAAGTGGGTCCTTTTTATGGAGCATTTTCAATTTTTATGTCACCTAAGAGACTTTTGCATTTCTTACAATTCTTCTGCACATTACAAATGAATTATAGTCTCATCCATTTTAGAAAAGAATTTGGGGGAATTTGTAAAACAGACAAAGGCCACATATGCCCTGAGACAGTCCAATAACCTGAATGAGTTTCTCTCCTTGATGGATCTAGTACCTGTGACTGACGGAAAGACATTAAATGTCAAAATTTTAGTATGAACCTAGTGTTTGGTACCATTCGTAAATATTTTTACCGTCTCTCCCACCGTTTCATGTGTTTCTGAATGTTTGTTGGGGAAAGTCATGTGGACAGAAATAAGCAAGAGGTGGGCCAACATTCTGAGCCCGGAGTGCCCAGACAGTAGTGCTTGATGTGTCACCAGGCTCAGTGCTAACTGGTTTGCATGTCCCAACTCATTTAATTCTCACAACAACCCTGGGAGGAAGCGTTGTTTTGTCTTCTGCGTTTTCAGATGGATGCTCTGAAAGGTTAAGGAATGTGCCCAGGTGGAGGGTCATGAACCCAGGCATCCTGGTCCAGAGTCCTTGCTGGGTACCACCATGCTGACCTGCTGCCTGGTGGTACTCGGGCTGGCCTTGGCCTTCCCCTGTGGTTTTTACTACATAGGGTCAAGATGCAGCAGGCTCTGGAAACTATCCTATTAAGTGTAAGCGTTTTGAGAAGAGGATCCAGGTTTGGCTAAAGGTACTAATTTTATACCTGCTGGAGAACTGAATCAAATCGAATGGTGTGTCCCTCTCTGCACACTGAACTCCTGGGAAGAGTTTGAGAAGACTGGCTTTCTCCCATAGTACACAGCCCTGGTGGGAGCTCTGCCATCCTCCCCTGGCCAGATGAAAAGTATCAGAGTCTAGAACCTGGTCATCATGCAACTAATCAGGGCAATAGTAATGGGCAGGGAAGGGAGAAAAGCCTTTATTTTGGATTTGTTTGAATTGGGATAGAATTGCTGGTGGCTCCTGCAACTGATGCTTAAACCAGTTCTGGAATTTTGTTCGCTCCCAACACCATCAGACATCTTACACGGAGGTCCACAAATTAGAGAGCGATGGGAAGATGGGAGCCAGGCCTGTGAGGGGTCTGGAAACCACCAGAACAGTGGAAGTTACTGCTAATACCTACCTCAGAAACAGAAGCTTTTATTTGCATTAGTAATGTTGTAATTTGTGTGATCTTTTATGAGTAGGAAACTAATTTATGGAATATTTTGGTTTACACAGTTCATTTTCCCAGCATTCCATGGCATATTTGAAATATGGGACAAAGCACTCTTATCACAGTGATTTTAAGAAGCTAGAAAGCAAATACGATAAACCTATACCAATTCTCTACAATACGGCAGGGCAGGAATTTGATTCCCTAATTCATAGCTATTTCCCCAGCACTTAGAACAGTGCCAGGCATTGTTCAGGTGCTGGGAAATATTTGTTGAAAGACTGCAAATGAATGAAGTGTGTAGGTTGCATAAAAACCCTGCCAGTTCCTGACAGATCTCATCACCTTTGCCACTAATGTTTTATTTTAGTGGTTTTAAACATAAAAAAAGAAATTTTATATAAAACTTGAATATATAAACAAAAATGTTTTTAATTAATTAAGTCCAAATATAGAACTTTCCCTTATTTTACAGCTAGTCAATGATAACAATGAAGCTGTTATAATGACAAACCAAAATTTGAAATCTAGGACTCTGACAGGTGCAGGCATAGAGCAGCCTCAAATCCAATTTATTTCTGTCTTCTATTCTGCTTGCCCGATACTGTATCAAGAAATTATTGGTTCACAGAGAAGTAGTTTTTTTGCCATCTCGGGATACATTTCAGTGAAACTGATTTAGGAGCTTGAGAGAACTCATAGCAAAGTGTTTGTTTCAAAGCTGAATCATTAACAACACATTATCTATTTGCTCTTAAACCTCATCATCAGCATGTTAGATCAGAAATACTGCCAGCTTTACCCAAGAGCTAAGGGTATCTGTGATCTGGATACGTGGTAGGCATTCATTTGCCAGGAAGGGAAGCTGCCTGCAGGTGTGCTACACCACCTTGCTGTGGGTAGTGTACTTGAATGTCTGCCTAAACTGAACACTCTGTTGTGCTTGAAGAACCTTGGGATTCCGAAGAACAGTGCGGGTGGGAGGGAAGGAGGTAGGTAGGCAGCAAGAAAGCCTCATTAGTGAATGGGACTTTGTTGGAATTAGGCCTTCACTCATTCATCCATTTGTTCATTTCTAAATATCTGTTGAGTATCTATTGTAAATAAAGGGCTCCTCTCTCTGAAGAGGTGAAAAATCCAGCTTCTATAGATTTGGAATCCCTGTTAGGGATGAGGAAATGCAAGAAGAGTAGGCTAATGTAGTTCAGATCACTTTGAGGGAGTACAAAGAGAATAATTGGTACGAGGTGGAGGTTGTTACTGGAGGTTTCTCTAGTGGCCAGTTCTTTGAATTGCTCTAAAATAGTCAGGAATATGCTTGGCATGCATCACCTAGGCGTACGCACACACACCTCATACAGATTCACTGTTTTTCAGGAAGGATTTAGTTTTACAAACTCTGGGAAGTCAAGAGCAACATCAAAGAACTTTCCTTGACTGAGATCTTAGGGGTTGGCCTTAACCACATGTCACCTAGTAATGAGTGACTCAACTTACTCTGAGTCAAACTGGAAACATAAATTAGGTCAGCTGAAAAATTTCCACATATTAGGAGTGCTCTGAGTTACGGGGCACACTTTATTTTACCTAATAACTGTAGGTTTATTTGAATTTCAGTCAGCTGCCAAGTAAATATTTAAAGCTCAATAGTTGGAGCCAAGGAAGCTCATAATCCCTGAAGGGCAATGTGGCTTTTTCTCTCCTCCCCTTGTCTTGAAAAATCAGAGGTTACGTGGGAACTAAAAAAGAAAAAACATAATTTGAAATAAGATAAAATGTTTGTTTATCGATTGAAGGCTATGAACTACACCCCATTTCGTTTGTGGATGTTATAATTTTTACACAGGAGAGAAAACACTGAAATTCCTTTTGGTGTTTTCCACCTCTGTTTTCTTCCCAAGCTACAAGTGTATCAACGTTGCTCAGGTTATCCTGACTTCCAGAAGAAAAGAATTAACAATCACTGAATTATTAATCACCTGTAATTGGGACAGAAGACTATAAAATGGCAAGGATGAGCAGAGAGCAGATTAGCTGAAAGGGAAGGAAGGAGGGTTGTGATACTGCTTTGGTGTTAACCCTTTGATGAAGCATCTCCTTTGCCCTAACTTCCCACTGTCTCTCTGCAGCCTGGCTCCCCGGCCGTACTTCTGCGGGGAGGAGGAGAGATGTATAGGTCAAACTCGGTCATGGGAGGGAGTCTGTGGTTTCTTGGTCTAGCTGGAGGCCCGATTCAAACATGAGGTACAAGGTCAAGTCAGGTCGATAGGAACCAGCCTAGGTAAGCAGCAGCTGCTCTATCGCCTTGAGTGCTTTTCAATTTGGAATAACAGAGAAGAGCAGCTTCTCTCTGAATCATTGCTTTTCCAGTCTTATGAATTTCAGAACCTCTTGTACTTTCCATTGCTTTCCAAACACGGACTTGTTTCAGGCTTCCCTGCACACAGATTGCAGTGATGTGGGCAAACGGTTTTGACAAGATATGCAGCTTTGAGAAAAAGCACTTTAGGCTTACAAGGACATGCACTGTTGTTGGCCTCTTTGTAGGGGGTGGTGGGGGGGAGCTGCTGCGTCCAGCACCCGACTGGGGAAAGCCAGCCTGGAGGCCCTATGGCACGGTGGAGCCCAGACGGCCTGGGAGCACGTATCCGGCATTCTCTGCAGGGCTTATCGTCAGATTCATAACCAACAGGAGGTCCTTTTCTGTCTGGGTTCTAGGAGGAAGAAAAAACATCTCACCCAGGGCTTTTTACTCGTACTTCTTACATTTGAGTGTCAAAAACATTTACTGAAACCAGCTATGTGCAGAGTGCTATAGAAATGTGAAGAAGAAATGAAAGATTGTCTTTCTTTGAGGAGCTACCTTCTAAATTGGAGCCGAAAGCTTGTGAAGGCTGCTATAAATGCTTCTGAAACAGCACAGAAAGGACAAATGAATATTTCAATAAAGGAGGAGAATGGACAGGATACTCTGGGTTTTCTCACTCCGAAGTTGAAGGGACTGTTGTTCTGCAGCAAACTTCCCTTGTTTTCTTTTTATAAGGTTTTTCTGCCACCTATTAATTTCCTGCAACCTCCTCTGGTTAATCTTGTTCTGATTTAGTTTCCTTCTCTGCAAGATTGTGGGTCTAATCATTAACTCCCAGCCTTCATGCTTCTTGTCTTCAAAGAGTTACTCCTTCCACCCAGGTGGGCCATGGTGGGGAAAGAAATCAAATGCCATTAAGTGCAGCAAAAGAAAAAGTGAAATGAATTTGAATTAAGCTCTTTGAATTTAAGAGAATAATAAAATGGTCTATTATCTGCTTTTAAATTTAAGGGTTTTGTTTTACAAACGTACACAGCACTTTACTGAACACATGACAAATGATAAAATGAGTTTCAAGACGATGTTTTGCTCAGTGAAAGGAAAGAGTGTCGAGGGAATGTTTGGATAGGGAAATGAACTCAGGAAAAAGGCAGATCCAACTTTGATGTTTTTCAAAATCCTGAAAGCAAGTTCTGCAAATCAAGGCAGTATGTGGAGCTTTGAGCAGCATGGTGTTGTGGAAAGACCACAGCTTTGGGACCAGAGAGACTGGGATTCAGCCTCAGGTGTTCTGGGTAATCGTCAGCAAGTGACTTAGCTACTTTCAGCCCCAGTTGCTTCATTTGATTAAAAACAAGCAATAAGAATAACGTGCTTAAAGAATTTGACACAAAGCAGGTTCTAAATAGATGTTAAAAACTGCCTAGCTAGAGACTACATTTTCCAGCCTCCCTTGCAGCTAGGTGTGTCCACATGACTAAGTGCTGATGTAAGGAAAAGTGATTTGTGCAATCATTTCTTTGCTTGCTGAAAAGATTTATTCACCCTAAACTTCCCCTGTGTCTTATTCCTGTGGGATGGAAACAGATTTGGAGGTAACCCCTCTTTGACCAGGCATATGAGGACAATGATGGTGCAGAAACATCAGGATGGAAGGTGTCTGGGCTGATGAGTGGTATTTGGTCAGAGCTGCCCCATCAGCTGAGATTGGGTGGCCTGTTATGTTAGAGAGACTTAAACTTCTATCTTATTGTTAGAAAGAAGCTATAATATTGGCTTGGTTTTAACCACTTTAAGAAGACGAATGCAGTCACTCCTGTCAGCAGTCCTAGGCCCTGAGGCAGCCCAGCCCAAGGGATGAGACCTGAAATCTCAAGGAAGAGAGGTCCACCATCCCTGCTGTGCCCAGTCTGATTCCTGACCCACAAAACCTGTGAACATAATCAAATGGTTGTTTCAAGATGCTAAATTTGGGTCAATTTGTTATGCAGCAAAAGTAACTGCAACAGAGTATGAGGGTCGAAGACATATCAATATGAATGGATAGATTCATTATCCAAAATATTCCAATATACTTTGGAATAAAAGTTTTTCCAAAAAAAAATTGGCTTGTTTTTTACCTTAACTAATACAGGAGGATTTTAGATATTTTTTTTGTTGGGATAGTCACCAGTTTCCAGGAAGCTTCTGAAAACAGGCACTGCGGATGTTCAGAACCAGAATTCTGAGACACAAGCTACTGAGAGGTGCAGGTACTGAGCTTTGCCTGTTTCTGAAGCTCCTCTGCCTTGGCCTGTAAGCTTTCATTATTACCCCACCTCTCACCCCAAACACATACCTTCTCAGGTGAATCAGTGCTGCCTCACAGTACCGAGGTACTCATGAGGGCAGCTCCATGGCAAAGTAGTGAGTGGGAGAGTCTGACCTAGTGTTGCAGTGGTAGCTAAGGGGTCCTCCTCAGGGTGCATATCTCTGTGGGATTGGTACTGTTTAAGAGGGGTGCCATAGTCGGATGTCCCTTGGAACTTATATTGCTTCCAAGGGAGCATCACAACTCTTGTTGTCAAAACAATGCTAGGTAATAGTTTACTGCCTGTGGTAGGCAGGATAATGGCTCCCCAAAGATGTCTGGGTCCTAATTCAAAGAATTTGTGAACATGGTAAGTTACATGGCAAAGGGGAATTGGGGTTGCAGATGGAATTATTGTTGCTAATCAGCTGACCTTAAAGTGGATGGATAATCCTGAACTATTCAGGTGGGCCCAATGTAATCTCAAGCATGTTTAAGGGTGGAAGAGGGAATTGGAAGAGGGAACCAGCTAGGCTGCAGCATGAAAACTTGATGTTTGCTTTGAAGATGAAGGAAAGGGGCCTAAGGAAGGTGGGTGATTCCTAGGAGCTTGTTATAGTCTGAATGTGTCCTCTCAAAATTCCTAAGTCGAAACCCTAAGGCCTAATGTGATAGTATTAGGAGGTGGAGTCTTTGGGAAATGATTAGGTCATAAGGGTGGAGCCCTCTTAAATGGGATTAGTGCTTTATAATAGACCCAACAGAGCTCCCTCAGCCCTTCTGATATGTGAGGGTTTAATGAGAAGTCTGCAACCAGAAGAGGCCCTCACCTGACCATGCTGACATTTTGATCTTGGATTTCTAGCCTCCAGAACTGTAAGAAAAAAATTCTTTTGTTTATAAACTATGTAGTCTGTGGTATCTAGCCTGTGGTATTTTGTTATGGCAGCCTGCAGGGACTAAGATAGAGTTGGAAAAAGCAAGGAAATGGATTCTCACTTATAGCCTCCAGAAGGAGCACAGCTCAGCTGACATCTTAATTTTAGCCCAGTGAGACTCATCTTGGACTTCAGCCTCCCAGAACTATGAGATAATACATTTGCGTTGTTTTAAACCACTACTTTTGCGGCAATTTGTTACAGTTGCCATAGAAAACAAATATACTCCCCTAATAATTAAGAGGGGATTATTGATATTCAGAAGCTTTGTTCTCAGATCCAATTTGCTCAGGGATAGATAATTTTTCAACAGTCGGTTCTGGGAAGAGGTCAGAACCAGACCTCAAGAATGGACAGTTGGTGACAGGTAGAGACCTGAGGCAACAACATTGCAGCTCTGATCATTTTGCTGCAAATGAAGCTGCTTTCCTGACCCCAGTGATTCCCTCTTTATCCTTTCTGTCTAGTTTTTCTCTGCTTGAAGGTAAATCACAAGCCTTTCATAGAAAGGTATGAGCTTTAGGTATACCCATTTATAGACGGGTGGTGGGTTGAGAATCACTAAACTGCTATGGAAAACAAGAATCAGCATGCTTTAGGATTATTCCAGCAAAGGTTAATATATTAACTAAAATTAGAATCAGTCAATTACTATAAGAATATGAAAAATAATTTCATATGGTAGCTTAACCTTCAAACATAACCATTTAAGCTTATTTATTCATTTAAAATTATATGTGGTAAAGTATGCAAAAGTATAAACCTACTAATTTGAATACATACTTTGAATGTCCACATCATAAGGTAGAGTTTATTCCTAATTTAGGAGTGTACATCCTGACTATAAAAATATGATGCCTCTTCATCATAGGTGCTAAAATAAATGTTTGAGTCAAAGGACCGCTTCCATTAGCCAAGGTTGTTATTATGTTTTTAAACCTTAGGCTTTTAGAGAAGCATGAGAAATGAAATGGCAGCACTTGGTTCCCTAAATTCTAGATCTTCTAACAACTAGAAATTAACTGATGCTGTTTAGGGAAGCAAATGAGAAAAGTAAAAAGAGCTGATTCTTAATATCTTGGGAGTGAAGTCAGAGTTTCAGTCAAAGACGTGTGTTCAAGAAAAATACTAGTAAAAAACCAACATCATCTCCTCAACATGCACAGCAGCTTAATACAGAAAGCTTTTTTTTATTTTTTTGCGGTACGCGGGCCTCTCACTACTGTGGCCTCTCCCATTGCGGAGCACAGGCTCCGGACGCGCAGGCTCAGTGGCCATGGCTCACGGGCCCAGCCACTCCACGGCATGTGGGATCCTCTCGGACCGGGGCAGGAACCCGTGTGCCCTGCATTGGCAGGCGGACTCCCAACGACTGCGCCACCAGGGAAGCCCCGGAAAGCTATTTTTATCGTATAAAATGAAACATAATTGTTTTGAGCATTTTCTTAAAGAGACTCTGTAACTAAAGAAAAATAGGGTACAAGGTACTGTGTTTAGTGTTACAGGAACAGCTTCAGGTCTTCCTGGATTGGGAGTCTCTCACTTCTGCACACATTTCAGGGGAAACAGTAGAGAAGTGACAAGTGTAAATTTTGAAAAGAAAGAGCATTTAGGGAATTAGAACACAATAGTTAATGTCAAAATGTGCCAAGGAAACTGCCTATCACTTTTAAAAACATGCTGCTTTTTAGAGACATAGAAAAAGTTAAAGCAAGAAAACCCCAAATCCTACTGTATCAGTTTTATAATTATTTCATTTAAAAGCCTGTTTTTGAAACTTTGGCGAGTTTCTAATGCTCTTTGTAATATTTATTGAGTTAAATCTGTTTGTTTATCTCTAGGAATATATAGGCTTCTCTAGGTCACTGAGGCAATGATTTCCAATATGGATTCCAAAGTCTGAAAAGCGAAAGCAGCCTCCAATGTTGATTCGGTGTTTATTACTCTAGTTCATCAGGAGTTTATGGAGGGATCTAAAGTGCCAGTGGTGACGATGTGGGGTTGTTTTAATCTATACTATTAATCTGGTATATTAGGCTGTATTCTCCATTATATCTGGGGTTGCTATTGTTTGGATCGCTCTGGTTTTTAAGGAAGCACTTATATATACTGGGAGGCCCTAGATTACCTACTCTAACAATTTGTTTTTTATGTGTTCTATGCATAAAGAGCAAATAAAGAGAAATATTCATTGGAGTCAGAAAAAGTAGGCACGATGATTTAAATGTTAAAGAATATCTTTCCAAATTTGTGTTCCCAAGCTCATTTGGACCTCATTATTTTGACACCAGTAAATACTATTTTATTTTTAATTAACACTAATATTTAGCAGTAGTTTGTTTTTCAGACTTCTTTTTCCAGGCAGCACATTTTATAGGCACTGCCACTGACCATCATAACTGACACCAAACTTTTTATAACAATATCAGAATGCATTCTAATTTTGTCCTTCACCATGGAAACTACTTTTTTTTTTTCTTTTACTATCTTTGATGTCTTCCACGACTATGGAGCATCTCCTGCTGGATATGACAATACTATCCAAACTCAGTTTGTTCAGAACTGAACTCATTATCTTACTCCCCGTCCCCAACCCCCAAATTGGTTCCTCTTTCTGTATATGAATTTACATTACCATCCATTCAGTTATCCATTCTGGAAGCCTGATAATCATCCTCATATCCTCCTGCACGGTCACTAAGCCCTGTGAATTCTAACTCCTCCTTAACCCCTGTTTAACTCCCCTCTGCTCGTCTTCAGCTCCTTTGCTGCTATCTTAACTCAAGCCAACGTTAGCTGTGACTACATTTCTTTCATTGTCTGCTTATTTCCCAAGTTGCAGTCTAACCCCCTTCCACTGTATCATCCACCTTTATGTCACACAGATCTTTCTAAAATGCAAATGACATCACATTACTTCTATTTCCAATTCCTCAGTGGTTCCTCATTGAGGAACATGACTCTGTTCAGATTCCTTTACAGAATAAACAAGGCCCTGTAGGATTTGACCTCCATCTCTTTTTCCAATTTAGCTTCTGTTCATACTACCCCCATATGTTGAGGGAGCCATCCTTGTGGTATGGCCTACAAGTCCCTGAAAGTACCTGCCAATATATACTGTTGGGCCTTAGCAGTCACTATTTCCTCTGCTTGGAATAAATACTCTCCATCCCCATCACCTCCAGGGAGATCTCCCCCTTTACGTCCTCATTGGACTTAATTAATACATTGCATTCAAAGTATTTTTTTTTCCATGTCTGTCTTCTCTACCAGTTGATTGTATTTTTAAAGTTTTATCATTTTGTCTTTCTCCTTTTAGTCTTTATTTATTTATTTATTTTTTGTGGTACGTGGGCCTCTCACTGTTGTGGCCTCTCCTGTTGCGGAGCACAGACTCCGGACGCGCAGGCTCAGTGGCCATGGCTCACGGGCCCAGCTGCTCCGCGGCATGTGGGTTCCTCCCGGACCGGGGCATGAACCCGTGTCCCCTGCATCGGCAGGCAGACTCTCAACCACTGCGCCACCAGGGAAGCCCTCCTTTTAGTCTTTAATCCACTTGAAATTCATTTCTGCATACTGCGTGATATAAAGATTCAACTTTGTTTTCTTCCCTATATGGATAAACAAAAGTCTGGATAACGTTTATTGAAATGTTTCCTCACTGATCTACAATGCTACTTTTTCATAACTCAAGTTTCTATGCAGGTGTTTGCCTCTAGATTCTATATTCCATTCCTTTATTTTTCTTTATGTGCACTGATTCTACACTGTATTAATTAATGTAACTTTATAATATTTCTTGATGTCAGACAGGGTAATTCACCCATCTTATTCTTTGTCAGAAGGGAGACTTGGCAATTCTGAACCCTTGATCTTCCATACAAAGTTTAGAATTGGCTTTTTGAGCTTCACCAAAAACCTTTAGATATTTGATTAGAATTGCATTCAGTCTATAGATCAATTTGAGGAGAAATGACATCTTTATAATATTCAGTCATTCTATCCATGAACATGGCATGTCTCTCAACTTTTTAAAGTATTCTTTGATGTTTTCCAATCAAGTTTTATAATTTTCTCTGTAAGAATATTGCAAACCTTATTTATAATTAAGCTTGGGTTTTCTATATGCATTATCATATTGTCTGTGAATCATGGTAGTTTTCTTTCTTCCTTTCAAATCCTCTTTATTTATTTTTTTCCAAGACCTTTGATACACTGTTAGGTAGAAGTTGTCATAATGGGAAGCCTTGTCTTATTCTTCATCCTCTGGCTTCTGTTAAGATTTTCTTTGTCCTTGGTTTTCTATAATTTGAATACAATATGCCTAGGTGTTTTTGTTTGTTTTTGTCTTGTTTTGTTATTAAAAAAATAAACTGGCTTAGTGTTCTTTGAGCTTCTTGGTTCTGTGGTTTGGTGTCTGTCTGTCATTAATATGGAAAGTTCTTGGCCATCATCACTTCAAATATTTCTTCTGCTTCTTTCTTCCTTCTTCCAGTATTTCAGTTACATGTTTGTTACACCTTTTGTACAAACAAAGTTGTCCCACTGCTCTTGGATGTTCTGTTCTATTGTTTCATTCTGTTTCTCTTTGCATCTCAGTTTGAGAAGTTTCTATTGACCTGTTTTCCTCAGGTTTGCCAGTTCTTTCCTCATGCATGTCAAGTCTGCTGGTGAATCCATCAAAGGCATTCTTTGTTTCTTTTACTGTGTTTGAAATTTATAGCCTTTCCTTTTTATTCTTCCTTAAGGTTTCTATCTCTTTATTTACATTTACCATTTGAATTTCCATGTTGTTTACTTTAGAGCCTTTAACATATTAATCTTAGTCACTTAAAATCCCGTTTGATAATTCCAACAGCTGTGTCGTATCTGAGTCTGGTTCTGACGATTGCTTTATCTCTTCAGATTGTGGTGGTGTGTGTGTTGGTTTTTTTGTTTCCCTTTTAGCATCCTTGTAATTTTCGTTGTTGTTGTAAGCAGGACATATTGTATCAGGTAATAGCAACTAATTTAATAGGCTTTTAGTGTGAGGATTTATGCTAATCTTGCTAGGAGTTGGGCTGTGTTTAATGTTTGTTGTAGTTATGACTCCAGAAGCTTCAAATTGCTCTAGCATCTTTCCTTTCTCTCCTATCTTTGCTTTGGGGCTTCCCTAAGTACTGCTCCTCAGAGAGAGCCTATGTCTTGCAGCTCTCTTAGCTATAACCCACTATTATGATACTGAAGCCCTGTGGGTGTGGTGGTAGGGGTGGGGGAGGAGGAGCGTTCTGTAATCTGATGAATCTCAGTCTTTTTGTGAGCCTATGTCTAGTGGTTGTGGTCTTCACAATTGTTTCTGCCCCTCCTCCTGTGGTTTGAATTTATTTTGCTTGTCCCTTCCTGCCTTCCCCAGCTGTAGCATTTCAAATCTGTTTCCTTGAAGCCCTGTGCCCTGTTCACTATGGTTTTTATTTTTTTCCCTTGAGTGAGACAGGAAGGCTGGAGGTGGCTGGAATGGGGAGAAATTGCTAACCCCTAGGATAAGGTTTCAAAATCCATGCTAAGGCAAAGTCCTTTGCCTTGTAGAGTAAGCCTCTTCAATGGAGATGTCTCTGAATATGTTTTACAAGGACTACTCTTCCCCTCCCCTTGCCAGAACTACAAGGGACTCTTTCTCCAATTCTCAGATCCTTAAGGGAGAACCTGTTGGAGCTTTTGGAGGGAAAGCCCATGAAAATCTGCAGGGCGCATTTGAAGAGTGTGGTCCCTGGAGTTTCTTACTTTCATGGTAGTCCACACTCAGGCTTCAGTCAAAATTACCCTTTAACTGTTCCTATCAGTTTGTGGCTCTAGCAATTTCTGCTACAGTGAAGCAGGTTTTGGTTGCTGTGCCTTTCTGGATGTGCCTCCCTCCACATTTTGGGGGCGGTAATTTGTCTTGCAACTTCAGTTATCAGATAGAAACAAATTTTTTTTTTCATCTTCAGTTTGTCCAGCTTTTTCTTGCTGTAAAGATGGGAGCGACAACTTCCAAGCTCCTTATATCTTGGAGCTGAAATCAACTTTTTATTCTTGATAGAAGCTGAATTGATGATAGTGTATTTGTATGCAGTGATTAATTAAGTTTGCTAATACTTTATTTGGGATTTTTGAATCTATGTACATGAATGAGATTGGCCTGTAATTTTCCTTTCTCTTACTGTCCTTGTTTAGTTTTAGTAACAAGGTTTTATAAAAATCACATAAAGTGAGTTGTCATCTCTTCCGTGCTTTTTCCTATCCTCTGGAATTGTTTGTTCCCTGAAAGTTTTGTAGAAATTGCCTGTAAAATTGTCTGAGCCCATTTTTTTCTTTGTGGGAAGATTTTAAACTCAATGTCCTTTATGGTTAGAGTACCAGTACTTGGTTGTTAATATCTTCTTGAATATATTTTGGTAAGTTACTGTTTTCTAGAAATTTGTTCATTTAGTCTACGTCTTCAAATTTATGGGCATAAAATTATTCATTACATTTTCCTATTGGTGTATCTACTTTTTCCTATTGGTGTATCTACTTTGTTTTCTTTTTCGGTATCTTGCTCTTGCAGAGTGGATCATAATTGGGCTGGAGATACTTTTTTTTAGGAAACTTCTCTGATAACCCAATATGTGACTAGGTCGGTGCTGGTTTTTAGAAAATCCAATCAGGGTCATCTGTTACCAGCTTTTAAGAATTACATCATCCTCCAAATGTCTTCTGTCATTCCTTGGCATATGTTGGGCCTTGGCCTAGATTATGTCTATGTCTATAGATTTAAAATGTCTTTAATAATTGTTAACAATATCAAAAAGATATCTTAACATTTGATGAAGATCTCTGCAACCGATTTGGCTAGATTCTGTGTGCAGCTATCCAACTCAGAGGCTGCATTTAGACACAGCCTGTGAATCCAAAGCAACATGAGCAAAGTTCTAGTCACGCCATAGTTTGTGGCTGCCAAAACGTGGACACGGAAGCAGTTATTTTAAAACTTGATAAGCAACACAGCATTTTGGAGAATCGTAGAATAAAATGAGTACTTCTTGTTGCCCAGTTGGAAAAATATTTGCATGATTATTTACATCCTTAATATTGAATGCCCTTTATCTGGTCATAGAATATATGTTTTGGGTAAGAATTCTCTTTAAAAGCATAATTTATATTTTAGGTAAGAAAATTTTTTCAAGCAAGGTTTATGTTCTAGAGACTTTTCTATGTTTAGTACTTTATTCTGGTGGGATTTAGTAATCTTTTGTTAAAAATGAGAATATATTTAATTTTTATTTTTAAAATATAATTTATATAAAAAATAAACTATGGATCAATTATATATTTAGATTCCTAGGTTCCTTTATATAATATTCTTATATTACATTTTTGGGGGGTATAATTTATACACAAGTTAAACTGGGAAGTTGGAAACTTCTTCAGTGTTCATGTAATGTTTAATTTAAATTATTTCCAACCACGGCCCAAGTCTCATTCTGCTATGGACAATCTGTGTTTCTTGGTATATGTTCCAACATTTTATTTAACAAAATAGAAATAGAAGAACAAATATAAAGACACCAAATGTGAAGTATAGCTAGAAGGCTTTGACAGACATAACAGCGAAGCTACTTCATCTTTGCAGCATTTGATTCAGGGACATTGTAACTCAAAAGATTTCATCTTTGAGCAATTTAATTCTGTAATTTAAAGAACAACTCAGTACAACATAAAAAGGAGAAATGTCCAGCTCAATCCTCATGCACATAAATCCAAAAGTATGAAGTGACATGAGCTCTAGCAAATGAAGTCTTGATTTGATTCTGATTATTTCAGAACCTCTTCTTGACCCTCCAACCAACTTCCTCATTTAGTCAGATTCAAGGATATTAAGTCAGCTTGGAAAAAAAATATTAATGATTAAAAATATATACTACAGAGATAAAATATGATGTTGATATCTTGAGATCTTCAGGATAGACATTTATAAATGAAGTGAAATACGTAAAAAGCTAAAATTACCCTCCATTTAGTGATTAAAACAGGCATTAAATATTAGAGAAAAACTGTTAGATTATAAAATAAACTATTTGCCTTGGTCAAATTTTCTTTTATTGTCTCTTTACGTAGATTCCTTAGAAAACAAAAGAAAGCTGCTAATGGTTTATTGGAAAGTGCCATCTCAGTGAAGCAAGAGTGAGGGGAAAATATCAGGGAGGCAGGGAAGGAAAAGAACAAGTCCAATGTGATGCACTGTGAAACTGCAACAGAGGAAACAGATTGGGTTGTTAGATCACGTAGAATGACTCTGGAGAGGCTGTGTGGAACATTTCATCTCAGGAGAGTCTACTGCAGAGATCTGGGCATTTATCTGAGCTCTTTCCCATCTCTTGTAATTTATTGGTCTAAATCAAAGCAACTAAGTCCTGGAGACATCTGGATAGCTGCTGAAAAAGCTAGGGTTTCTCCTTGTCAGTTGGTAATGTCCGTGGACGTTCCCTTTGCTTTTCCACCAAGGAATGGCCTATACCTTTGCTAAGGCAGCTCCTAGCAGAAAGCCAGAAAGGTAGCAGAAGCCAGGGTTGGGGGAGGTAGTTGGAGGGAGAAGGCAGGATTTGGGATGGTGCTTAAATTGGTTTTGTTACTAGTACATCTGTGAAAAGAGTGTATGTGTGTGTGTGTGTGTGTGTGCACGTGCGCACACGTGCAAGTGACAAATTCAAAGTTAAACATGGGTATGATTTCCCAACAGGGACCTATAAATGAGGGCTATGGGTAAGTGTAAAAGTGAAGGGCATGTTGTCACTCTACAGGTTGTTACAGAGCCTAAAAGGGGAACCCAAATCATATCGAAGCTGAGAATCCTTTAGATGTTTCCGAGGGAGTGAAGGAGACTTCAGTGTCAAAGTTTCTGGGTGGCACTGTTGGCATAAGCCTAGAAGGAGTGTAGCTGAGAGATGGTTCTACTGATATGAGGTCTTTGAGCTTCCTTTTGAGAAGGTTGACCTGTGGCAGTAGCCTGAGAAGGTGTAGCCAAAGGAAAATTCAAACAAGTGTTGGGGCAGTCCCCACATCCCTCCCCAGGGTCTTAGTGGACAGAAGTGTAGGACATATTTCCACTTAATCTATTTTCCCTTCATTTCTAGTGATTGCTTCCTTACATTCTTCATCACCTCATCTGTAGAAATTTAAGTCTTCTTAGAGCCTTAAAGAAACAGATGAGATTCTTAAGGCCTCTCCATCAGCAAGAACAAAGGCTCCATCAGGACTAACACAGAGAGGTGCCAGAGTATGGGGAGATCAGGAATAGCTAATAATCAGTGTAGTGTGATTAGAAAGGCAACCTGCTGACTGACCAAACTGAGAGTTTTTCTTTTTTCATCTACCTGGTTTCTGTCATGTAGACATATCTGATGCCAGGAATGCTATTTGGAAACAATATTGTAAATGGAAGGACCCTTTGTATTCAGCACCCTACTCTTTTAAGGATGATTTTGGAAAATTTGTCAGATTTTACATCTAGATGTCTGCTTTCCACCTTAAGAAGATGTGAACAACCAGGTGGATGGTGAGACTAAGTTTAGTCATGGGAAAACAAATCTTTTTGTATGCCATTTCTTAATTCTCTCTTCAGGCCTTCTTTATGTTTTTAGCATGTACTAGGTAATGACCAACCATCATTATCATCTAAAAATGCTTATTAGTTGTTCATCTGCAATATGTTGAGATTCTATTTTATCCCACTGAATTATAGATCTCCTTGTGGAAGCTAATTTAGAATATAGTTTTGTTCTGTGCCCACTGCTAAATTTAATGCAGTCTATTAAACAATAAACAAAAGTTAAATAAGACTTTTTCAATAGTCACACATTAAAATGTTTTAGTGAAAAAATTGGGGGGTACACTTATTTATATTGTTGCAAATGTATTTCTTCAAAGTCAAGAAAAAGATACCTGTGGATGAATGTGGAGATGTTGTCATCAGTTTTCTCCATAACTGCAAGATGTAGAGTTTAGAAGTGCAAACCTGGATAATGTGAGTGAACCACCAGTTTTCAGAGGGAAACTTTCAAGCATTCTAGCATTACCGAATTACTGACATCATCATTTTGAAATTCAAAGAATACTTTGGGATTATGATGGTAATTATTTGTAGAAATAACAGTAGTCCATAGGATGCATGGTGAAACTGAAAAGTGCTCTCCTGTCCCTTTGCTCATTCAAACCTACTCTGAATAGATCTTCTCTGCCCTTTGGATGAAATATGGGGCAGGTCCCATGACTTTCCCAGTAACTTCCAGAAAGCCAAAAGCCTTCTAGTCCCTTTAGTCATAAAACCAATTCTCTTTTCAAGTCTCACGTAATAGCAAAACTTTACACTTCCCATCAAATTAAATCTTCTGCCTTCCTCCAGCTTGGACCTGTTTAGGTTGGAAGTTTGCAGTGGCAGGCAGGTAGGGAGAACACCCTATGTTATTATAGTTTATTTCTTCTCTCCCTACCCACCCCATTTGGCTGCCTCTGGTTCCTCCAGGGTAGTGAGGGGGATGGAAGAGAGGAAGTGGGCAGGAAATACCTTGGCCTGGCATTGGGGTTCTCTGATCTTAGTGGTTGTTGGAGGCTGACTCTTGAGGGGGCACTTTTATGTGTCTCTTTGAAACTCATCCCTTTGGACACACCTGAGTAAACTTCCTGTGACTTGGGCAATGAGTCTTCCATTTTCTAGCTGACTACTTTGAATTTTCCCCTCAACCTCAAGGCATGCAGTAGTCCACCACCTTCACCCCTGAGAGAGTCATAACACCCTTTCATGAAGTCCTTTTGGACAAAATTGAAAATGGTCCCAGGCTGGTTCTCTCCTTCATGGCCAACATCTGGTTTATGTAAAACACATGTCATTGCCTCTACTCCCTTGTTTGTTATCACAATTTACCTCCAGTGAAGTTTCCTTTGTCAGCTGCCATCAGCCACTTCAGCCAATTTCTCCTTTGTAGACTTTTTCTGTGTGATTCAATTACCAGTTCACTGGGTCCCTAAGCTCTAGGGGGAGACAGGCCAAGCAGCCTCCTTCCTGCCCCCCTAGGCAGTGGGAGGAAAATGCCACTGCACTTCAACACCTTTCTCTAAAGACGTTTTCTTTAATGGTCTTTTCAGTCTCAAACTTTTTATACCCTCAGTGGGTGGGCTAAGGGTCACAAAAAATTGGCTTTAGACACTTCTTTTTTGCAAGTCAAAATGTATACTGCTTACAGGCGTAAGTAGCACAACACTTCAGTCTGGAAACCAGGAATACCTGCAATCTATGTTTCCTGATTCATACCAGAGACTAGAAGAGAAATGGTCCACTCTTAACATTTTAGTATATAAAGTAGAACCAAGCTAAGAAACACATAATCATATTCATATTTTCTGCTCATTATGTATAGATTTAGTAAAACTTGTGTTAAGAGGTACTAAAATCCAAAACAAACAGAACAAAAACTGAACAGAGTGACTTAACACTGTATTTTGTATGTCCTACTGTATTAACAATTCAGGTTACATACTTAAAAATTATGTCTAATAATAAATAATGGCTAAATAAAAACTGGTTTTAAAATTAGTTCCATTTATTCGTGCATCAGCAAACATTTATCGAACTCTATTATGGACCGGGCACAATGCTAGAGAGGGAGACAAATATGAATGAGAGAACACTTATCCTTGTGGAGTGGGGCTAGGCAGGGATACAGGGTGGGAGGAGAGGGGCCTGTGGGCATCCAGATGGAGAAAGACTGTAGAGTTGAATCTATGGGTCTGGAAAGCAGAAGCAAGACTTGGCCTAGAGTTATAGAGCTGGAATAACTGAATGATGATCTTTAAGAGGAAAAGCTAAAAAGCAACCAAATAAAATGTTTCCTTGCCTTTTCTTAGAATGACCTACATAGGCAGGACCCAAGTGGAAATCAGGTTGGAATCTGCAGTGCATTTTCCTTGGAAATAACCATGGGTAGATTCTTAGGCCACTCGCAGCATAAAAACAACTCCATATAACTTTTTCTTTGTAATTTTTAGAATGAGAAAACTCATTTGAATTCTCATTTGGAATTCTAAAACTTACCTCCCCTTGCTCTGGCTACAAAACTGGGACTGGTCATGGTTCATGAAAAGCCCATCTTCCTGTAGGAATTGGGTGAATTAGATACACCTGGGAATTGGTAACTTGTTAAATATCAGCATTTGTATGGGAGAAGGTATCTCTTGGTGTCTGTCAGTCTCTTCCCAGTTCTTAGTTGAGGGAAATGGAGTTGCAACCTGGAAAGAGCAGAACATCCAGGGCTGGTGGAGTGGTGTGGGCCGTGTACATGGGGTACTTGTGTTTTGTGGACTGTCCATTTACGTTCTTGTTTCCCAAAACCCTCTGAGAATTTTTGCAATGAATGGGTTTTCTCCACAAATGAACATATACAGACTTTACATAAACTTTCAAAGGGCTCCTGGACCTCTTGAAGCCCATCTATAGACCTCCTTTTGCATACCATAAAAATAAAATAGTATGTTCTCATAAAAGGAAGCTTATATAACTACATCCAAAAGAAAAGTATACTAGAATTGTAAAGGGTCAAATTTTAAATGTATATTTGTCTATGATATAGAGATAAAAGCATGGAAAAAGGAGTAGCTTCCAGAAAAAGAGCTAGAGGGAAAAGATAGGCCCGTACAAGGTCAATGTATCAATTTAAAAAATACTGTAAAGAGAAATAAATTCATTTGTCAATGAAGGAGAAAAAATGAAATACTTCCTTTAAAAATTTTTTCTCCAACAGGAAAGATA
Source organism: Mesoplodon bidens (assembly GCF_964165515.1). Taxonomy (NCBI): domain Eukaryota; kingdom Metazoa; phylum Chordata; class Mammalia; order Artiodactyla; family Ziphiidae; genus Mesoplodon; species Mesoplodon bidens. The sequence goes on along the minus strand of NC_138160.1, from coordinate 76,432,487 downwards.
AGCAAAAAGAAGTTAGTCAACTAGGAAGTACTGGAGATATAACAAGAATAGCCATTTCCCATGAGAGAATAAGGAAATTATTTTTTAAAAATTTAAGAACTCTAAATCAATAGGTCTGAATAATGAAATTAAGAGAATGGGCTATTATTCTTATAGAAACACTAGTAATTATTTTTGGAAGTGAGCTTTAGAGGCTGGTGATTGAGATTTATGCAAAATAATTATATTTTATATTGATAAATATGTACATACCATTTTTATGTTCTCCAACAGCTTAATCTTTCATTTAATAGTGCTTCCTCCTAGAAAACCTTATGAGATACTATTGTCATTGATAATGAAAATACTTACACCCTGGCATACTGAGCATATTTTTTCTTCTGTTTAGCCCTAATGAGTATGGAAGACATTAAGTAGCACTGGAAATAGGCTCTTGAAGGGTTACTGCCTGGATATGGATTTAAAGACATTAGACATATTCAGAAGGAACACTAAAGTGTGATCAAATTGGATGAGAAACAAAACCACGTGTACCTAGCGTGTCTGGAAGATAATTTCAATAAATTGAAATACAAATATTTATTAAAACATAAGTGTAACATTGAAATCTTGGGACCTGGAGGGGAAATTTGACAGGCTCTTATATTGTTAGTAATTCATCCCATTAGTGTGGATGATTTCAGGATCTGGACACTTTAGGGAGATGTTTCCACACTAAACATTGGAGGGGGGTGTAGTATCTGGAAGGGAATTGGTAGTAGTTTCTACCAACGAAGATTCCCAGATGTAGATAGATGATGCAGTCCATGAGGAAGCATATTGCAAAGGAGACAATGACAGGACTGATCTTAAGTGGGGATAAACTGACAGTGAATCTGGTATCTATCAATATTTTGCCTATGAAATGGACAGAATGAACAAATGTGTTTCTAGTCTGATATGAACTAAAAGATTAGTCACACTTCTGAAAATTCCTAAATACTAGAATTCGGTGTTTAAAGCAACATATCTTGGTATTTGTCAAACAAGATGGGATAGATTATGAATGTTTATCTCTAACACCAACTGTCCAAACTGAAACTAGAAACATCTGTCAAATGATTTTCATCCTACTTTTTTATGCTAATTTTTTGTTTTAGTTTTTTCTAAACATGACGTGACAGAATGTCAATAAGAAAATTCTTGATATAGCACCAGGATCATTGGACTTCTTGAAGTTGCTATAGGGCTTGGAATCAATGATTTTGGAGTTCAGATATTATGATGGGGGGGTTCCAGTAATCTTTCTCTAAACACCCTAAACTGACTTCATAATTTTTTTATGGTTGTGATGAATGAATTTTATCAAGTTGACCTTGAAATATATATTTACTAAGCAAATTATTATACCTGACGGTACTTGGCAAATTGAAGTATCTCTTCTATTTAATCTTAAGCCCAGCCATCAAGTTAGAAATAATGACCACCAACACCCTGGAAAAACGTGTTTCATAATCAATTTATATTTAACATAAAATGCTTATTGAACATATTAAATTAAAAATAACATATAAAATTGAACATACTGGTTTTTAAAAATCTTGGCATGTTAAGTAGGCTTTTGTTGAGTTTAAAAACATGCAATGATTTGATAGACTGTTTCAAGTTTTTCTTAAACAGAAGCGTTACTTAACCAAGTTTTACCAGAATAACTCTAATCCATGTAATATTGAGAGAACCATTCAGCTTAAATTGAAATACTAGTTGTCAAATATAAAAAATGAACAACGCCCAATATATACTTACTGGCAAATACTTTTGTTTTGCTTCTCCTTTAGTGAAATAGAGAATCGCAACCAACCTGTACAAAATTCCAGAAAAAGCAAAAGCAAAATGTAGTTCTGCAGAGGGAACATGGGACCCAGATTGCCCATGGCATGGTGGTAATCTCACCTCTCTTTTGCTCTGGTGTTTCCAGACAGTGATTGTTCCAATGGAGCCTTAAAAATACGGTATCTGTGGAGACTTAGAGTTGTAGAAACAGTCAAATATTAATATCAATAGAAGATTTTGCAAGTCAGTCTTGGACCCACTGATATGAACGGCAACTTTTGAGCTCTAGGCCGACGTGTTGATCCTTCGATAATTAAAATGGGAACTTTCAGACCTTCTTGCATTTAAGCATCTACATACTTTCCTGCATGTATTAATCAACTGTTATGAACGCCCTTCAAAGCAAATGTTCTTCCTCTTATAGCTGTGAGTGTTTTTTCTTCTTTAAGAAGAGAAAGATCACTGAGCAAGATTATAAAAAAATTAAATTATTTTCATGGAGTTATTTTTGTACCTTAGGAGTAACAGGAGGTGGTTAATTCTGAACATTTATCTGAAACTTTACACTGGCTTTGCCCTGGGAGAGTTTGCAAATCTTCTTTCCTGCCATTGGGTCTGACTGAGGAACTTCCATTTGCAGAACCATATGTGCAGTAACAAGTCCTTGGGGTCACCCTGGCAACCACACAGTGTCCTCATTCCAAGCCACACTGGTGCTTTGCCAAGAGAGAGACAAAATGGAGGAGCTTAATGTGATGCTGAGAAGGGGAAAAGGAAATGAGAGAAAATTTTGAAATCAAGTGAGCTGATTTCATATTCCTCCAGAAAGACTTTTGTTAACACAAAGATCATCTAATCAGAAATGGAATTGTTGTTCACTATTCCAGAAATAGAATTGTACAATGTAGCTCTGTGGTGGTTTGTAATGAGAGGTAAAATTTAGGTAGGCAAATATAAAAGGTTCAGAGTAAACAGTGTATCCAGCATAGGAATCCAAACTCTACTTGCGTTACAGGGTTTGTTGTCCAGGAATAGCAAGAGTGATTTATCTCATGAAAGCGCTGTGTAAAATGCCTTAAGAAAGAGCTCTCAATTTTGCATGCCCCTCCCATGACACTTGATTCTGTCTTTTTTTTTTTTTTTTTGCGGTACGCGGGCCTCTCACCGTTGTGGCCTCTCCTGTTGTGGAGCACAGGCTCCGGACGTGCAGGCTCAGCGGCCATGGCTCACGGGCCCAGCCGCTCCATGGCATGTGGGATCTTCCCGGACCGGGGCACGAACCCATGTCCCCTACAAAGTCAGGTGGACTCTCAACCACTGTGCCAGCAGGGAAGCCCCCTTGATTCTGTCTTGATATGTGTTTCTGTTCTCTTTCTTTTTCTTACATGGAATGTGAAACAAAAAAATACCTGAAGGACAGCACTTAGAACCTGAAGAGAAAAATCTTAAAACATATACAAAAATAATAATAATTTTCTTTTTTTGGATTGATAGGAACAAAGGGGAAATATATCTTGGCTGAGAAAATACAGTTTTACCCCTCACTTTGGCATTTTGCTTGTTAATACAAAATAGTACCCCTAGGAGACCCTAGTTCCTAATGCAGAGTTCTATTAATTACCAAGCAGGAGCCATTCTTTCATTCCAAGGATGAGATTGTTGGTATTCCTGATTTTACACAGAGAAGGACATCTTTTGTAGACTCTGAAAGATCCCTTGGATTGAAAGGAAAAACACAAGAAACTATGGGAGTCTAGGGACTTCCCTAATGGTGCAGTGGTTGAGAATCTGCCTGCCGACGCAAGGGACACGGGTTCAAGCCCTGATCTGAGAAGATCCCACATGCCGAGGAGCAACTAAGCCCGTGCGCCACAACTACTGAGCCTGTGTGCTGCAGATACTGAAGCCCACATGCCTAGAACCCGTGCTCCACAACAAAAGAAGCCCCCGCTCACCGCAACTAGAGAAAGTCTGCGTGCAGCAACGAAGACCCAACGCAGCCAAAAATAAATAATTAATTAAAAAAACTATGGGAGTCTATGAGTCTAGTCAAACAGCAGTCTAAAAATTTCTGTCAGCATTAAAGTAGAGTTCAAGGCATATAAGCAGTCAGAATAAGAGTTGTCAGTCACATGTTTGTTTTAAAAGAGAATAATCTAAAATATTTGTGCCTATCCAGATGTAAGCTCTGCTCTTTGCATTACCAAAAAGGCCAGCAGTATTCTGTCAACGGGATATTTGAAAACACATGGGACTGGTTGCAATGTTTATTCATACTTAAAGCTGAACTGATATTGCTGGTAATGTTAATGATAACAAATTGAGTTTGAAAAAGGTCTTTCAGTGACTTTTGTTCTGGTTGAAATGCCAGAAAGAGGTAAAAAGTTTTTTTCTGCATGAAATTATGATGTACCCTCTACAAATTAAGGTTTGTGCGTCTATGTATGTTGGAACTGGAGTTGTGTCCCTACCAACTCTAATAGCATCTTCTTACTCTGATCTTGTCCTCTGACTTTCAGTATTTGGGTAGGACAAAAGAAGGATTTGGAAAGATGAAGGGAAAAGGACAGGAAAGGGAAAAGTTTGGGTAGAGGGTAGGAGTAAGGGAGTGGGATTAAGCCTCCCCATACCTCCACGACCTCTTTCTCACTACCCATCACCCACCACATCAAACAATAATGGTCAGAATGGAAGAGGCAGGAAAAAGAAAGAAAAAACCCAAAGCCAGAAGGGTAACACAGAATGTTGTGTGGCTTATCTGTATTAGGAATGACCTGAATTTTGGTTCCTATACAAGTCAGAAAAGCTCCTATAAGCCACAATTCTTTACATAAAGTTCCTTGGCAGTTGCCACTGCAAATCTTCTGGTCTTTTCCTGTCTCTAAGAAACAATACTATAAATGCAACTGCTGTCAGTCATGGAAGGCTGCCTCAAGGTTATACCAGGTCAGATCTGGAAACCCCAGGATCAGTGAGTGAGGTCTTGATGGCAGGGTGGGTGGCAAATATGAATGGAGAGAGCTTGAAATTTACAAGCTGCTGTCACAGGAAGATTAGGGCTAAAAGAAGGCATAAGTTTGAAAGACGGAGTGAAGGAAGATCAGGAAGCAGAAGGCTAAAGGAAAAATGTGTTGTTTTGTTAAAGGTTCATGAATTTAAACACTCAGCTAAAAGAGGTTTAACTTTATAGTAAGCATAGTTGTTCTGTATAACATGGCCAAATAATATTCCACCTTCCTATAGAATTTCTCTTTTATCCCATGCAACTTGCCTGTTTCACGACATCCCTGTGATTTCTCTGAGTTGCAGTTTCTAGTCCATCTCAAATGTTTCCCACTTTGCTGATTGGAATTAAATTTCCTGTTCACAACAGATTGGATATTATTTAAAAGGATGGCAGTTCAGTCAGGTAAACATATACTTTTGACAGGCAAAAATGAATTAGGCTGAACATAAAAGTAGAAGAAAAAGAGAGGTCAGCCACATCTTTTAGCTTTCTGTTTTCCCACATCCCTTCCTGCTCAGAATGTTCCAGAAAATCATCATAAAGTATTGAAAATGCTTGTCTCATACCCATCTCCAAGTTAGTAACGTATTTTGACAAGTCAATAAGTTTATACTGAACTCTCTTGATTTACTTTTACCTGAATACGAGGATGATTTTTTTTTGCCCTGTAACTTACAAAATCAAAACACTACCTATTTTTTCAAATAGTGAACTATATTTCTAGTAATTAAAAGATGAGGTATTTATCTTCGCCTTTCCTTCTCCATGAAACAGTCATCAGGGTTATTCAATGGCAGTTGAGAATGGGGGTGTGTAATTGATGCAGTTTGATATTTCTATTTTTAGTGTAGAATACACCTCAACAGAATGTCTTAATGTTCAGTAACTTAATGGCAGAATTATCGACCAGATTCTTCCCCATCCAGCTACTACAGTACCCCCATTTTTTAGAAGATTTGAAAGCATCAAAGATTCAATTTATGCAGCTAAACCTAACCAGTCATCTTTTGGGACTGAAACAGATAGAATAACATTGATAATAGAATGAAAAAGTCTAAAATCTATATAAAACATCATTAATATTTTTTCTTTAGTCTCATATGGATAACATTATAATCAATCTATTTGAAATATGCAACAGATCATTTCTCCCAAGTTATTGAAATTAATGGGACTATGAAAATAGAAAGTCTAGAACTGATATGATTTTTTTCAGTTTACTGAATGAATGTCAGTGATAACATAAGAGTTAAAGTCCTTATTAACAAAGCCTGAGGTATCACACACTAAGGAAACAGAAACATCTTCCTAGAGCCAAATAGTCCCTTGAGTTGGCCCACAAATGTAACTCATAAGATATCTTAATAAAGTATCTTAGGCCTATGGATTCCCATGAATTATGTGCATGAGAAAGCTTCTTTACTGGAATGGAAGAAAATTATAGCCTGTTTTGATGGTTCCCACAAAAAAAGTCTCACAGATCTTTCCCCTGGACTCTCATCCTTGTGCTTCTGTGATGACACATGCTGTGACTTCTAGCTGGTCTTCTGGGGTACCCTCTCAGCTGCGTCTGTGAACTTCCCCATCTCTCCATGGCCCTTAGATGATGATGCTACCTGGCTTCTGCTTTAGGTCCTCTTCTCTCACCATACCCACTCTCTTTGGGTCTCTTCACTTACAACTTGGGTTACCATATACAGACCGATAATTCCCAAATCAGTATCTCTAACCCAGCTCTCATCCCCGACATTCCAATCTGAAGATCTACTGGACCTTCTGCTTGGCTCTCCTAGGGCCACTCAGAATCGGCGAGCTCATGAACTTCAGTCCCTCCACTCTGCCCAGTTTGTGTTCTCTCTTCTCAAGTGGCACCATAAGTCATCCTGTGGCCAAGGGATAGAGCAGACTCCTCCCGATTCTGCATTCTCTCATACTGCCTGCAGCCAATTGACCACCAGTTTCTATCAGTTCTCCCCCTTAAACATCTCTTTGTTCTGTCCATCCATCGTCACCACTCCTTATTTAGGCTACTGTTACCTTTCTCGTGGATTAGTGCAAAAGAGTGATTTTCTGAAGTGTGAATCTGGCCTTATCATTTCCCTGTTGAAACTCTTTAATGGCTCCCTGACCAATCTATTTGAAATATGCAACAGATCATTTCTCTCATGTTATTGAAATTAAATGGGACCATGAAAATACAAAGAGTAGGTTAAGTCCAGTCTCCTTAATGAGGTTTACATGGCCCTTCACAATCTGACCCCTGACTGCTTCTCCAGTCTCCTCTCTCCTCCTCCCTACATGAGTGCTCTTTGCTGAGCTTTATGGAACTTCTAATTTCAAATTCTCAAATGGAATATGCTTCTCTCTGCCCTCTGGATATTTGCTCATGTGATTCCCTTTTCTCCTCTTCAGGAAGGGTATGTGTGTTGTAGCAAAGAGCAGAGTCTCTGAAGTAAGACTGCCTCGGTTGGAATCCTGGCTCTTCATGGCCTAGTCTTTAACTTTCCTGGATGATTATGATGTTAGTATCTACTTTTCAAGGTTATTACGAAGATTAAGTGAGTGGGACTTAGAATGAGGCCTGGGCTGTAGTGAACACTCAATAAATATTATTGGCCTTGACTATTATTTCTCACCTGATACCATTTTTCTAAGAATCCTTGCTCCTGAACCTCTGCATCTGATTAAGTGTCCCCTTTTTCTTCTTTCCTTTTTTTTTTTTTTTTTTTTTTTTTTTTTTGTGGTACGCGGGCCTCTCACTGCTGTGGCCTCTCCCATTGTGGAGCACAGGCTCCGGACGCGCAGGCTCAGAGGCCATGGCTCACGGGCCCAGCCGCTCCACGGTATGTGGGATCCTCCCGGACCGGGGCACAAACCTGTGTCCCCCGCATCGGCAGGCGGACTCTCAACCACTGCGCCACCAGGGAAGCCCTAAGTGTCCCTTTTATGCTTTTCCATAGCACCCTGCATGTACCCTTGTGGTGGCAGGTATCACACTATATGGTAACTGCTTCTCTATTTGTCTCTCTTTCCTGATTAGCTATACATTTCTTAAGGTCAGAGTTTTATTTTGCTCACTCTTGCTTCTCTAGGATCTAAAAAATGTATCTGGCTCATAACAAGTGCTCGATAAATATATCCTGAAAGAATGCAGGTCATTTGTAATCACCACAGGCAACTCAGTTTCTACATATAGTCTTTGCTTTTCAAGAACTAAGATTTCAGGAAAAAGAGGAGATTCAATGTCACTGTAGTTTACATGTTCTATCATGACAGTATTTTAAGATAGTACTGGGTTGGCCAAAAAGTTTTTTTGGGTTTCCACAGCAAAACCCAAATGAACTTTTTGGCCAACCCAATATTTACCTGGGATGTCATTTTGAACTGAGGAGATGTATAACTAGTTAGACTTTTCCCCTGTAAACAAGAAAAATCAATAAGGAGACAATTATAAATAGCTCCCATAGTATAATCAAAGTCTGTCTGAGGTAACTGCCATGTGACCAGTACCATCAAGGGTTTCTACCCCTCTATAGGTCTTAACAGACAAGAGAAACGGAAAGAGAATGCACTTCTTAAAATGTGAGAGCATATGAAGACCCTGGGCTTAAAAAGGAGCAAAGAGTTGGTTATATTTTTTCCCATAGTTTTTGGCTATCATGAATAAAACAGCTCAAGTACAATTGTTTGAATGGGCATATGTTTTCACTTCTCTTACCTTAGAGTGGGATTGCTGAGTTGTAGGTACATATTTTAACCTTATAGTGAACTGTTGAACTATTTTCCAAAAAGGCACCATTTTGCACTCCTATCAGCAATATGTAAGAATTTCAGTTGCTCCCCCTTGTCTGCAGACCTTGGTATTGTTGGTCATTTTTAGCCATTCTTGTGGGGAAGTAGTTGTTTCTCATGTGGTTTTAATTTGCATTTTAATGATGTTGAAAACATTTTCACATGTTTGTTGGCCATTTGTACATCTTCTTTTGTGAAGTGTCTGTCCAAATTGTTTGTCTATTTTAAATTGGGTTGTTTGTCTTATTATTGAGTTGTAAGAATTATTTATGTACTCTGGATACAAATACTTTCTCAGACATGTGTTTTGTGAATATTTTCCCCCAATCAGCAGCTTGCCTTTCCATTTTCTTCATTTTGAACTCATTTTGATGAATTTTTGATTTTGATGAATTTTAGTTTAGTAATTTTTTTCTTTTATGGTTATTGAGTTTTGTGTCCATTGGAGAAATCATTGCCTATCCCAAAGCTGTGAAGTTTCCCCCTATTTTAGAAATTTTGAAGCAGGTATTTTATAACAGGCATTTGATCTGAAGAAGGGTCATTTAAACTAATAAATAACCAAAGTAATAGCCAGTCATAGAATTATGGTTAGTGGTTATAAGCTGAAGATAGTGATTTGAATATTTTCAGTATTGGAAACAGACATCTCTCAAATCAGCATATCACCTTTACAAAATGCAATTCCTAGCCTGTCATAGAACAGTGAGGGCCATGACTGGAGTTGAACCTGTGAATGTTGCACATGTGCATGGCAGAGAGCAAAATGAGAATAGAGACAAACCAAGACTGAAAGCAAGGCAGCTGTGACACAAATCTGACTAAGGGTTCTGCTAATATGGGAGTGACAAGGGATAGTTAAAAGCAAATGTATATTGTTTATAAGTTGCATATATATTTATGCTGAAATTAACAATAAGTTGTATATATTTCATTCCAAAAACATTAGTCATTTCTGTTTTCCTAATGAAAATTCTTCAGTGATTTAGTCACTCAAGGCTTGAAGTCGGGATACCTGAATTGAGAATACCAATCAAAATTCTAACACTTATAAGCAATAGCTTGTGCAGCCCTTTACAGAGGGACATAAAGGGCTTTATTTGCTTCTAACGTGGAACTTAGAGTAGATAACTTTGAAAGCAGAGGGCAAATCATGATATTTCTTTGCCATCCAGGGTTCTGATGAAGTGAATAAAAGAAGAACCCCTTTTGTCCATTTGAGAGCTAAGCTTGAACTGAACATTTCTTTACCTTCTGAAATGTTCAGTTAAGTGCTTTTACACTTCAATTTTCCAGCCTGGACCAAGACCAGAAATGCCAAAGTGATATGAGAAAGGCTGTTCTTGCTGTTTTTCTGGCTGGGATTGGAACAGAAAGTGCCAGCAATCTTGCAAGAAGCCTGTTCTCGAAAGATCTGCAACCCAGTTTGCAGAATCAAGGGGTTTGGATAGTTCAGATGAGTTTGGCAGGGTGTCCTGGTGTGCTCATCTGAATCACACCCTGCAGAAAGCATTTTGTCTTGTCAAAGTCAACCACAAAATACTTTGTGTACTTCTTCAGACATCTTAACCATCATGTGTGCCCATCCAGATAAACCACTAAAGACTAACTGCACTCTGCCAAAATGAAATGTCTGAGTGTTACCCCTACGACTAGGTTTCAGATTTCAACCTGAAATAATAAAAATGGTAATCACAGTGATAATTTTATAGAATGTTTATAAAATTGGCTCCAAATGCATCAGAGTCTTTAAACTACAGAAGACATTAGAGATAGTTTAGCCTAACCCCTCATTTTATACTTTAGAAATTTAAGGTTCAGAGAGGTGAGGTTATTTGCCCAATTTCATGCAGCAAATTAGAGGCAGAGTCCAGCCTGGAAAATGGGATCCCTTCTTCCCTACAGCACATCATGATGTAGGCTGAGTGATTTGCTCTTTATCATGTATGAGCCCCCCAAAGAAGAAAAGTAGCTATACAGTTACTATGTGGTTAGAGTATGGCAAGTAAAAGGAAATTCCTTGTATGTGCTGAAATGGAAGACCACCATTTCAGTATCAGGGCTGGAGTGCCAAACAATATATTCAGATCTATTAAAACCCCTCACTGAAATGCTGGTATACGCCCTTTTTTTTTGGTAACATTACATGCTAGGAGTTTTTCTTTCTAAAAAACCTTTTACTGTTAGAAAAATCTCGGCAAGGAAGGAAATTATTGCTTTGAGGACCTGAGCTGGGAATTCTCATTCAGACATATCTATTCAAGAATCAGCAGTGGAAGCAACTGTTGCTCTTAAACATCCTACCTGGACTTTGGTAGGGACAGGGCAGCCTGACTGAAGACAGGAGTGTGGAAGCAAACACTGCAGGTAGGCCCAGAGAGAGGACCAGTGTCAGTATCCCAGAGTGACAATCCTGGCCCAAGTGGAGCCAAGTGACCTCAGTGGCACGCAGATTTGCCTGTTCATTTCCTGTGTCCACAAAACAGTGCAATGGTTGTTCTGTAGTTGTTTCTGTTCCCAGAAACAGTGGACGCCTGCTCACTTACAGATCTACAAAGTGGTAGATAGCTCCCTGTTGTCAAAACCCTTCACTCTTCCCTTGTGAAATACCCATTTCTTGTTTGTTTTTTTCCCCATTCCTACAGCCCCAGTTTTACTATTATAAGTTTTTTTTTTTTTGGTTGTGTCAGGTCTTAGTTGCGGCACGTGGGATCTTCGTTGAGGCACACAGGATCTTTCTTGTTGCAGTGCGTGGGCTCTTTTTTGCGGTGCGTGGGCTTCTCTCTAGTTGCGGCGTGTGGGTTTTCTCTCTCTAGTTGTGGTGCACGGGCTCCAGGGCGCATGGGCTCTGTAGTTTGTGGCACATGGGCTCTATAGTTGAGGCGTGTGAGCTCAGTAGCTGTGGCACGTGGGCCTAGTTGCCCCGCAGCATGTGGGATCTTAATTCCCAGACCAGGGATCACACCCACGTCCCCTGCACTGGAAGGCGTACTCTTCACCACTGGACTACCGGGGAAGTCCCTACTACTGTAATTTTTTTAACAGGCTCTGCTTAGCTGAGATTTGATTCAAGATAATGTTTTACATATAAATAGCATTTGGCAATATAAATTTTGATTTAGTTTCCTCATTGGTTAATTGGGTTTGTTCTCTCTAATTTCTAGGTCCCCTCCATCTCTAACATACTAGAGTTCCATGAGTCAGGGCCCTCTGTTGCATACCTCCTGTTTCTCAGTCAGGTAGCCAACCAGCCACCCTGTATTCCATACCATGGGTATTTGTGTAACAACAATGTTACGGGAACCTGGCATGAATGAATATAAATACATCTCCAACATGACTGCATCATATCACCTTAACAAGTAGGGAAAGTATTTCTCTACACATAGCACAGGCACTACAGAGTCCCTATGATATGAAACACTTTAAAGTTATAATGAGATCTGTGCTGACACAGACATGAAGAACTTTGGCGACCACTGTAAGTGGAGCCTCAACCCTGCCAGCACATCTATTCTCTACCACCAGGCTAAATACCCACCTGCTAGTGTAATATAAAGGACCCTGTGCTATTCAACTTATTCTTAAAGCATTTAAATAAAAGTTCGATCCCTTATAACCATTGGTTTGGTTAATATAGGCACAATGACTTTTTAAGAATACAATGGAAAGACATGATATTCCTAAGATGATAATAGTATAGTTGATTTTACTCATTTTATTTACTATCATTGGTTTTATTTAGCAGATGTCACAATATAAGCAATTTCTACTAATGAGAGCATTGAAAGGTTTGAACCTGGGCTTTCAAGTGAATCAGCTGGTTCAGAAATGATATTTATGTAATGTACATCCTCTGCAATAACAAACCAAATCCCAAATACACATTTTTCACAATGTAAAATCTTACCTCATTCTCTTCTCTTTAAATAGCTATCCACTTTACTGTAGAGTTTAAGAAAAACCAAATGTTAAGCATTAGGTCTTATTATGAAACAGAGTATATATTAGAAACCTATGAGCCCACTTATATGAGGAATCCAAAATTGTCATACTCATAGAGGCAGAGAGTAGAATGGTTGTTACCAATTGCTGGGGGGTGGGGATTGGGGAGGTGTTGGCCAAAGGGTATAAAGTTTCAGTTATGCAAAATGTGAGTCCTAGAGATTTACTGTACAGTAGAGTGCATATAGTTATCAATGCTGTTCTGCATATATAAAAATTTGCTAAGAGGGCAGATCTTAGATTAAGTGTTCTTATCACACACAGAAAAGAAAATAGAAAGGGCAGGAGGAAACTTTTGTAGGTGATGGAAAAGTTTATGGCATAGATTGTGGTGATAGTTTAACAGATGCATACTTATCTCTAAACTCATCAAGTTGTATACCTTAAATAAGTATACTTTTTGTATGTTAAAAAAAGCAAAAGAAAGATAGAAAGAAAGAAAAAAAGAAAGAAAGAAAAAGAAACCTATGAGGCTAAACAGAAGCTAACTCCCTGTTGGATCAACAAAGCAAAGACTCCTCGATAATCTTGAGCATGTTTAGACTGGGGTCTGTGTATCAGAGACAGCAGGAGCAGTGAGTATCTGTGGAAACCAGGTGGTTGCCACCAGCAGGTTTCCAGGCAAAAGTCAAACAGGCTTTTTCTGAGTCATCGTCTCACCTCCCTTTCTTTACCCCTTTCTCTCTCCAGGTCCCACCTGGTCCCCTCTCTTTTCTGGCTCCTGGGCTGTCTGCCCCATGCTACTTTCACATAATCCTTCCCTTTCTACGCGCTTAGATATCTGCCCCCCTCACTCCCCTTCTCTTTCCTCCAGTTGAAAATACCCATCTCTCAGTAAATATAGATTATTCTGTAAGAGATTATTAGATTAAATAAGGCATACTGAGTTTCAAGATACTTGTAATGATATATACCCTGAATCTGCACTTTTTAAAAAAGCAGACTATTAAACCAAACAAGTGTAAAATTAATATGGGCATGTTTCTAAGTAGGAAAAGACTTCCTGGTATTTTCTACTACTGTGATATCCATGTATTTCCAATAAATTAAATTAAAAAAAAATAGTGGTCATTAAGCAATCACTTTACTCTTAAAACTTTGCAGACTTTCTTTCCTGTCCCTACAAACACCCAGTGAGGGTGGAGGGTTGTGCCTTCAGATGCTAGGAGCTGACCAAATCAGGTAAATAAGACTGAAATACACTAATTATTCTTAATTCTAGTTGTATTTAATGTTTATTTAATTTTAAAAATAAGTAATAGATTCACATGGTTTAAAAATTTAGCAATAGTGAAAATGAACACAATAAAAATTTCCTTCTCATCCGTCCCCCGTCTGCTGGTTTCCAACCCTTCACCAAAACAGATGACCTCTGTTATTAGTTTCTTGTGTAGATTTACAGATATATAAAAAATGTTTATATAAGCAAATGCTAACATATTCCTTTCCCTACTTTTAAAACAAATGTAGCATACTGTACACACTTTAGGTTTCTCTGCTCACTTTACAAAATATCTTATGTATCTTTACATATTAGTGCTATAGAACTTCACCATTCTTAAATTTTTTTTATTATGACTGAACAGTATCTCATTATTTGCATATGCCATGATTTACTTAAACAGTTCTCTACTGACAAACTTTTAGATTGTTCCAATCTTTTGCTATTACAAGAACTGCTGCAGTAAATAACCCTGCACATTCATGATTTTGCCCATGTGTGAATATATCTGTAGAATAAACTCCTAGAGTTGGAACTGCTGAGTCAAAGAGTATATGCATTTGTAATTTCAATAAATATTGCCAAATTGCCTTCCAGAATGATTATACCTATTTACACTCCCACCAGCAATGAATTGCTGTTCCCGTTTCTCTATATCTTGCCAACCCTAGGGGTTGTCAAATTTTTGGACCTTTACCAACATGATAGTGAAATATGGTATCTTGATGTAGTTTTAATTTGCATTTTTTTCTATGTAGGAGTGATTTGAGCATCTTTTCATATGTTTATGAGTCATTTATATTTCCCTTTCTGTGAACTGTTACTCACTTTCTAACTTTTTTTTTGAATTCTATGGTCTTTTTATAGATTAGAGAGCTTAGTTCATTGTCTATATTGTAAATAGAATAAATTACAAATATTTTTTCCCAGTTTGTTGTTCATCTTTTTACTTAAGAGTTGCTTTAAAGACTGGATAATGGGATAATTGCATTAGTGTTTCATGTCATTTTGCCTACACACACAGCTATGGATGAAGATAGATTAGAGTGTGTGTTTGTGTGTGTGTGTAGATCTTTAAAAAGACTCTCTTTTTTTCTTAGAGCATAAATAAAGCCATGCAAACAGCTCATGCATTTACATACAGGCTCAGTCCTTCCTGTAGGCAGAGGAGGAATGCATGCATATTCTCCGAAAGAGTTTCAAAGTGTTTATTGAGTTGCCTACTATGCACTATGCATTGATGTTGGCACTAGGGATAGAAAAATGACTGAGACATTGAATCTTTATTCTAAAAATTCACAGTTTGGTAGGAATGGTGAGGAAGTTTGATGTTCACATAAAGAAATATAATAGAGTAGAAGACAAAAGTAAACATGTCAACAGAGAATTAAAATACAGCAGGATAAATGTATATATAGTTACGAACACAGTGATAAGGGAGCAGGGAGGTTGGATGATTGACTGTAACCTGTATTCCTCATTAAAACCACCATATCAGTCAGAGTTCAGCGCAGAGAAAAGAAACTGCTTTGAGTGTTTCAAACAGAAAGGAATTTAATACAGGGGATTATGAGTTCACAAAACTATTGGGAAAGGATAGAGGAATGGAAGTCAGGGAGCTGCCCTTGACTTCTGGTTTCTGGTTGTCCCCCTGCCGCTGCAACTGAGTAGTTAGAAAAGCATTGCAGCTCAGGCTACTGCTGCTTCTGTTCTGACGGCCTGTCATCCATGATGCTGATGAACTAAGGAGAATATGGACCCTGGCCACTGCCAGCATGCATAGCTGTCAGAGCTCGCTTGTCAGATGCAACTGCCACAGGAAGATAGCCTCACCTATGTTTCAGATTTGTCACAAGCACATCTCTTTGGCCGAACCCAGAATGTACCTGGACTTCCAGCTGTAAGGGAGCCTGGGAAATGTGGTTTTATTCCTTCCGATGCTTGTAATTCAGGGCATAACAATGGATGTCAAAAGGTAATACACAATTTCAGTCACTTTGGTATGAATTTTTCAGATTATCAAGCATGATAAAGCAGGAGACTAAAGAATGGGTACATTAAATCGATATATTTTTGTCCAGGTCCTAGGGGAATTTGTCCTAGGGGAATTCTAGAAAATAGGATTTACAAAGGAGAGCACCTGGCAGGAAAGCTGGTAATTGCAAGTGGGAAGATGGAGGACATGGGGCCTTAAAGCATGAATAGGACTGGGAGAGTTATTAAAAGAATGGTTGAGAGTGTTAAAGGAAGATAAATTGTTTTTCACTGTTGTATGGGCACATACAGTGCTGATAAGAACAACAATAAAAATAATAATATGAAGATTTCATAATATATGTGAAAACCTCTGATAAACCTCAATGCCCTGACCATAAACGATACTAGTGGTAGGTATTGCTATTCTCATTTACATACGAGGAAACAGGTCTTAAAAAATTAGCAGCTTGTCCAAGTTGACTTTACTGTGTATTAGAACTTGAACTGAATCTGCCTTTCTTCTTTCCTTCCCTTCTCTCTACCTCCATCCTATTCTCCTTCCATTCTTCTTTCCTGTAACTTATTGAGTGTTTACTATCTGCTAGGGTCTTTCCTTAGATGATGAAGGCAAAATCCTTTTCCTCAAGGAGGCAGTAGCCTTCTAGTCTGTCTGATGTTCATTCAGGATTTTTTTCATTGTATAACATATGCTTCCCAGAATTATGTTAGAAGCCCTGGATTCTGTTAGGAAACTAGCCACTTTTATCCTATTCAGAACACACACACACACACACACACACACAAACAAGGCACAGGCCAGTTCTAACAATGGGGTAGTAGACTCTAAACTCAGACCTTCAGATCTCAGTTGTAGCAGTAGACACGGCTCCTTGCTGGGAAATGGGTCATATGGATTTTATATAGAATTGCCTGCATGTGTATGGGCAATAGGATTTGAATCCTGGGAGAAAATAAAATGAAAGAATAAAAATGGCTACAAAACATCTCCAGGATATTAAAGTGAAGCTAACCACATAAAAGACACATGACATTTGCTTTGAATAGATAGACTGAGCATTTTGGTTCTTGTGCTGCTTTTTAGCTGCCAGTGATTCTTGGGGCAACAATCCAAGTTTTTAGGACACTATCACATTTTTAAGTTTTCCTAATGAATTATAATAACATTTCTGTAGTTTACATCAAATCGTGTTGAATGGCATTTTTAGCAAATTGTGTCACTGTGAATTTCCAAATTTTACAAAATTTCTTGTGCCAAAAAATAATCAGTGAAAATGATTTTGTGTGAAACTTTTTGAAAGCCAAGTTTAGCTGATTTTGCTAAATAGCACAAGCAAACAATTTATTCCATCTTTCTCCAAGTCCTTTTTCTGTGCCTTGCTCTCTGCTTCCAGGCCCCCCTCCCTCTTCCCCTTTCTAAGCTTCTTTCACTTTGTCTGCTGGCCTTTGTTTCTGCTTCTAGTTGTCTTTCTCTAACATTATCAGCCCTCCCCTCACCCCTCCACCCGTAGCTATAACCAAGCCTTGGGCTATGATTTTGGGTTGAGGGTCACGGAGGTCATGGATTTTCCACTGAAAGAAAGAAAGAAAAAAGGGGGAAAAAAAGAATGATCACTTCTGCTCTCACTTTTGCCCTTGGTGCTGAGAAATATACTTGCGAGTATCCCAGCGAGCATTATTACTGTGGGATTGAGACAAACACAGTACTCACCGTAAGAGAGGCCATAATAATGTTGCCGAGGATAAAAGAATATATTCCTATGTGCCTGGACTTGTATTTTGAGATCCTTGCATGTGGATGGTTAGACTACCTTAGTAGGTCTGTGAGTGTGTCCTTCTGAACTGTGCTGACTCTATTTTCCAAGGAGGGAAATAGTCAAGGGGAGTGGAAACAGCATGTGTTCTGCAGTCAGAGATCCTGGGTTGGAATCCTGGCTGGCCAGCCAGTTAATCTTCCTGAATGTCAGTGTTTTCTGTTACCAAATAAGGAAACTAGTTACTGATCTAGCTGTAACAGTATTACTGCTAACAATGCTGTGAATGTTAATTGAGTATTTACTGTGTGTGCTAGGTATTCTGTTAAATACATGCTTCATCTCAGATCCCTTTGCAACATTAGGCCGTAGCAGAATTATTATCCCTGTTTTATGGATGAGGAGACTGAGGGAAGAAAATACATTATTTACTCTAGGCCACTTAGGTGAGAAGTGGAGCTGAGTCTGATTCCAAAGCCCTTCTTTGAACCACTCACACTAGGTAGATATGAAGATTAAGTAATATAATACAGAGTATCAGATATATAGGAAATTTTGTTTTGTTTCAAATCACTTGGTTTAGGGCTAGAGATAACAGGAGGCATAAAGACAGCTCCAGTTCCTAGGCTGGCTTTTTCTGAATGTTCTCTCTTACCTTCCTTATGTGGGCACACCAGACCCCAAAAGATGGTGACTGAAGTCTGTGACGCAAATCATGGGAGATATCGTCACCACCAACTCTATTTCTTTGACCACGTAGAAAATTTGGTAAACTGTCTAGAAAATACCACAACAGACTGCAACTGGGGCACTGCCTGGTCCCAGATCAGAAATTGTAGGAGGGTGGTGTGCCCAGTGGGAATGGAAGAGGGAGACGGAATTGAGATCAGAAACATCCCGCTGCCACCTCCTCTTCGTGGTATTCCTAACGGAAGCCACAGAAGCTTATGGATACTCCTGCAGAAAAGCTTCATAATTATACGACAGCACTCTATTCCAGCTTCTGTGGCTTCCGTGTGTGCTTTTGTGATCCTAGGTCGTGTCTAGCCCACGTGCTAATTTCTACCTGCTGAATACAATTTGGTTTGTAACAAGTGATGCCTTTTAGGAACTTTCTCAGCCATTCATCTCTGGGTGGGATTCTTTTCTAAACCACGTGAAGCCAGAGAATCGACACAAACATCTGATTGGTATGTTCTGTTTCAGGAGAATAATGAGTCTTCCTTCTGCAAAAAAAGATCATAAAGCTCCTAAACTAACTATGGCAAATGCTTTAGGTATGTCTGTAAATTTGGGCATCCGTGAATTTAGTTAGGCCTTTTCAACTATGCCTAGATCACAGTTTGTCAAATCACAGTTATTACTGAGGTTACAGGAGGTCTTTGATTATTTCATGACCTTTTCCCTAAATAGCACCTATTACTTTGATACAAGAATTTTTGAAGTGCTTCACAATCTTTCGCTATTCCCTGGGGCCTGGGTCAGCATTCCTATCGCCTCTATTTCGAGATGAAACACAGAGAGTTTAAGTGATTTTCCCATGGGCTCCCAGCAAGTCAGCATCAACGCTGGACACATACTTCGTAAGCTTTTGGCTTTAGATGAGCTCGCTGAGCACATATTTCCCCCAGCAATTATTTATCCACATTTTGCCTCTGACCTGGATATGCTGGTGCTTATTTCCCATTTGCATAATGAGGAATACATCAGGCACCCAGGAAGGAATACTTCCTCTACACAAGTAGCCAAGCCCTAATGTGGACCTGGGTTTATGGGCTCCAGAAGGGTGAACAAGAAGGCTAAGCCGGGCCAGCGCCGGCCTGAAATGCGAGTCTGGGCAGAGCCTGGTCAGAGTGAGGTCCAGCAGGGAGCCTGTGCCGCCTCAAGGCGGAAGACAGGGGAGGGGGACACATTTTCTCACTTGGATTTTTTTAAAATGCAAAATTCAGTTTAATGGTGAAAGGCTGAAATCTTTTTCTGCCTGTTAGGTAGCTGGAGAGGGGTCCTGAGGAAATACTGTGAGTAACAAAGTTTATGTTCAGGTAGAATAATAAATGTGGGATGTGGGTAAGGAGAGAAACTATTTTTTGTCTTTTGCCTTTTGCGCTCAGAGGGACACATCATAAGGAGTATTTTTAAAAGTATGCATGGAAAATTAAATATGATAGTTTGCTAAGCTATTTGTTTTCAAATGACTTTTATTAATAGTGTCTTTGTTACAAAACTATCTTGTCTTATTATAAGTTCATTAAATTAACTTTAGAAAATACAGATAAACAGAGAGAAGAAAATAAAATCACCCTGAATTCCACTACTAAGGGGTAGTCTTTATTAACATTTTAATGCATTTTTTTCTTTCTTAAAAATGGGCTCTTTCTTGCTTTTTACAATGATTATACATTATATAATTTACTACCTATTATGCAAACACACAGAGAGGATTATACTATGCATATTGCCTTATAACCTGCTTTTTAAACTTAAAACTAAAATATTTTGAAAGTCTTCTCTGGTCATTAAACAGCCTTCCCCAACATCATTCCTGATGGTTGCATAACATTGCATTGTATGGATGTATTGTCGTTTATTTAACTAATTCCTCATTGCTAGACATTTATGCTGTTTCCAAGTTTTCTTTGTTATAAACAGGCTATGATGAAGATGTAAATCTTACTCATCATGGCATCAGATCATGCATTTTATTTGTATCTTCTGGAAGACTTAAAACATAAGGTTGCTAAGCAATATCACTGCTGTATGAATCCTTTAATGGGAAGACTTGAAGTGAGAGAGCTGCTTTGAGTCTAGCCAGGGCTAAGGTGACAATACGTCAAATAGTAAAGGGCTCATTCTTGTTCACTGGAAGTGTAGATAAGCCCAATAAGCTAAGAGCTCTGTGTGGCTAAGGAAATGGACTTCTCACACAGCAAACTAGATAACGGTAGAATAGCACTTAATTAAGATACTGAATACAACACTTAAAATGTGTTAAAAAGGAAGGAGCTTATTTGTCTAAACTTTAGGTGTGCTGAAGTGGTTGTCTGAGGATGTCAATATACCAGCCCCATTATGTTTGATGCAGGCCTTTCCAAGACACATTTCTAAAACAAAGACAAACAACAAACAGAAAAGCTCCAAACCTTCATTTTTTAAAAAAATTAATTTTTGTTGGAGTATAGTTGCTTTACAAGGTTGTGTTAGTTTCTACCGTATGGCAAAGTGAATCAGCTATACGTATACATATATCCCCTCTTTTTTGGATTTCCTTCCCATTTAGGTCACCACAGAGCACTGAGTAGAGTTCCCTGAGCTATACAGTAGGTTCTCATCAAACCTTCAAATAACAACAACAAAAACAAAACCCCAAACCTACCTTTTGTTTAGCTCTGCCTTTCCAGATTGAGCAGCTCTCTCCCTAAATGCTTTGGGAAGGCCAAGTTACCACATGCAACTTTTTCACGTGTAAGTCTATACTGCTAAAGAAACAAGCCTACTCGCTTTGTATCATTCACGTTAGCTAAAAAAACTTTTGTGGAAATTAAAAGGAACCCATTTAAATTCTATCATCTCTTACCCACCCCCAGCTAATTGTTTTTTTCTAAAACACATATATTTCCTATGACTTTCAAGCCTGTAGTGATGATAACTTGACTGGCAGATATGAAGGCCTAGGCTGAAGGGACATGTGATCTGAGCAAATTGCAGCAGTTCTAGAGATTGAAGTAATCAAAAACATACATCTTTTGGACTGCTCGGGCATGTGTGGGCTGTATCTGCTATACCAGTACTCAGAGTGGCATAGTGATGTCAGCCTCTCCCCAGATAGTTTTCGATGGCTCTGTGAACATGGTTAGAGAATAACAAGTTTTGTTTTCCTTCTCCTTTGCGGTGACCATTGTCTCCAGCTGGTCCTGTGCTCAGTGAGTCATTAATTACACCCAGAATCTTTATAAATGACCTGTTGCGGCGTTGAGGTTTATTCCCAACTTATTGTGCTTCACCGCATAATATTTGGCCAACGTGCCGTGTTCTTCTTTGTAAAAAATGTTCCCTCATTCGTCCTCGCACCATGAGGATTCATTTTTGAGATGAAGAGCAAAGGGCTAGGTTAAGAAAAACACAGCCACCTCCAGAGTGCAAAACTGCAATAAACCCATCACCTCTAACAACAGCAGAGCAGGAAAAGATAAAAAACAGCCTGCCAAGAATGTAGTAACCACCCATTCACTTTTAAATACTCTCCACACTTCAATGCACAGACCTAATTACTTTTCTGCATTCCCAAATCCACTTTGCCCATACCGCAATCAGAAACCTGGCGTTAAAATATTTTAGACTTGGAGGATCAAGACTAATTATGGGCCTTAGCTGCACCTTTTGGTTTTTCTCCCCTCAACCCCCTCCTTCTCTTCTCTGGGTTACTTTAAAGCACGCTCCACTGGAAGAAAGGCTGCCCAGTCCCAGTTGGGGGTGAAGCTTCGAGAGAATAAAACAAAGAGCAACTCAACTCAATTCAGTAAGCTTCAATGAGGCTGGTACATTTAATGTGAGCCCAGGGTTAGCCCACAGAATTGTGGCAGAATGCAATATTCTCAACAAAAAAAGATGTGTTTAAGGTCGGCTAAGGCCCCATAAGGCTGTTGTTGGTGTTTAAGCAGTCCACTGAGGTATTTAGCACCAAGGGTTTCTAAACATTCCAGCAGAGAATTAAACCGCAGCTTTACAGTAGCTGCTTAAAGGTTTGGGGGGCTGGGAGCGTCCCCTCCCCCTTGTATTGAAAGGTCAACAAACAGTAGGAAAGATCATGTCATAACAAAGATGAAGCCACCTATTATCGCGTATAGTGACAGCTAATAGCACCATCAGAGGGATTAATCCAAGGTATTAAATAGTGTAATTGTTAAAATAATATCACGGTTATTAGAACACCCAAGCATGAGCCATTTTTCATTTTACATAACATGAAAGTATTGCAGGTGAGCTTAGTCTTCCCATGACAGGCACTTGTTATAAATATGTAAATATTAGAAAATTGCTTCAGTGCTACAATTTTCCTGCAGCATACAGAATGCATTTTTGATATGCAGATGTTATGTTTCATGACATTTACTAAACTACTTTTGGGTAATTTTGCCCAGAGTTACACTCTTAAAAAGCTTTCATTCACACAGACCAATTTACTGTGAAAGTTGGTTCTAATGTTTTACTTCATTGAGGCATTTTTAGTTTCATGGATTTAATAAGACAACTACTAACACAAAAAAGCGTAGTTTCTCAAAGATGAGTTTGTGAAAATGGCTTAGGGAGGCGGAACTCTGATAGAGTTAACTTTGTGGAATCTTCGGCTCTAAGTTTGAGCTCTAGTAAGTTTTATGAGAGTGGATCTGGACATAGCCATCTTAGGTTTACACAGTTCTTACTCAGAATATTAGAAAGAAATGTGGTCACCTTGAAGGAGTACAAATGTTACAAAAACAGAAGAACCCTCAACATTGAAAACACACGAAGCTACTAAAATGCTTCCCTATTTCTTTTAGTTTCCAGTAGTTAAGAATCCAAACCACAAGTCGTACTGGAGGAGATGGTTTAAAACAATAAGATGTTTCAGATGGTCAGAGTCTGTAGGGCACTTAAAAAATAAAACAAGGGGCACATACACTGGCTCATAACCACCAATTAACCCTCCTTGTTAGATAGGTAATTTTTTCCAATCAGAGGCATCAAATATCAGAGAAATCATGGGCCAAAACAGTTATTATCTGCAGGGAATTCAAAGGCTTTGAAAGCCAATAATTCCAAAGAAATAACAGAGTTCTTTCACTGTATGGACTTCATCTTAAAACCTATAATAAGAGCCAGGCCCTGGCTGTGAACCTGTATACTTCAAGGAGAAAAAAGGAGGCAGCAGAAGGCAAGGGCAATAATCATAGGGCTTTTCTGTATAAAACTATCTGGAAGTGGAGGTCAAAGACCACATTCCGAACACTCTCTATATCACAGAATGTCCTGATCCAACATAGAAATGAAGGGCTTGATTGGCCAAAGGTGGGAATGGAGAAAAATATTAAATTACTGAGCTAAAGAACATGACAAGAAACTCCACTTAAAAAGTCTAGCAGTTTAATTTGAATTTTTAAAGCTTGAGTGAAATTAAATAATCCTTGACAGGATAAAAAATAATCACAGAATTTCTCAAACTTCATGGCAAACTCTTCTTAAGAAATGCATTTATTCTTTTTTTTTTTTTTTTTTTTTTTTTTTTTGGCGGTACGCGGGCCTCTCACTGTTGTGGCCTCTCCCGTTGCGGAGCACAGGCTCCGGACGCGCAGGCTCAGCGGCCATGGCTCACGGGCCCAGCCGCTCCGTGGCATGTGGGATCTTCCCGGACCGGGGCACGAACCCATGTCCCCTGCATCGGCAGGCGGACTCTCAACCACTGCGCCACCAGGGAAGCCCCATTTATTCTTAATACCTCATTTTCTTTATGTGGCATTCATATTTTATAAGGTCTAGCCTTGGAAATCTGTAGCTAGTGGACCTGGTCATTGAATATTTGACAATGAAGCTCTCTCTTAATTGTACCCTCACTTATTTTCTTATATTTTTGCTATATCAAAAAAACAAAAAAAAAAGAAGGCTAGAGTTCAAATCTGTAATAAATCATCTATGTTGTATCTATATATTCCATGCATGAATGAACTAGCATTTGGTGTTTTTACCCTTTCAAACACATGGCTTAATATTCTGTAGAGGGGGCCTTAACTTTTACACATTTACAACTGATTTCATAGAAATTCATGGGGGTAACACATACTTTTCACTTAACAAGGTCAAGGCACAAATCCACATGCCTAATTTAAATGATTCATTCCCCCCCCCCATCATTATAAGCCCATAACAGATGTGAGGGAAAGAGAAACTCTATTCCTTATAGTTCAGTTGCTCTGACTACCTCTGATGATCTTCCTGTGGACCTGCGAGAACAGATTCACATTTTCTATAGCAAACTTTCCCAATGAAATAGAACTTTCCGAAATTCTGTTTTTGTCCTTAGTTAGGTTAATGTTAGAATTGGACACTGCCACAGTCTGTGACAGTCTAAGATACTGAATCTGGTCACTTTGCAGACAGAATAAGGTTCTTGGCTGATGTTTGAGGACTGTTGACAAGACGTTTGTAGCATAAGTAATCATGTAGCCCAGCTGTCATCCAACGTGGCTTAGCTAGCACCTCCTGGTATGGCATCCAAGGGAGTTGGACTAGATCTCTTTGATACTCCTGTCCAACACTTAAGGCTCTGTGATACTATAATTTGTCCAATTTAGATCAAGACATTTCATTATACTTAAGAGAGCACTTTATTTTCTGACTTCAGTAAAGCAAGAAAAATTTTAAATTACATTTATTTTGGTAATTAAAGATAAAATTGACTGTATCTGAGCTGGCAGGGACATCGAAATTCTTATATAGCCAATGCTAAAGTGCCATTTTTAGCATTTCAAGTTTCTTAGCACATTTCTTAGCACAAATTCTCTCGTGTGTTCCTTTTCCAGGGGTTTCTACGGGGAAATAGTGGCCATTACTTTCAAAAAATGGAAAGCAAATACACAGCTAGTGAGAGCTCCTCACATCCTGCCCAGTCTCAGAAGTGAGATGCTGAACATTTTGTAGTGTTAATTAAGAAATAGAAGAATAAGAGATAAAAAATGAAAACTTCTCAGTGACACATGGACAGGGTAGAACAGGGTCATTTATGTTACTCAGCAAAGTTACTCACTTGCTACGCTCTTCTTTATGTTGATGGCTCTGGCATTTATATTTGCATTCTGACTGCTTACCAAAGTTTTCATCCTGTCGTACAACTTTGCACAGCACATTGGTATTTGTATGTCCCAGTGTCACACGGAGCTCAATGGACTTAGAATTAAACTCAGTTTGGTTTCCCAGTGTCTCCTGTGTGTGGTGTTTATTTCCTTCCAAGTCAAAGGCTTTGCTCGTGTCTTCCCCAAACCTGGGCGCCCCTCTTACTCCCTGGCTCAGCTCCCTTAACAGCATCACTATTGTCAAAATTCTCCAGGTTCAAAGCCCTGCAGGCAGGTTTTTTTTGTTTTTGTTTTTGTTTTTTCCCGGTACGCGGGCCTCTCACTGTTGTGGCCTCTCCCGTTGCGGAGCACAGGCTCCGGACACGCAGGCTCAGCGGCCATGGCTCACGGGCCCAGCCGCTCCACGGCATGTGGGATCTTCCCGGACCGGGGCACCAACCCGTGTCCCCTGCATTGGCAGGCGGACTCTCAACCACTGCACCACCAGGGAAGCCCCTGAAGGCATTTTTAATTTATTGCTCTCCTTCATTCTTTGTAATTAAGTTCTTAAAATGTTTCCTTTAGACCAAGTGCTGTGACATTACTTCCTTTCTATTCCATAGTCATTGGGCTCTAGTAAGTTTTATGAGACTGGATCTGGACATAGCCATCTTAGGTTTACACAGTTCTTACTCAGAATATTCCATAGTCATTGGGCAACCGCAGGCACCTGTCACACCTTGTCTGAATTAACGCGGCTGCCTTCTAGTTCTCCTGCCCGCCTCTTCCCTTTCTCCACTGCCACTGTTAAACTAATTTTTGTAATATACCCACACTCCTACTCAAAATCCTGTGAAGCGTCCTGATCTCCTAGCATCGTGCCCGCGTGCCACCTTCCACCTTAATTACGGAATCACCTTTACCAAGTCTCCCACATCTCCTTGCCGCTTAGCCAGGACTATCTTATAGCATTCTCCTCGCTTGTATCTATACTTCTCAACTTTCCCCTTTCTCTTCCCTCTTCAACTCCCCCAATCCTAACCACATTTCAGCCTTTTCCCCGTGAGATGTTTTTTGGCTTGTTTTCATCCACTTCGATCCCCTTTCCTTTGAATTCCTAAATAGTATCTTGTCTTTAGATTGGGTGATCATCTTTGCTGGCAGCTTTGGCAGAATGGAAAGAACCTTGGACTGGAGTCAGGTAAACTTGATTCCAAAACAGGTTTCAACAATGTATCAACTCTGGGCCTGGAGCAAGTCATTTTAACTCTCTGAGCCTTTACTGCCTTTTTTTAATAAAATGCAGATATTAATAAATGAGATGCAAAACTATAACAAATGGAGAAGTACTGAAGTATTGACATGTAATCAGATTGTTAGTGTTAGTCAAATTTGATTTTTTTTTGAATTTGATTCTTTAAAATTGTTATTAACTACTTTATGTCTGTCTGTTTTCCTAATTTGGCTTCAGGAGAGCAAGTACTCTGTTTTACATCCCTTCCTCCCCACAAAAGCTCTGGATATTGTTATGTAAAACTTTGTGGCCAATTAATAAATCTGGAATAAAACTTCCATTTTAGAAACTTGCCCTAGAGTTTTCCAACAACACATTTTAAATCTAGTCCAATCTTGGACTCTGAAAATAGAGTAGAAACAAACAAACAACAAAAACCTAAAAGTTAAGTCTCGTATAGGGAAATCTTACCCCTACTAAATTTCTTGGACAACATTATAACTTCATATGAACTCTTGGACCCTGTCATAGATAGAAGATTATCATTTAATAGTTTTTCCCTTTTCTTATGAACTAAATGTATCAAGTTGCAAAGAAATAAAATATTTGAAGACATGCTAACCCACCTCCACCCAGGGTAGTTTCTAATAAATATTAGCTATTTTTTCACTTGATTATTTAATTTAGTTATCAATCACTTATATAATTCTTTTTATGGGCAAGCACTGTTTGTACACTTTACAAGTCTTAATTCACTTCATCCTTGCTACTCCCCTAGAGTAGGCAGGATTATTGGGGTTATTTTTACTGTTAAGGAAACTAACGCACAGAGGGGCTGAGCAACATGTCCAGGGCTACAGAGCTAGGAAAGCTGGAGAAGGATTTGGACCCAGGCAGGCAGTTGGTCCCCAGAGTCTCATACTCTTAACCAACAGGCTTATGGTGCCTCTTTTGAACCTTGTATGTTTTTGTACTTTTCTCCTTGTTTAGACCCCTTTCATTGGCTCCTAAACGGTAGCTAGCAAAACTCTAGGATACAGTAAATATTAATCACAGTATTCATACTCTGCTTTATTCCTTGACCTGTTGGGTTGGAAGTGGACTGTTGAACTCCCAGAGGGAGAAACTTCACAGGCTTATGGGATAGGAGAATGACTGTGTCTTTTATGGGAAGGTGGAGGTTATTCCTTTTATATACAGAGGGTGTTTTGCTTTGCCTCAAAGATTAGGAAAGGAGAATTGACCTGAGTCATTTTTTTAGTCATCACCAAGAATTTCAAAATACGTGTAAATGCAGTGTCACAACATAATTGCCTCAGATAACGTATCTCAAATTGTGAGCGAGATAATAGCACATCGGCCAGTTTACTTAATTATATTTTGCCAAGTACTCAACTGTATTTTCTTGAATTGTAAGTTTAGATTTGAAGCAGTTCAGCAATTCATGAGGAAAGGATTTCAATGTGTTCAAAGAGCCTTTTTTTCTAGAACTTTATCATGTTTAGAAGGTCATCAGCCCCCATACCACTGGTGTCATCTGATTGAGAATGAAGGTCAGATTTTAACCTCCTTTTATGCTGGGTTGTTTCTGTTTGCCCTGTTACACTGTAATGCGGATACTGCCATTTATCATGCATGTGCTCAGAGAACTTACATCCCTTACTGATGTTACACTTGAACACATTTCTTACTTTAGTCCGGTTGGGCTAACTCTCATGGAGAAAGGCCTGCTAATTTCTTTTGGTCTTTGCAGTCACATTTATATATCAAGAGAGAACCTAGTTCAATTAGCCATTTTAGTATGCAAAGACTTTTATAAGAAAATAGAAATAATTAATTGTAAGAAGGATTTTAATCCTCAGTGTCTTCTTTTACACATGTAGACTCAAATGAGGTTTGAAAAGTCACCACTTCACATGTGCCAAAACCCACATATATATGTGTTTTTGGTAGATTTTCAGTTGAGGCCCATACCGTCACCCTCCTTCCTAATGGTGAGAGGAGAGTGCTGGCTCGCTCTCATTCCCTGCATGTAAAAAGACCTTCGCTTTCATTAACTAAATAGAATATATCTGTGTAAATCTGAAGGTAAAGTGGCTGTTAATAATAAACATAACAGAGGGTATGAATATCAGTTCACAAACTCACATGTGCAAAGGATATCAATATTGTAAAAACTGCTTTGAGCTAACTACAATCTATCCTCAATCCTTCTTGTGGTCCTGATGGGAAGTTCAGTTCAATTTAGGACTCTCTTTCCCTCCTGCATTGTGCAAAAGCCCTAAGGACTTACAGAGAAGTACTACATACTCTCTGCACGTCTCTGGCCACAAGATATTTATCTCTAAGACACCCATTCTCTAAGTCTGGATGTTCATTTCTGGTCAGGAGGTTTTATTGCTTTGCTTCTGTGCCAGGAATCTTTGCCAAGCCCAGAGCCCTTGTGTTTGCAGCCCAGTCCCACCAGCCATGCAGAGCCCTCCTTCCCTGATTAACCTGGGGGTTGATCACACTGCTCACACTGCCATGGAACATGCATGGATCCCACTCCTCTCACGAGCCCCACAGGCTCTCACCTCCTCCCAGATGTGGGATATCTCCCCCTTGCCCTTCACCTCAAAACCACTCCCCTCTCTTTCTTTTCCCTCCAGGACAACAAGAGCAATTGTCTTCTACAGCTTGTGTGTTCTGCTCTGTGGAAAAATCCCAGAACAAAGAGAGCACAAAACCTGGCCCCTATTTAGAAATGACAGGAGGGAAAGGTAGGGAAAAATAAATGGAGAATAAAACCCAAATAATTTCTTGGTGAATTATCTCACCACTCTACTATTTAAATAGAGAAATATTCCTGTGTCAGGCTTACCTTTACATACCATAGGTCATAAAATCCCACCACAGTCCCACAAGGACAGGTTTCTTATCTCCACTTTACAGATGAAGGATTGGTTAGTTTCCCTTCTAGGCCAGTTATACAGCCAGTAGTAGGGCCAGCATTTCAATTCAGGCTGTTTAAACTCCAAAACTGATATTCTCTTTAAAAATAATGCCACAGGGCTTCCCTGGTGGCGCAGTGGTTGAGAGTCTGCCTGCTGATGCAGGGGACACGGGTTCATGCCCCGTCCGGGAAGATCCCACATGCCGCGGAGTGGCTAGGCCCGTGAGCCATGGCCGCTGAGCCTGCGCGTCCGGAGCCTGTGCTCCGCAACGGAGAGGCCACAACAGTGAGAGGCCCGCGTACCGCAAAAAAAAAAAAATAATAATAATAAAATAATAATAATAATAATGCCACAAATGAGACCAAAACAAAGTTTTCTTTCAATTTTTCTGAAGAAAGCACTTCCAGCCCTAGAGTATTCCTGCCATATCAATAATGCAATCTGAATTAGAGAGTATCTTTTGCCTGGGTTTCTGTGGGCTGCCCGCCTGCCTCAGAAGTTTGCTCTTCTAATTTCTCCAGAGCACATTTTCCCAAGGATATACTTCATGAAGGGTTGTGTGGTGTTAGTTACATCTTGTTCTAGGTCAGTGTTAAACTTTAGTGTGCATTAGGATCATCAGAAGGCTTACTGGAAAACAAAATGCTGGACCTCACCCCAGAGTCTCTGATTCAGTGAGTCTGGGGAGATCCCTGCAAATTTGCATTTTTAACAAGTTCACAGGGGATGCTGATGCTACTGGTCCAGGGGACACACTTGGGAACCAGTGTTCTAGGAGTAATGTCATCTCTAGTTTAGTTTAATTGAGTGAGGATGTAGAGATAAAATAAGTGTTCTCATGCCTCTGTTACTTGGGGATTTGGCTCAGCTCAATATTGCTAACTGCTGTAGAGGTTAAACATGATCAAGTTTTAATTTATTTCCTTGGTCATAAGTTGTTTAATTTATACCTGTCATAGACTTTGTTTAAGGACAAGAAAAGCACAATAGTGATACTGAAAGGTGACAAGTCTGAGGAGAAGCATACACAAGATAACAACTCTGCAAATTTTCCCCCAGATGTTCTTCCACTGTTGTGTATGCTGCATTCATTGGATCAGATTCTTGCACAGAAACCAAAATGAGTCTAATATTCAAAAACTAATGTTAAAAAGAGAAACGCTAACTTTCCAACTGTTTTTTTGCAACAAACTATCGGAATGCGGTTTAATTTTACTTACATTTAAATATACTTAAACAAAAACATGCTACTTTCAAATTGTTAGTCAAGAATATCATACTTTTATTGCATAAATTGGATTTAGTTAAATAACATGAATTTCACGTTAACTGTAAAAACATGAAAAATTCTTTATATGAAATAAGATTTTAAATAACCTATTAAATAATTTATATAACACTAATAACCTACTAATCTAAAATAAAAATGCTTACATCACTTTTTATTAAATGGCACAGAAAAAGTATTTAAAATATTTCTAAGGGTGTTCAAGAGATTAAATAATCCTAGTAAAGGGATTCAGGACTCAGAGGAAGAAGAGAAATCTTTAGTGGGATAGATCCCACAGTGACCCAATTTTTTGGTGTTACTTTACCGTCTTCTCTTTCCTCTGGCTGGTGTGGTGCATAAGATCATATCCATCCAGGGAATGCCTTTATTCTTAGAAGACCTGTTGGGCACAGGGCACATGTTGTGAATTCTTAGTTGGAGCAGGTTCTTCACTAGGCTCTTGGGAAAAGCGCTCTCTCATTTTTATGCTTCCACTGAGTCAGAGGGCTCACACCCAGGGGTTGGAGGCCAGACTATGGGCCCAGGGAAAGGTGGTTTAGAAGCCCACAGCTGGGCCTATAGGTGGCCTTTTGTTAAGGAACAAAAGAAATCCTCCCAGTTTTCATATGGCTAAGCCTAGTTTACTAGGGTGGGAGGTCAGATTGGAATTTGAGACCAAAACCCTATAAGGTAGACATTGATCTGTAATGTTTTCCATTCTTGCATCTAGTTCGACATTAGGTGGCATTATGGAACTCAGGATTTAGGATTTGGGATTCTAACCCTCCTTCCTTCTTCCCTCCCTCCCTCCCTCCCTTCCTCTTTCCTTCCTTCCTTCCTTCCTTCCTTCCTTCCTTCCTTCCTTCCTCAGCAGCAATGACTAACTGAACCTGTTCATCAGAGCCCCCTGAGAGTGGATTAACTTTGGTTCTTTTTCAACCCTCATGAAAAGTTCTTTATTGACTTTCCATTACCTATGCAAATAATGCCCATATTCTGAAGCTGGGCATTAGAAACACGTCATGATATGGTCTCAATCTCTTATCCAGTCTAGGCTTCCATTAAGCCTTTCTCCCTCCTAACACACCCTGTGCTCTGGTTACCACCCTGCTCATTTTTCTTTGGTAACGTCTTGCCTGTCTTCTGACCAGGAATGCCAGTCTTAGGCAACTGTCTTCCAAATTCTCCCTCCTTTATGAGAGTGAATTATTTCATTCCTGGTTAAATTCTGCTGAGATTGATACCTGTTTTGTATAGTGTGCATTTCTGCCACTGGATTGTGTGCTCTTTGTAACCCCAGTATCTAAGACAGTCAATGTTGCACTTTTAAAGAAACACAGTGCCTTAAGATCTATCATTTCATTTAATCCCCACAACACTTCTATGGGGGTGATATTTGGCTTATACTGAAAGCAAAATAACTAGAAGAAATGTCAAGATATATTGAACAGTAGCATTAAACAGCATTGGAGAACTAATAGGAAACCATGGCATCAAGCCAAAGCAAATGGACAAGCAAATTATAGGTAACAGAACAGACTTTGGAAAACAGCTGTTGCTGTAAACTAAGGAGAGGTCATTCTTAATTATTTAGGTAGAAAAGTCTGCTGACTTACTAACATTTTGGGGGCATGTGCCTGTAGTCGGAGATACCATGGATAGTGATGTCTTCTGAAACCTATGAAGAAACCTGCCCTTATTCTGAAGAGCATTGCCTGATCTGTAAATGGCAATGGACTTTGCACAATATGAAGGGTTGGTTATGGCCATTTGCAACAGGTTGGTTTCATTTGAGTGACTAATGCTAACTAGCACTAGGTAGGAAGGAAAAATAATCATACAAGTAAAAGCCAAGGCAAGCTGAGTTTATCACTTTTAAAATTCATCAAAGCAAGATTTTTTCAATGTTTATTTTCCTTTCTTTCTAATACTGAAAGGCAATGTCATGGCAAGTTCCCTAGGACACCCTGACTTTGTCACCTCTTAGTTTCTTAGGACCTCAAAATGGGTTAAGTCTCTTAGTTTCTTGGGACCTCAAAATGGGTTAATGAAACCTGCCCTATAGGGGGTCTTGTGAAAAATAATAGGAGGTAACATATATTAAGTAATTGTATACAAAACAATATAAATAAAATATTTGAATTTTTTTGCTCAAGACATAACATTATAATAACTTTAAAAATCATGTTTCTTGGGCTTCCCTGGTGGCACAGTGGTTGAGAGTCTGCCTGCCGATGCAGGGGACATGGGTTTGTGCCCCGGTCTGGGAAGATCCCACATGCCACGGAGCGGCTGGGCCCATGAGCCGTGGCCTCTGAGCCTGTGCGTCCGGAGCCTGTGCTCCGCAACGGGAGAGGCCACAACAGTGAGAGGCCCGCGTACTGCAAAAAAAAAAAAAAAAAAAAAAATTATGTTTCTTTTGTTTGTTTTTCTTTAAAAATCTATTTTTGTAAGGCTGACTCTCTGTTTTGGTCTTTTGAAGACCTCCTTAGGGCTATATTTGAGTGTAGCTACTTGGGTTCTTTTGATTGGGTTCCTGCTGCTGGCCTAGTCCTACACTGATAACTTTTTGTATGCTACCTATTACGGGCTGAATTATGGTCCCTCAAAATTCATATATTGAAGTTGTAACTCCAGTGCTTCAGAATGTGGCTGGATTTGGAGATAGAGTCTTTTAAGAGGTAATTAAGGTAAAATGAGGTCATATGGGTGGGCCGTAATCCAATCTATTGATAACTGGTATCTTTATAAGAAAAGATTAAGACATAGATTTAATCTATAAACATTATCCTAGCAACCAACTTGACTCATCCATACTTATTCTCTAAGGAGATGAAAACTGTATTCTTTTTATTTAGGATTATTTAGTAAGGACATCATTGACTTTGATTAATTTGGAGAGCTGAGTGACTGTGGGGTAATTAAGTTGATTGCTGGTATGGCTTATGGAATCAGTCTTGTTGGTCTGAGCATACAAATTATGCTACAAAACCATTTTCAAAGTTAAATTGAGGTTTTGGTAAGACACAAACTTTTTGAAGCTAAAGTTGCAGTATGGCAGCTTTACTCTTAGGGTTTAACGTGTTAATTTACTTTTCTACGCATTCAAATGACTTCTTCCTAATCCAACTTAAACAATCAAACTGACTAACTAACTGAATAAATAAAACAAAAAATCCCTGAACTCAGTATTACCTTTTTCTGTTGAACTTATTTTGGGCATAGTAGGCTATGACTTTCTTTGTTGGTTATTTCCTATTTTACTGGAAACACTGAAATTGGTCTTAGAAATTTGGGGTTCCTGATAAGGAAATGGGTGGAGTGTATCCCTTTACAGGAAAAATTTTTTAGCAAAACAATTCCAAAATGAAACGTTCTATTGTAGCAGATTGAAGAAGGCCACAAAATTTTAGACATTTTTCCTATTAAGAGGTGATTCTGTGTCACCTAGTCTTAATGTGGGTGAGCTCTATGACCGCTTTGACCAAAATAACGTAATGGAAGTGAAGCTCTGCCAGTTTCTGGGTCTATGCCTGAAGTGACCAGAAGGGTCTACTTCCTGTTTCCTGGAACACTCACTCTTGGAGTCCTGATCTACTATGTAAGAAATATGACTACCCTGAGACTGCTCTGTTTTGAGGAAGCTGAAGCTAGCCACTTGGAGAGGCAGCAAGAAGAGACACCAATGTTGGCCAATCCAATGTTGGCCAGCTCTTCCAGCTATCCCATCCCAGGCTCCAATTATGTGAGTTAGAAATCCTGCCCAGCTCAGCCACTAGCTGAATATCACCAAATGACTCCAGTTGATACCCTGTGAAGCAAAAGAACTGTCCAACTTGAGTCTTGCTCTAATTGCTGACCCACAAAATAATGAAAAGTAATAAAATGTTAAATAACTTTTTTTTGTGTGTGTGTGGTACATGGGCCTCTCACTGTTGTGGCCTCTCCCATTGCGGAGCACAGGCTCCAGAGGCGCAGGCTCAGCAGCCATGGCTTACGGGCCCAGCCGCTCCGCGGCATGTGGGATCTTCCTGGACCGGGGCACGAACCCGTGTCCCCTGCATTGGCAGGCAGACTCTCAACCACTGCGCCACCAGGGAAGCCCTAAATAACTTTTAAGGATAATTTGTTATATAGCAATAAACAACTGGAACTTTAATCTTAAAGATTTGTATGAGGATGATGTAAACTTATGTTTATTTATAGTTATATAAAATGCTTATTTATTGTCCTAAAGTTATAATAATAAAAAATGCTTATTTATAATCATATAAAGGTAATTTCTGGCAAAATCTAGAGCCTTCAAACTTGACTGACTTGGAAAATTTTAATCTTCTGTTTGAGTATTTGTAACTATTCAAGAAAATGTATCTGAATGCTTTTATCAAGAATAAATGTTGGCTTCCCTGGTGGCGCAGTGGTTGAGAGTCCGCCTGCCGATGCAGGGGACGCGGGTTCGTGCCCCGGTCTGGGAGGATCCCACATGCCGCGGAGTGGCTGGGCCTGCGCGTCCGGAGCCTGTGCTCCACAACAGGAGAGGCCACAACAGTGAGAGGCCCGCATACTGCAAAAAAAAAAAAAAAAAAAAAAAAAAAAGAATAAATGTTGAATCTTTAAATAGAGTTTATTTTTTAGAGCAGTTTTTGGTTCACAGCAAAATGTTGAAAGTATGTTTAGTTGTGTAAGAGACCACCAAACTGTCTACCAAAATGGCTGTACCATTTTCCATTTCCGCCAGCAATGAATGAGGGTTTTTGTTGCTCCCCATCCTTTCCAGCATTTGGTGAATTTTGGCCATCATAATAGGTGTGTACTGGTACCTCATTGTTTGAATTTGCATTTCCCTGATGACATATGATGTGGAGTTTAGTGGTTTTTAAAATGTATTATTTGCTCTCTTTTAAAAAATAAACTAAATGGATTTCAAATATTATATTGTATTTTTCAGTAAAATTAAGTGCTAACAGTGCTACAAATACAGTTCTCTTTATTCTATAACTTGTTTGAATAAAAACTGTATATTGTATAATATGGGATAAGCAGGAACATGTGGATAATAAAGAAATGTTGCCTTTTTTACTGACAGTGCTTTGGCCTGAAAGAGGATAATTTGTCTGTTATTCATATGATTATTTTATAAAGTTAAAATATCCAGACATGTAGAGAAAACAATTCTCCTTAGATCACCCTCTTGGAACAGAAACATAATGCATTAAAGACCAATTGATACCTTATGTTTCTATCAGTGGTATAAGTTAAGATTTAGTTATTAATATAATCGAGACCTCACAAAATATAGAATAGCATTTTCATATGGAATTGGAATTTCCCTATATTCTCCATTTGAAAAATTATTCTTATGCATATAGCAGTTAATAAAGAAGAACTGTTTTTATAATAAGCATTTTCTCTTCTCTTTTTTGATGCATTATGTCAATGGAAAAGAACCCCCCCAAATAAGTGCCGCTGCTTATCGTCGTGCAAATGTGATTCCAGAGCACACTTCTCTGTCTTAATCACTGAAATTATTTGGTTATCAAAGCCATACACAGTTCGTGATTTGACTTTCATCCTTTTCATACTTATCCATGATATTGGTCTAGCCTTGAAAACATTAAAATGGCTTTTGTTTGATATTCAACATGTAATTTCAGAAAGACGTGTTCATTTTAAAAATTGAGACTGAGTGTTAGTGTGATAGAAGAGTCTTAGCAAAGCCTGGGAATAGAACCATATTTTCCCGGGCTGTATGGGGGAATAGGTTGAGTAAACAGTAAAATGGCTGAGGGTGTATTTGTGTGTGTGTGATTGTGACATGTAAGTGTGTGTGTATACATTCAGCTCTCTCCCCTATAGTGGACAGATTCTCTATGTATTAATATTTTATCCTGCAATTTTACCAAATTCATTGATGAGCTTTAGTAGTTTTCTGGTAGCATCTTTAGGATTTTCTATGTACAGTGTCATGTCATCTGCAAACAGTGATAGTTTTACTTCTTCTTTTCCAATTTCTGTTCCTTTTATTTCTTTTCTTCTCTGATTGCCATGACTAGGACTTCCAAAACTATGTTGAATAAAAGTGGTGAGGGTGGACATCCTTGTCTTGTTCCTGATCTTAGAGGGAATGCTTTCAGCTTTTCACTGTTGAGTATGATGCTAGCTGTAGGTCTGTCATACATGGCCTTTATTATGTCGAGGTAGGTTCCCTCTGTGCCCACTTTCTGGAGAGTTTTTATCATAGATGGGTGTTGAATTTTGTCAGAAGCTTTTTGTGCATCTATTGAGAAAATCATATGGTTTTTATGCTTCAGTTTGTTGATGTGGTTTATCACACTGATTGATTTGCGGATATTGAAAAATCCTTGCATCCTTTTAACATATTGTTGGATGCAGTTTGCCACTTTTTGTTGAGGATTTTTGTGTCTATGTTCATCAG
Source organism: Mesoplodon bidens (assembly GCF_964165515.1). Classification (NCBI taxonomy): domain Eukaryota; kingdom Metazoa; phylum Chordata; class Mammalia; order Artiodactyla; family Ziphiidae; genus Mesoplodon; species Mesoplodon bidens. Next base: position 76,395,222 of record NC_138160.1, on the reverse strand, counting down.
TGATATTGGCCTATAATTTTCTTTTTTTGTTTTTGTGATATATTTGTCTGGTTTTGGTATGAGGGTGATGGTGGCCTCATAGAATGAGTTTGAGGGTATTCCTTCCTCTGCAGTTTTTTGGAAGAGTTTCATAAGGATAGGTGTTAACTCTTCTCTAAATGTTTGATAGAATTTGCCTGTGAAGCCATCTGGTCCTGGACTTTTGTCTGTTGGGATTTTTTAAATCACTGTTTCAATTTCAGTACTTGTGATTGGTCTGTTCATATTTTCTATTTCTTCCTGGTTCAGTCTTGGGAGATTGTACCTTTCTAAGAATTTGTCCTTTTCTCCTAGGTTGTCCATTTTCTTGGCATATAGTTGCTTGTAGTAGTCTCTTATGATCCTTTGTATTCCTGTGGTGTTCCTTGTAACTTCTTTTTCACTTCTAATTTTATTGATCTGAGCCTTCTCCCTTTTTTTCTTGATGAGTCTGGCTAAAGGTTTATCAATTTTGTTTATCTTCTCAAATAACCAGCTTTTAGTTTCATTGATCTTTGCTATTGTTTTCTTCATCTATTTCATTTATTTCTGCTCTGATCTTTATGATTTCTTTCCTTCCACTAACTTTGGCTTTTGTTTGGGAGTTTGGGATTGACATATACACACTACTATATTTTAAATAGATTAAAAAAATAAAATAGATAACCAACAAGGACCTACCCTATAGCACAATATTCTGTAATAACCTAAATGGGAAAAGAATTTGAAAAAGAATAGATAGATGTATATATATAACTGAATCACTTTGCTGTACACCTGAAACAAACATAACATTGTAAATCAACTATACTCCAATATAAAATAAAAATTTAAAAGATGGGAACATAAAAAACTATACCTCAATAAAGAAGATTTATCCATTCATTAAACAAGTACTTACTGATATGTTTTTATAATACTTAGGATTTCATCTCTCATTGTGTTGGCAAGAACTAGTATCACAGGGAGGGAGAGAGATTAAAAAGAAAAAAAAAAACCCAGAGACTATTTCCAGAAGAAATCTTTAAAGTCCTTTTGAACAGAATTATGCTAAATTTGATATTTTGGAAAAATAGTTTCTTCCAATCAGCTGTTCCTAATAAAGAGCCAACAGGACATATGTTCTCTGACAAATTGGACTTGTTTTGGCAATGGGAGTTACATGACCTGGTTTGGAAGTATCAGAACACTAAGAGATTTGATGCCACCTGCCCTCAGTTAACTTACTCCTTCTGTGTGAAGGCATTTTTCTATGTCAAGTACATATAATAACAACAACACAATTGTAATGTTTTCAAAATAGAGATTAAGTTACTTTCTGACAAGTGTGTCCAGGATTTCATGCTGCCTTCTGCCATCATCAACGAGTGAATCGTTTCTGTACAGTTTCTGTAGACGGCTTCTCCTGCAGAAGGATTTATTGTATTTGATTTATTTCCTTGCCCTGGGTATTGTGAGGCATGGCAGTGGGGCTGGTGCAGGGGCCCTGACAACAAGGGGGTGGGTGCCACTGGATAGGGACTTGGGGAAATCCTAACTGTGCTGTCAGGGTGTGCTAAACTATGGTGGGTCTTGGGAGAGGAGGTGTTTTTCACAATGATCCACTATGCAGGTGGTCCAAGTTCACTCTATGTGAAACACCTGTAATAGGGGTCACCACACTGTTTATAGTTGCATGGAATGGACCTTAACAACATGAGAGCACAGCAAGATTTCCTCTGGTCCTATGAACAATAAAGTGAATGCCACTTCAGAGTATAAAATCGATAGATTCCCCCCACCCTCATAGACACTAAATATAAAACTCAAATCATTTATTACTCATTAAATATCCTTTAATCTTGATTTTTTCAAGACTGTTATATTAATATTTATGTTCACAGTTCTGATTTGTGTGCATAAAATACTTTCTCATTATGCATCCTTAAAAAACGCCTGCTTAAAACTTTCATTTCCAATAAAGCTATGATAAGTTTGTGCCTCTCAAAGTTCATCCTTAGAAACATCCCTGCTTGGGCTTCCCTGGTGGCACAGAGGTTAGGAATCTGCCTGCCAATGCAGGGGACACGGGTTCAAGCCCTGGTCCGGGAGGATCCCACATGCCGCGGAGCAACAAAGCCTGTGTGCCACAACTACTGAGCCTGCACTCTAGAGCCCGCAAGCCACAACTACTGAAGCCCACGAGCACAACTACTGAAGCCCACGAGCCACAACTACTGAAGCCCGCGCGCCTGGAGCCCGTGCTCCGCAACAAGAGAAGCCACCACCATGAGAAGCCCATGCTCTGCAACGAAGAGTAGCCCCTGCTCACTGCAACTAGAGAAAGCCCGCGTGCAGCAACAAAGACCCAACGCAGCTATAAATAAATAAAGAAAAAAGAAAAAAGAAACGTCCCTGCTTGATATACCTCTACCCGAAAGGCTGGTGAAACTCTATGACTTCTAATCATATTTTCTCACCCTCCCGCTTCTATTTTTGCCACTTCTCTTGGTGCGACCCCCCTGCAGCCTGGTGTGCCCACCTGAGAAATCTGGCAGCGGTCGCCATGCAGTGGCCTCGCCACCTTCCCAGCCTCGTCCTGTCAGGAGTGTGCTCAAGGGACCAGCAACGCAGACGACTTTCTCAGGTCATCTTCAGCGACCTAGAAAACCAAAGAGGTTCTAGCTTTTGCCCACGGCTCGCGGCGGTGACACAGCGCTGCTTAGCACGGCTAAGATGGTCAGTAGCCCCAGACACTGTTCCATGGCCACCCCATGGTCAGGATGGTGTAGGAAGAGCAAACTGCGTTCTTACACTTTACATGGAAAAAAAACCCAGTAACGCTAACTGACAGTTTTTCCTTTTGCTCTTTGATGGCATAGCCGATACGCTGTAGTTTTGCTTTAGAAGATACACAACTCCCGATGATTTCCCCAAAGGCGGTATTCAGCAAATGGCACAAAAGCAACCGAAAGGCCCTCAGCGAGCAGAGTGTGTGCGCTCTTCCTTCTTGTTTGAGGTTTCTCACTCGGATAAGAAAATCCAGGAGGCAATGCGGCCGGAGGATAATTCCTCCGCCTGGCAGCTGAGCTGTAATCTCGCTTATGGTTCTTTAGTGAGCTCTCACTTGCTGCAGACATTTTCATGTCTTAATGAAAGGACAGGGAAATTATCACTCACTGATTTGTGATTTTTAATCTGGAGTTTCTAAATTAAGACTACTTAACGATACAGGCATGCCCATTTCCAAGACGGGGTGTGCAGCTCCTGAGTTTGATGTGTCACCTTGAGGGTTTCCTGGGAGGTAATTATCATGCTGGGATGAGCTAATCTGCCCTGGAATAGTACATATGCCTCATTCTGCTAACAAATAGGCCCCTGCCTTCTAGAGGCTGCCTGACCTGACTTATTATATCTCCCCCATCAGCAGAAAGACTCATATCATCACTGGGCCAAAGGTGAATTGCCTAGAGACAAAGTTGGAATGAATTTTTTGCAGTCCCATTTCACCAGACATTCAAACCACTTCATTCTGAAGAGTGGAGACCTTTAACTCTGTCACATATTTATGTATGCTTATAAGGCCAGGGAAGGGCCTTCCTGCAGATCTGCTCTGGATGAATGTATCAAAATAGTATTCTAGAGGAAACTGTGTCTGCTCCCAGACCTTTGTTCTGCAATGTTACTAGTCTGAGAGAAGCGAGATACTGTTGCTGGTGTTTTAGTTTACTTGCATGTTGGAAGTTGCACGTGTATGCTTTTGTCATGTGCCATTCGGCATAGAATTCAAGTCCAAACACAATCTAGGCCTGGATAGGGTGAGATGGACACAAATGTCCATCTGATCCTGAAAAAAGTTAAGACTTTTTAGCTGATGGCTGTTTTCCATATAAAATGTGGCTTTGTTTTCTTTTTTTTTAAAAAAATAGTTTCTTATTCCCTACAGCAAAAGAGGCTAATATTCATTTAAAACCCAATAACAGTTAAAACACCCAATAACAATTAAAACCTACAATGAACAACTGCTCTAGCTTTGTTTATTGCATGCATAAATAATCATACTTCAATGAACATGTTAGTATCTATGATCTCTTCCCAGATTAAGGTTGCCTTGAGACTGCTTGCTTTGGCTACTGTAAATGTGACATGAATCACGCTCAGGAAAATGTGTCTAACGTGCTGGGTTTGAAGTAAATTATTTTCTTCTAATATACCTACACAACTGTCACAAGGAATTACACTGCAGATTTAGTGATGTTAAGTGTCAATTGTAATTTGGTGACAGCCATTTTATTGGCTCTGCTTGGACTGCTTCTCAGTATGGAGGCCACCGTATCATTAAAAACCAGTGATCCTTCACTGATGACATAATTTGACTGGCAGAGAGAGGAGCAGAGAGGGGCTTGCTTCCACCTGCACAGAATCTGCTCTATGTCAGAGATGAATTTGCCTTCAAATTAGAAACAGCACTGCAGATGAGGGGCTGTGATTTTGCTTGAGTTCTTTTAAGGCATTTTTCTGGAATGGTTACTGAGCAGCTGATAGAAGTCTCCTTTAATATGTCAAACATATATATTATGCAGCCTGTAAACATTTCAAATATTTTTAGTCATAGCTTACAGCGAGTTATCTCTGAAACAGTTTCAGCTGAACTGAGCCACATGTATTTCTGCACACTCATCCATCCATTCTTTTGTCTAGAACTCTGTCTTTGGCATAGGTTCCAGGAATAAAATTTATGTGATAAAATGGTAACCAGAAATAAAACAAAACAAAACAAAACAAAACAAAAAAGCTTGGCAAAAAACCACCAAGGTCTAATATGCGCCCATATTATGTGTTTCAGCAGGTAGGATAAATCATGGGAGCTATGTAAAAATTTACAGTAAGAACAGAACTGTAACCATACTTTCTGAAAATTTTATAAACTGACAATTCAAGTAATGTGTTTTATGCTAATATACACTGTGGTAGGGTCTAATAAACTGTGACTCACTCATAAATAGTAGAAGAGCTTATGATACACACAGGCAAGCGCATACACAGACTCACACACATTCTATACCTATGCAGGAAACAGGAAATAGAGTCCAAGACTTTCTTAGCAAATTTAAATAAATATAACTGCATTCCATTTTCAGTATTTAAATTAAAATTTTTGCTGCAAGACACTCTAAGGAACAAAGCAAAGTACCTTAAAAGAAAGTGTATCGCTCGTAATTTTACCTCATTTCACACCTATTTGACAGCTTCTCTTAGCCAATTGGTTTCATTGAAAACACTGACAACATTCACCTATTAGAGTCCTGCCCTTCTACGTGGAGACCATTCCTCTTAGATACACTTTGTTAGCCTTCAACATATGGAAAAATAACTTTTTCTCTAATCACACCGCTGACACTTGCCACTATTTCCCCTTTCTCTCAGCACATTATTTATTTATTTATTAAGAAAAGAAACTTTCCAGAACAATAAATAGCATAAATTATTCAGCCAATCTCAGTCCAGCTGCATAACTCATACTCAGGCAGACAAGCTACTTATGACAAATGCTTTGTCTAAGAGAAATATACCACTGAAGCTTTAATCAGAAGGGCTCAACATTTCAGACTTTCCCATTTTTATTCTTGGCCAGAAACTCTACTTCTCTGTCTACAGAGGCTCTTGAGAGTGCTCTTTTTTTTCCCCATGAGAATACTGAGACCATTTTTACCCACAGGAGGGAGGAGGGTGTTAATAAAAGTGTACTTTTCCGAAGGAAAATTCAAATGGGGGTTGGCAAATCTTCTAAATTCTTGAAAGCATATTCCAGGGCCAACTGTGGATATGTTAATAGCTTTTCCCATGATGGGCCATCAAGTCCTGCTTTTCAAGGATGCTCAGGGTCTTCCCACATGGACCAAAGAAAAAACAAATGGAATTTGGAAGCAGGGTGAATCCAGGGTAGCTGGCACTGCCAGGAGACTGATTCTTCTTTCGTCCTGTTGTTGGCTCCTAGGGCTTCTACCACTTATGTTTTTTAACTGAGGCTTCCTCCTTTACTGCCTTATTAATATAAATGGGCCCCATAAAAATGCTTGATTACAGCATGGTAGGATAAAATATGCCCATAAAAAATCATTTTGGGGGGTAAGCTTCGAAAAATGGTGATATTTTTTGCAGTAAGAGGAATGAAATCTTAATTCCCCTAATACTTTAATTGCCAACTCTTTCCTTTAGTTATTATTTAATTCCTAGACCATCAATGATTCAAGGCATACATGTATGTTATTGAGGACCTCAGATATTTGGAACGACTTTGAAACTTAAAAAAAAATATTAGGTCCGTGCTTGATTTTGATAATCATTTACTCTAAGGGGAAAGTTTCTACTATGCTAAAGCAGTTAGGGAGGTTGTTTTTTGGGTTTTGTTTTGTGTTGTTTTTGACAACAGAAAGCTTGTCACTCACTCAATAAATCCACCCTTTTTCAGTGAAAATGGTCATGACTTAACAAGGAATAGCGTTTTCTCACCCAGTTTTAGTTAAGAAGGGGACTATGTTGTCCACGTTAAACCATCAGGAAACATTGGGAGAAGGTGGGAATATGCTGGTAGTGGCAATGGCAGAAGAACAGGGATTGTGGTTTTGGAGTATAAAGACAGGGAAAATGTCATCAGGGATTTGTCTACACCTGTGGTCCCCCCAATTTTCCTGTGGAAAGCAGGCTCAGCGGCCCAGCACCCCTCAGCGAATGTGAAGGTCCTCCTTCAGTGAAGCCAGAAGAAAAGCGGGACCTGGAACACAGCACAGCTTCTCTCTGGGCCTGTTTTCCACAGTAGTTTCTGGACTCAGCCTTGCTTGCCTTACAAGCGCTGAGTGAATTGCGGCCCATGCAGCTGTGGCAAGTATTCCTTCCCAATGTTCATGTGGCATGCTGCCATAGAAAGGTACAGCACATGGCTCTCCTGAGGAACATGCTTCAAGTTTATATTCTGACTAGTAAATGAATAAATTTTTCTGACTCAGTTGGGAATGAAAGGGAAATAACCTGCCTCTGGAGCTATCCCAGAGTCTGATTCCTTTGGAGTGGTTGATGTAATTTAGTAACAACAGCCCAGTCATCAGAGAGCTCCAGTGTAAGTATATAGCCAACTATAAGCCTCGCAGATGAGGGAACTCTGGATCCACAGGGGCTAAGATAGACGTAGGTAACACTGAGCAATGCTGGGGGAGAAAATTTAGCTCAGAAAAATGTCAATAAAAATTCCAAGTACCCCATTGTAGACAGACTCATCTAAATCCCCAAGTTTTAGGAGATGAGATTACAGTGCACTCCCAGAAATAGTTTGGCTGTGATTATTGTCTGTCCAGAGTTTGTGTCCCCTTGAATATATTTGTCGCTTATTTTGTCAGGGCTCTGGTAGGTATACAAGAAATTGGAGAGAATCTACATAGGCTAGTGAAGAAGCTAAAGAAAGCAAGTGCAAGGACTAAGATCTTATTCCAACAAGAGTTTAGAATTTTAAATCAAAGGAAAAAAGTCCATAGAGTGCAGAATGTTATGACTTTTTCAACGAACAACTTAATTTCTCTTAGACCAAGTTATCATTGTCTGTAAATAGGGTGAGCCTATGTCCCAGTTTTCCCAGGACAGTCCCAGTTATGTCTGTTGAACAGGCTTAGTTATAAATAATATCCCCTTTTATTCTTAAAAGTGTCCTGGGTTGGGAGATCAGTTATGGAGTCACCCTAACCACAAACAGACCTCCCTTGGACCTAATAGATTTGTATAAAGGATGAAAGTGGAAACACTTTAATTTGGTTTTCACATCTGGTTTCCTGAAGTGATGTAGTGAGTGGGCAGGGGACATGGAAACCAAAGCAAACCATGCCTAGATTATAACAAACTTAGGTCTACATTTTTCCTCCAACTGTTGTCATATGTCCTTTGTCTTTCTTCTCTAGGTGATCTCTGAGGATATTTTGAAATGTTTTCAGATAAACAATTTAGGACTCCAAATAGTTTCAGATTTTCTTTTATAGTTGTAATATTTAGAAAAAAAGTGAGGAACTGGATTTCATATGTCATGCTTAAATTAATTAGGGAGTTGGGAATGGAATCAAATTTCACTTTATTCCATTATGAGAATTATCTTGGGTAGTGTATTGGAATAGACACTAGCCTTCTGAGAACAATCAACAATGAATTATAAGTAGACTATGACCAACAGATTCAATTTTTGTATGATGTGGGAGAAGTTCTGATTCTGCCAAAGTTACAAGAGACTGCCAGTGAGTCAACTTAAGAAACAACATGATATTAAAAATATTTGTAAACATGGACACTACTTACTTTTAAATATTTAAGCAAGATTTTTCATAAAATTACAAATTTCAGTTAATCATATTACTTATGTTTAATTCTCTAAAAGTTAAAAATTATATTTCATTGCCTGACAAATTTTTTTTTGTTTATTTAAACACATGCTGGTTAATGTGATGTTGCTGTGAATGATGATTTTTTTCGGGGGGGGTATTTTTGTTAGCAAAGCATGCATTAAATTAATTACTTTAAAAATGGATACATGAAATGATATAGTCAAAGTCTTTGGGAAAACAGGAAATGTAGAATACTGGTATGTTTTGCTAGGAATATTATCCTCTATTTTGGTTTGCTTATTTTTCATGTAATGAAACTCTAAATTGTTAATTGAGGAAACACCTGTTTTACCTGATTTTCTTAAGTGCACTGGATGGATATTGGATGCCTTGCAGCAAAACTCTCATTAAACCAAGGATCCCATGGTATGAGCTACAATGGCTGAATTATTGCATCCAAGAGAATATTATACTAAAACTTCACCGCATCATGATCCTGAGGGGCTTTGTGACAGAATTACTTGTAAATGGAACCATTTTATAAAAACATCCTTCTGATGCTTCAGGATTTCACAGAATTGGATGAGAAGAGACACTTTGTTACAGATAAGGAATTGATTTGGAAAAGAAAATGAATATTAGAAAAAAATGAGCATTTCTTGGGGTGAAAAAAGTACAGGACAGGCTGCATAGAGGCTATTTTATTGAACTCTATAAACTGCTTGGAGAAGCTTAAATGACAGAAATGTCCAAACCCCGTGCTGCTCTTTTCTTGTGTCAATCAGCACGTTCTCCTCTTCCGGCATAGTCACTGATGGACGAGCAGCATGTGACTTGAGCCAGCCGAGTCAGAGTACTTTGAATACTGGACTGGAAGCACTGTCTCTGAGAAAGTTTGCACCTCATCTGCAGCTGAAGCCATTCTACCATGCCAAGGAGAGCCAGTTCGAGAACAGTCTTATCAGATACTCTTAGGATGATGATACTGACAGGATTGCTGTGGGGATTAAATAAGGAGTTGGTACATTGTGAAATTTTCCAGTTTTATGATGACAAAGCCTTTTGGTCAGTGGAAAGGCAAGGTTGTATGAAGATTTTATAACCTAAGCAAAACACCCCTTACAGCAGGGCTCCATAAATAGTTGTTTTCTTTCTTCATTGCCGATCAGTATCCGTTCTCTGGTTTTGTCTCCACTTCACCTTTCAGTTTGATACATGGATTGGTCTCTTTCTAGCTTCCATGGCCCAGTGCCTGGGAATTCCCTACCTATCTACCAAGGGGCATGGGAAAACCCCATTATCAACCTTCACACATTGTTGTGGCTGACGAATGAACAGTACCCTGCTATCCCAAGTCATTAGATAGGGCAGTTTTACCCAATCACAGACTAGCTGGACATTCCATTCATTCTTTAGTTAAGTACAAATTTCCTTTGAGGAAAACCAGATTCAGGGGCACAGGTTGTGGCAGATTGTATGTTCCCCAAATGACCACAACAATACTTCCTCTCCCTCCCGTTCTTCTAGAACGTCACCACTCTCTCAGCAAGAGGCAGAGTCTACATCTCTTCCTCATCTGGGCTTTGTGACCGTTTCCAGACTGATAGAGTATGGCAAAAGTGATGCTATGGGATTTCCAAAGTTTAAGTTAAAAGAGGGGTTACCGTTTCTGCCTGGCTCGCTCTCTGGAGATGCACCCCATGAGAACCCAGCCAGTATGATGTGAGGAGGTGTAGGCTACATGGAGAAGAACCAAGGCTCCTCCCAGCCAACAGTTAGCCTCAACTTGCCAGCCAAGTGAGCAAGCTATCTTGTAGGCGGATCAACCTGCCCTCAGCTGGGCTTCCCCTCCTGATGCTGTATGGAGCAGAAATGAGCTTCCCCTGCTGGGCCGTACCCAAATTGCAGATTTGTGAGTAAAAATGAACGGTTGCTATTGTTCAAAGTCATTGTTTTTGGTGGTTTGTTATGCTGCAATAGTTATTAATCCTCAGCACCTTATGAGGTAGTGCTAGTATTATGCTCATTTTTTTTTTTTTACTGAGTATATCCTGTTTATTGTTTATGATTTACACGAAAAATGATGCTCATTTTATAGAGAAGGAAATAGAGGCTCTAACAATAAAGTAACTTGTCAAGGTCATCATGGTGGTAAATGATGGGGGCAGAATCTAGAGCCTTCCTCAAAGCACAGATTCTCACAGGGGCTACAACACCCATATAGCAGTCATGGTGTGCTCGTAAATGGTGTGGGCTCTGGAGACAAACTACTGGAATGTGAGTGCCCGAAGAGGGCAGAGCACTGGGGCAATCAGCAGTGAGCAAAACAGAAATCCCTGCCCTCATGGAGCTTCTTTTCCAGCGTGTGAGGGACAATAATTGAAAGCCCTTAGCATATACACTATTTACCACAGTGCCTGGCACACAAATGCAGCATGAATATTGGTTATTGGTATGATTATTGAACATGAAAAGACTATGGTTATTATCTGTGACCTTGATGTTACAAACAGTATTGCTTGTCCATTTTAACAACCACATTTCAATAGCTTGGATGGGAAATAATGTTTGATTTGTGTGGGCGGAACACAAGTTTGAAACTGATTGAGATAATTCTAGCAAATCATACAGTGTTTAGTGTTTAATATTCATCAAAATTATATACTGGCCTCTAGGACCTCACAGACCTATAAAGAAACGTCAAATGGGATTATGAAAATAATTTCACAGATACTAAAAAAGAAAGTCCAATGGAAAAATTAAGTATAATCTTGGTTATCTGTGGTATAATGGTGGGCAGGGAATGTGTAGACAATCGAAGTCAATAGATAGCCCTCAGCTTCCTGGTTCATCAAACCTTTTCCCAGAGCTTATAAGCAGCAGAATTGGCTAGTTTAAATTTCACTTCCTTTTATTGCTCCCATGGAGATGCTAATAAATAATAGGCAAAGAGAGGTAAGAATCCAGGTAATTAGTCTGTTGTCGATGTTTGAAGCTGGAAAGGATTTTAGAGGCTCCTCTGGTCTAGTTCCCTCATTCTAGAATCTAGGAAACTGAGGCTTGGAAATGCTGGGTGTCCTGATGGCAGGTGATTGGTGAGGATCAGAGCTGAAACAAGGTCCCAAGCTTCAGATTTCCAGTCTTAATTTCACTTACAGCTTTCACTGATTTTCCCTCACATTGCCTCTCTCCTCTTCTCTCCATAACTGTACCTGCTAAGCTTCTGGGGTCTATGCACAAGTAACTGAGTTAAATGGAAACTAAGTTTTCTTTGTCAATATTGTGGTCAGTAAACAAAGGACCAGAAAGGAACCTTGATTTTCCTTTAGTCAGAGTTGGAATTCCAGCCTTGGTACCCTTGCTGCAGCGATTGATGCTACCTGGGGTGCCCTCGTGCTTTGTAAATTCTCATCCAGCCGCTTTCCCCATAAAGAAAGCCTGTTCATTCTCATGGTTGTTGGAGGAGGCTGTTGAGAGGATGTGACCACTGGTTGACCTGTGAGCTGGACCCAGGCAGCTGGAGGTCCCTCATCCCCTCTCGTCCTTGGAATGTACGTTCTGCCCAAAGTTTTCAAGGACACAGACGGGAGAGAGCAAGGTGGTATTGAGACCATTTGAACAGTATACTGACTGAACCCAATTAAGACCTCTGTAAAAACTTTTAAGATTCTGGTGGGCGGGTACAGAGATCTACTCATCCTGCAGCCGCCCAAGACAAGCCTCAGATGTAAGTTCCCTTGCTTATCAAACCTGCCGTCTGCCAATCTGGAGTGGCCTGCCTCTTCCGTCTCTCTTCACCCTCTGTGTAACAGGGGCCAATTTTCTAACCAAAGGTCCGGCTGCAATGCCATGAAGTCTTCCTTGACCACTGTGCCTGAGCTACTCAGTTGGTTCCTCCCTCAAATTACCTTGTATTACAGCCCCATATAATTACTTCTGTTCTAAATTGTAAGCTCCCTTGGGGGTAAATAGGCGTCACCCTGACTGGGACAACACAGTCTCCTTCATGAGTACAATCATCTGTACATTTATGATATATATTATATATCTTGCCTAGTTTAGTTATAAGTTTTCAACATATCCCTTTCAGGACTTTGTGGCTAGCCACGTGTATTTGGCCTATAATTAAATTCCAATCAATGCCAAATTGTACTGTCATGTTTTCAGAATGTCAGTGGCAAGAGTAATAAAGTGATAGGAGGGAAATGCTTTCTATCAAATAACTACTAACGTGCAGCTGGAATTATAAAATGATTTAATTTATTCACTTTAGAAATACTTGGGGGCTTCCCTGGTGGCGCAGTGGTTGGGAGTCTGCCTGCCGATGTAGGGGATGCAGGTTCATGCCCCGGTCCGGGAGGATCCCATGTGCCGTGGAGCGGCTGGGCCCGTGAGCCATGGCCGCTGAGCCTGCACGTCCGGAGCCTGTGCTCCACAGCGGGAGAGGCTACAGCGGTGAGAGGCCCGTGTACCGCAAAAAAAAAAAAAAAAGAAATACTTGGATCACTCACTATGTAAAAGGCAACATGTTAGACTCCATGTTAAATGAAAAGCTGAATAAAGGAAAATAGTTTCTTCTAATAGTGGATGATAGTACATGCAAATCATATTTTATGTAATGCCTTTCCTGCCCCTTCCCATAGGAGATGGAAGTAGGCATAGGGGCTGGAGAGGTAGGATGTTATAGTTTTAATTTCCCTTTACAGCCATTCATTGGAAACAGATAGGTAGAATCAGCTGTGTTTGTGAAGCATGTAACATATGTAGTCAAGATTAAGAGCTGACTAGTCAATTCTTTAGAGTTCTCTTTTCTTTCTCTTGCAACTTTGGGCATCAGAACCTTGATTTCAATAGTCATTCGTGTTCATCTAACTCTGCAACAATATTTGAAGGGAGTATTAAGTTGCACATTTATAAAGAGAGTTGAAAGGCTTAGTTGAATAGAACAGAATGTATACAAGAATATATGTGTACATTCTGATTTTGGGATTGATTAACTTTTAATTTTTCGCCACTAGGAATTGGTAAACTCTTTAGTAAGCTGTAGTTCAGAAAAAAAAATTCTTTTTCTTGTATAGTCTGAGTTGGCTTGCCTTTTGTTTTTGCCCAGCTGTATTAGGTTGCTCTAAGTGAAACCGTGGGTAATCATTAGTCAAATCCATTTTACCTGCCTTCACTAATCAAGCTCCTTTTAATTGTTGCTACAGAAGACTTGTACCTTCTCCAAGTGGCAGGAAGCCTAAACAAGATGCTGGCCCTGAGTTGTTTTCCAGGAATTGGAGTCAGCTGTGTATATTTCAAGCTGAGCTGGTTAAGACTGGATAGGACCACCAATCCTCCAATCGGGGCATGCACAAGTGTCCGCTCTGTGATCTTTTGACCTCAGAGGGCTGAAACTCCACCCTCAGATCATGCAAAGAGCCTCCGCGTTTGAACGAGCAGAGGCCTGTAGCCTATTACGCATGAGCAGAACGATGACACATTTTTCCAATCACCTTTCCCCATGCCCCCCACACCGCCATATTCCTTATCCCATAAATACCCCAGCCTCTGGTGTCTTATCTTTATGGTGGGAAACTATCAAGAAATTTGATGAGGTTAAATTTGCTCTCATTTGTATAAATATTTTATCACTTGCAACAGTGTGAAGGAGACAGACACAAGTTATGAGGCTACTGTAATACTTTAGGCAAGAGAAAACTCAATAAGGACTCGCAGTACCAGTGAGGATAGAGAGAATGAAATTTTTATTCATTTCATTTGGGGTTAAAGAAGAATAAATATAGGCTCAATATAAATAAAGGCTAAGTTCCTGGTTTTGTAATGAGTGGGAGGTAGAACATGTAGATCAAATACAGTTTGGAGGGAAGGATGATGAGTCACCAGCCGTTGGCATTTTGAGATGAATATAATCTACCGGGAAATTAGATTTAAGAGTCTGAAGACTGAAGAATGATCTGGGCAAATTAGGTTGGGGAAACAGCAGAGAGATTGTAGTAGGAGGTAAAACTGCTTGGGAAGCATGCAGAGGGTAAGAAGAGAAGAGTGTCAAGAATCAAATTTGGGGAAGCCTCCACGACTTAAAAGAAGGGTTGGAGAAGATGAGCTTGAAAGGGTGCTGGGAAGAAATAGCCATAGAGGGGAAGAAGAAATAGGGAATTTCTTGTCAGGGAAATGAAAGTGTTTCAAGGAAGGACTGTTCAACATATTAGACTCTCTAGAGAGAACAAGTAAAGTAAAGGCTAAAAAATACCTATCGGATTTGAGAAGTGGGTCATTGATGGACGTGGTGATAGAAATTCCATTCCGTGGAGGGAATGAAGCTGTGTTAAACGAGGTTAAGGAATGAATAAGAGGGGCTAAATTGAGATTTTTGAAGGTGGATTCCTTTCTATAGAAACTTATGAAAATAAAAGATCATATTTAGGGTAGTGCCTATGGGGTGGTTGCCTGATTAAAAAAGACTATAAAGATATGACTTTGATGTTCATAGGTTTACATACTGAGGGAGAAGGAACCAATGGAGAAGGGAGGTTAAAAGATGAAAGAATGAGTGAGGATAATTGAGTGAACAATATCTGAGAAGAGGCAAAGGGGGAGGAAACGAGGTTACTGATTCTTCTCTTTCTGTCCCATGCTATTCCTGTTCCATAACACACTGAGCCGGGCAGGTCACTTTCTTGTCAAACCTGAATATCAATTTGGTCTCCATATGGTTCAGTGTCTGTGGTGTTGGGTTAAAAGAATCAGCCCAGCTACCAAAAAGTAAATTAAAAAAAATTTTTTATTGGCATCCCTCTAAAAATGCCAGGGACTGGAGTATAGTCCTAACTTTGAGTAAGACTTAAATTTCTCTTTTGACATCTCTCCTTAATTTTCTTTCATGTATCATAGCTGCATTTACTGTAGCTTTTCCACAGTAAAATCACACAGCAAAGCATACTCTCGTTCCTTTTTCGAGCTCTTTCCCCCTTGCCAAAGTCATACACTTGAAACTGGCATTAAAATCTCTCCTATTACCTCTCTTTTTTCCAAAAGAAGTTTTCTCTGTTAGAGAGGAGAGACTAAAAGAGAGCTGAGGGGCATATGGAAATAAAAGGAATTGGAGCTAAGGAACCTAGCCCAGTAGTTCTCAAACTTGAGAATTGATCAAAATCACCTGGAGAGTGTGTTGAACCACCAATTGCTGAATTCCACCTCCAGAGTTCCTGGTTGAATAGGTCTGGGTTGGGGCCCAATAATTTGCATTTCTAATAAGTTGCCAAGTGATACTGATGCTTCTGGTCTGTGGACCACTCTTTGGGAACGACTGAATTATCTAGCTTAAGGGAAAGCAGACCAGAAAGAGCCCTGGGAGCAATGGAATGCTGTTACTAAAGAGAAGGTACGGGGCACGGTTTTGTTTTGTTTTGTTTTTGCGGTACACGGGCCTCTCACTGCTGTGGCCTCTCCCGTTGCGGAGCACAGGCTCCGGACGCGCAGGATCAGCGGCCATGGCTCACAGTCCCAGCCGCTCCGCGGCATGTGGGATCCTCCCGGACCGGGGCACGAGCCTGTGTCCCCTGCATCGGCAGGCGGACTCTCAACCACTGCGCCACCAGGGAAGCCCCTGAGGCACGGTTTTTATTAAGGGCAAAAAGTCATGTCTGGTTTTTAGAAGATGTGGAGCAAGGCCTACTTGATGCTGAACTACTGATTTACTGGTCCAGGTTCTTTTTCTCCTTCTGATGGGGCTAAAGCTGCTTCCACGGTTTGAGGAAGGAAAGTATACAGGTGTAGTAGCTGGGTGGCTTCCGGGTTTGGGACTGGAGGCATTCAGAGACAGATGCAAGGCAGATCTTTACACATTAATTTTACAAAGGACAAACTGAGGTGAGATGAATATTAGTATTCTGCTTTTTCCCCAGGGGGTCTCAAGAAGTTGAGTGACTCATCCAGGTTTAGTTTGCATCCAGGCTGACGTAGCTTTTCTGATCCTCTAGGTGAGTGTTTTTTTCCTACCTACAAAGTACTTAAAAGTGTCTCCTTCCAAGCAATTGTGTAGAGTAGTTTGAGTCTCTTTAACAGCCAATGTTGAGAAATGATGTCTCGAGACACATTTCTTAATGTATTTAATCATGTATAACTTCAGTGAAATTTGTGCCATATATTTCCAATTCAAGTTAAGTAATCAAATTCCCATATTGTTGAATAGCTAAAAATATTTTGTGCTTAAGATATCCTTTAAGAACTTGTTAATGTACTTTTTACAGTGCTGTGTTCTGCAGAAAATGTTGACTTATGCTAGATAAACAGATATCAAAGCATAGAAGAATATTAGGTGAATGAATCTGTATTTTCATAAACTCTGGTATAACTTTAACACAGCTTAAAATGTTCCACTGCCCTTAAGACAGGTCTTTTCTAAGTAAATAATATTTAGAATTCCTCATCATGTTGCTGTGTCTATTGCTACACAGTTGAGCAAGTTAGATTGTAAGGAAATAACTGCATTTGTGAGAGGGGAAAAACAGCAGACACATAATCATCTAAACTTTGGACAAACCTCTGAAATGGAAGCCATTATAGCAAAGAAATCACAATGAAATTATAAATTTATGGAGGAAAAGCTGGGAGGTTAATTTTACCCTTTAAAACCTCATTGAAGCACAAAATTCAGGGGAAAAACTAATAACTATGACTAAGAATTGTAAGATTTGGAACATCAACTCAGCAAATGAAGACATTACCACATGGCAGACATTAGCCAATAAAAGGTATCCAATCACTCTAAAATGAGCTCATAACGCAAAATGTGAGCATTGTGGGTTTCCAGAGAGATGTTGCATTTATGAAAAAAATTCATTTATTACTTTCCCTGACTGAGCTCATTCAATCTACATTTACTGAGCATAGATGATGGCCTTGCACTTTGTGTGAAGTGCTTAGGAGGACTAAAAAAATTGCATTGGGTACAGATCCTGACCTTAAGCAGATTACAGTTTAGTTGGAATGTGTGACTGGAAGAAAAAGAGAGGAACAAATAACTATAAGATAAAGAAGATGCTAAAGATAAACAGAAACCAATATGAGGAGAGGCAGAAAAAGGAGTGTGAGGGATCAGGGAGAGGGCAGAGTTTAGGATGATCTTCAAGGAGGAGAAGCAATTGAGCTGAACCTTAGAGCGTGTATGATATTCTTTGATTTTTATTTCAAATTTTCTCAAAGTACACACCATCTTCTCTGAGCTGAAAATGCCATAGCATACGTGTTTCCAAATGGCAATTTGATATCAAACCAACACACCTTAACATGTGAATCAGATAAAAAATGCAGAAATATGAAACTCATTGATGGATATAAGTCAGCATGAGCTAATTTATGCACCAGCAAGAAACGTCCCTATATCACTGTGGTTTAACATAACTACGGTTTATACAAGATAGGTTACTTGTAGAAAGGTAACTTCGTAAGAAGTGTGGAGAGTGGCTTGTGGGCGGGGAGAAGCTTTACAAAATTCCTGGAAGACGTTGGGGCAAGTAATAGTGAGGGTTTGAACCCGTGCTGTAACAGTGTGGCTAGAAGAGATGAGATGGATTCAAGAGATCTTCACGTGTAGGCTTAACTGGAACTACTTGACACAGGGACTGAGGGAGAAGGAAGCGTTAATTATAATCACGTGTAGCTGGTTGACTGGGCAGATAGTGATGTTGTCAACTAACAAGATACCATTTACCAGAAGCAGCAGCAGGTTTGGAGTGAAATTAACTGCGGTACTTGCAGGAAAATTACTTGGAGATACCAACTGAAAAGTTATAAATGCATATTTGGATCAAAGAAAAGAGATAGAACTAGAGGTGGTTTTGGAAATACTTGATCTCCAGTGACATTGGAAGCTGAGGGATGACTGAGATTTCCCCAGGAGGAGAGGGTTGAGTATGGAACTTGGGGGAAAGCCTTCACAGCGTGAAGGGGTGAGTCCACTCCAGCTTTACTCTTTTCTACAATAGGCTTTTATTAGTTTTCGTGGGCCGTTGTAACAAAGTACCATAAACTAGATCACTTAACATAAGTTTCATAAACTTATTGCCTTCCAGTCCTGGAGGCTAGAAGTCCAAGATCAAGGTGTCAGCAGTGTTGGTTCCTTCTGAGGGCTGTGAGGGAGAATGTGCCCCTCGCCTCTCTACTAGCTTGTGCTGGTGTGCTGGCGATCTTTGGTATTCCTTGGCTTGTAGATGCATCACCCCGATCTCTGCCTTCAGCTTCACATGGTGTCGTCCCTGTGTATGTGTCTCCCTCTGTCTTCAAATTGCCCCTATTTATAAGGACACCAGTCATATTCGATTAAGGCCACCCTAATGACCTCATCTTAACTTTATCTTCTGCCAAGACTGTGTTTCTGAATAAGGTCACATTCTAAGATACTGGGGGTTAGAACCTCAACATGTGAATTTTGAGGGCACAGAATTTAGCCCATTATAGGTTTCTTTTACCCCCTCGTCCTAGCATGAGTTTTGGAGTTTGGAGAAAAAAGCCAGACTGCAATAGGCTGAGAATTAAGAGGAGATAAGAAAGTCAAGGCTGTGAATATAGACTATTTATTTGGAACTATATCCATTACAAGTCAAATGGTGAGGGCTAGGGCTCCATGGATGATACAATTTCCAGATCAAAATACTTCAGTTTGCCGAAGAATCAAAGTCTATGGTATCTTAACAGTGCTTCCTGCAAGTTTATTTCTTCAATTTAAAACATATGGGGTTGCTTATTTGGTGAATAATGGCACATATCCATAGAACATGAGTTAGTAAGCATTCACTTTGCATCCAGGATAATGTGCTCTTCTCTGATGAAACTTAAAAGTTTGAGTTTGAAAAATGATGTGTCTAAGAGAGTATGGACTAAGCAATTTTAGATATGGCAGAGCAATAAAAAACATTCTTGCCATGGATTCATTGGAGGTGCAAGGACACAGATTAACCTTGGGAGGTGTATTACAGCATTTATTTTTTCAAAGAAAGACTTGGTATTTAAATTTTCACTTTCATGTGAGAAATATAAATCTTGGGATGTCTGAAAAATACTAAAATGTTCACAGAATTAACCTTCAGTGATAGTAGCAAATGTCACATTTCTACTTCATCACATATTGAGAGAAACTGAAATATGTAACCAAATGGTGGCATACCAGGCTCTTCTCCTACGCATCATGGTGTGTTAACTTTGTACCAAAATTTCTGGGTGTAAATATGTGTATACAATTTTGTTTTGAGCCTTAGATGATATGGTTTGTAATTTTCAGTTGGATTTAAAATAAACACCAAGGAATTGAAATGTTTTTGTAACAAAATTTTAATAGTATTTATCTTTCTGTGGCATGTTTATCCTCCTAATTTTCAATTTTATTTGCTTTTTGGTTTACAAATTTTACATGTTGAAAGAGCAACCAATTGAATATAGTTTTTTCCTAAATATTATACATTAAAATCAGCGATGCTTCTAGAGCATTAGAATTCTGAAAGAGCAGTTGCATATCTTATGGTCTTCTGGATTTTTTTCACAATTTATATAAGTGGGATGTACTGTTCTTGGGGAAAAATAGCGATAATGAAGACAGATACTGCACTTATCTCTACCCTGGTAAAAAGTCAGAATCCAGTTATTTATATATGATACATTTTCCATAAATGGGCACAGCGTGACCTCACTGGAAATTGAGCTTCTAATATAACTGTATCCAGTATTACTTCTCTATCATGATTGCCTGATTTTTCTACTTTCCAACTGGTCCTGGGAACTTTACTGTTGCTTTTGAATCTTGTGCTAGGTACTGAGCCCTTTCCTTTCTCTTTTCCTCTCTGACAGGTAGGACAGCATCTCTTCTTGTTTCACCCAGATCTCTACATTTCTCTGCAGGCAAAAGAACTAAAACTTGTTTTATGCAAAAACATTAAAAATGTTAAGTCAGAAGAGAGTCAGGGAAAAGAATATTGGACTTGGAATCAGATAATGTAAGACTAGATGTTATTTAATCCTCATTAGGGTGCTTATAGCTATGTATTCTCATGCAGTATATTAAACTTCGTCATTCATTAATCCATTCACTTGTTCATGCATTCATCTACTTCTTTCCAAGAAGGATTTCTTGAATGTTTCTTGTGTTTTAGGCACCGTGCTGGACACAGAGGATGTTAAAATGAAAATCAGACCCTTCCCTCAAGGAGTTCATAGACCAGTTAGGAAGCTAAAAACATTATGATAGGAGTGATGAGTGTTAGAGATAATCATCTGTAAATGAGGAGGTAGAACAATATGATTTCTAATGCTCTTTTTACTTCTATAATTCTACAGTTCTATAAAAATCCTAAAAGTTGTTCACATGCCTTTCCACTTTGCGATAAAATGGGCCTAGAGATAGAAAGATAAAATAAACCTGTTTCCTCCACTTAACAGACCCCTGGCTTGAAAGGAAAATGGATGAGTAATTGAATGTGTGTGTGTGCCTTATTGCTCTTTGAGTCCTTGGACCACAGCACTCTCCTATTACTGCAGGTGATTAATGGCATCCTGGCACACTGGGCTACAAATTGTTCAAAGTAAGAGGAATTTGGAAGTGAGTGAGTGGCAGCACATGTGGTGCTAGATGAAGTAGGGAAAGGAAGTCCAAACTTTGTGATTCTTATTTCCATATGTGCTTAGAGACGAGGAGAGTCATCAGAGAGGAGAGAGAGCAACAAGACTCCAAAAATGTACCTGGTATTTCTTCCTAAATTCAGAGACAATTTTTAAAGAGGATAGGGAGCCTATGATTTGTGGAAATAGATGGCAAAAACTGAGTCTTAATAACTAGTGTTTTTCGTTCTCTGCTGCAGACACCACTTAGGCCCTGGTGGAATAATTACCTTGTAAGAGTAAAACTTCTCTTTGGGCAATCACGATGGTTAGTAAATAATACTCTAAAGGTCTACATCAAATTCTTTTGAACCACGGTAAATTTTTTTAAAAAGCAGCTAATAATTCTTCAGTAGGTAGACTTTGTTTAAGTGTAGTAGAACTCATATGACTGACATGTTTCTGGTATCAGTCAGTGTTTAATCAGACAAACAGAAGCCACTTGAGGATTTTCAAGCAGAATTAATTTAATATAGTTACAAAATATTGGAAGGCTGGAGGAACACCTGGGGAAGGTACCTAGAGAGTAGTACCTATATAAAAGCACTGCCACCCCTAGGCCTGGGGCCCCAAAGGAGAAAATGATGTTTCCTGGAGTGCAAGTGCAGCTGAGGTTGCTGATGTTGGAACTGAGTTACCTGAGTACAACTGTGAGTTATACTTAACTGAAACTATTGCTGATGCTGAAATTGCCATTAGAATCTGCAAAAAAATGGCTTCTTGTTTTCTCCAGCTTCCTATCAGTGCCTCCCACTGATGAAACTTACCAGAAAGTCAGGCGGCAAGGCAACCTGGGAGATGTAGCTTTGCAGGCTTCCTGCCTCTGAGGTATGAAAGAGGGTAGAGAAGAAAAGACGAGGAGCCGAGAGACAAAACGCTCTCCACACCTCCCATTGTCTTTTCTCTCCTTGATAACCTGGTTTATTTTCCAGAAGTTCTGCCACCACAAATGAGGCAGTGAAGGGGAGAGTGATTTAAACTGAGGGAAGGAGGAAGACGTAACATGGTGACGATCTTCAGAGAAGGGAAAGAAAGTTAGGTCAGAGAACTGGGAAGACAGAGGGGGTATGACTGGCAAGACGTCAGATGAGAGTGCCCTTGAATTCATACATCACGGAGTTCAAGCCCTTTGGGTTGGGGTGAAGTGTGGGCTAGCAGAAAAAATTGTTAAAATTGTAGGATTCATGGATTGGGGGTTAGGTTAAGCTTGCTACTTGTTTCAGGATCTATTCTGGGAAAATCTTAAATTCCTTGAGGACTTATGTTCATCATGGCATGACACAATATGGCACTACATGATTGGTTAATTAGGAATGATGGAAGGAAGCATCTAGACAAGAGTGCTAAGTAATACCCCTGGCTTCCCATGGCTCATGAGATGGTATCTAGGTATTTCTTAAGTCTATTACTAACAGGCAGTGGAATGCAAGGGCAAGGATGCTACAGAGCACAGGACTTGCTACAGAAAGCTGTAGCAGGATCTAAGGTCTTTGGGAATAGTGCCACCAAGATCCTAACCCTCTCTAAACCCCCAAAGCACCAAGCAGTATAAAACATAATGTATTGGATACTAGTACAGGATACTCAGTAACTTGCTTGATACAGTGAGGAACAGATCAGCAGAGGCCAGCACAGACCCAGATGCTAGTACACAAGCCACAAGTTCTTCCTCTGGACATGAGAGCATCCGCTTATACCCAGATAGCCTCTTGAGAAAGAGGGAGGAAGGATTTCTTTGTAAGATCCCTTGAGAGGAGAGAATTAGTCTTGATAGAGAGTTTAAAGCAGTCTTTTTCAATAGTCATTTAGGGTCCAAACTGAAAGATTCAAATATGGGTGCTGCAGAGCAAGATAAGATGAGTTACACAGTGGAGAAATGCATTCACACGGCATAAGTTTATTTGGAATATCGTGTTTCTGATGTTGTGAGAGATGTATTGCTCATAAATGGTTATAATAAAAGACAACAAAAATTTTCCAATTGAACCCTTTTTAGATAGAATGTTTAAAATTTCAACCTGTTCATGATATGTAAATTAGAATAGTCCTAGAAAATTAGTTGCTTTTGAATTATTGGCATTTATTGTTTCATGAATGATATAAAATAATTAAAGTTAATTTTCAGGAGAAAGATTTTATTTTGTAATGATTCATTATTTATACCATGATGGGAAGGTCTGTGTGGTATTTTTAAGAGCCTATAGAAAACATGATCTTTTGTTCTGAGAAGCTCATAATCTAAAGTGATTCATTTATTTGTAAAGATAGGGTTATTGTAAGGACAAAAATATAGTCTTTATTAAAGTTTATAATCTAAAGGAGAGGAGATTGTTTCCATTCATCCCCATCTTTCCATAATGTTTTTGTAATGGGAACAAATATTAAAATGATCCATTCTTGTCAAAAAGGGGTATATTCAGATTTGGACAACTTAAAAAATAATAACAACTCCCAGACTACCCCCTTAACTAGGGGCCCTGACTTCAGAGATGCCACGCCACCTTGAAGTATTCCAAAAGCCCATAAAATACATTCTTATCTCTATATGTGTGAACTACAATATTAAACCGTATTAAATAACTACTTAAATAAGTAAAATAATATAGAAGCAAAATTGTTATGTTTGTGCTTAGACTTTGATAAGCCATCTAGACAGACTAGTTATTTGTGTCCATAAATGTACGATGATCTCATAGTGAGTTAGTTTATAGTTTTATGCATTAACTTCTCCAGGCTGCTTGAGTATCATTTTCTGCTGGCTATTATATTCTTGGGTCACCATAATGCTAATGTAGGGCGTTTTAGCTGATAATTCCTGAAAAGTGCTTGCTTTTGAAATAAAAAGCAAAGCAAAAAAAAAAAAAAAATCAAGCCACAATGCTGACTGAAAAAAATATTTATATTAAACCCCTCAGCTAGATTCTCAGACACATCACTGCTTAAAATGCAGTCACCTGACAAAAACAGTTCTAATTATTACCCCCTTGGGCCAACATTTTTCAGAGTGACTGGCTAAAATGCACTCCAGCTCATAATTTCTGTCTCTGACAGTGGAAGACATAACCTAGTTTCCTCTAATGCAAAAGTCTCTAATCTAGAGGGCAAGACCCTGCTCCATCTAACACTGAAGGGAGAAAATGCAATTTGAGCACAAGGAAATTGCACACATAGTTTGATAGTTCCACCACTCTCAGATTTTTTTTTTTCTTCCCTGGGTTTAAATGTCTTGTTTTATTTTATACTAAATTATGACCTGGCTGAAATTGCTATGTTTTCTTTGTCATATTCTAGAAACCTCTTACTATAAAAGTGCAGGTTATACTATAGCTCCATACTTTCATTTTTCCAGGGGGTGGGAATGTTCACATTTTGACAGTTCAGCAGTGAAAACATTAAAAGTTACTGTGCTTGCTACAGCAATATTTTTTCATGTTGAATAATAGCTCTTTTGTCTTGGCAAATGGGGCATATAGATACGGCATTAGAAATAGGTAA
Organism: Mesoplodon bidens; assembly: GCF_964165515.1. Taxonomy (NCBI): domain Eukaryota; kingdom Metazoa; phylum Chordata; class Mammalia; order Artiodactyla; family Ziphiidae; genus Mesoplodon; species Mesoplodon bidens. The sequence goes on along the minus strand of NC_138160.1, from coordinate 76,370,719 downwards.
TTAAGTCGTTTTGAAATGACGAAAGTGCAGATTTTTGAGTTGGACTAATCAGTAACAATTTCATTGTTGACTCTATGAAGGAACAAACTTTTGTGATTGCCTGGAGAGGTGAATTAACCTCAAATTGTTCTGGTTCACTTCCCAGGCAGAGGCCGAGTAATACATTGTCTTGAAACTGATAAGCCAGGAGGCTAGAGAAGTTGCAAGGCAGTCCGTCAGAAATCTTGCAAAGAAGGCAGCTATCAGTAGACGGTACTGGAGATTTTCATTAACCATTTTTATTTCTGTGAATTGGAGAGCCCTCGCCCCCTTTCCTATCTCTTTCTGCTGACAGCTGCTGCTTAACACCTCCCTCCCAGCTGGGAGGGTAGCCGGATGGCTGCGTGTGCAGCTAACGCCAGGATGGCTTCTGAGGGAGCCACCAGGGCCTTGGTTTCCTCCTGGAGACTGCTACATGTCACCTTCACGTCTCATGCATCTTCCATCATTTACGTGAATATATCAAGGGCTCTGGTAGAAGGCACTAGGCTATGAAAGTGCAGCCTAACTGGTGACTGGGAACAAAGGCCGCCTTCAGCTACAAATGATTCACTACTGTGTTAAAGAATACTTTCTTTTTTTCCTCCACAATGACTTTGAATCCTAAAGATTCAATGCCTGTGCTTCCATATGCAGAAAATAAAAGTGAAAGAGTAGCATAGCAAAAGAATTACTCTTAAAAAGTACTGATTTTGGTAAACATTTATAAAATTACTATATGCAAATGTTTAATGACGTTGTAGGGTGTACTTGTAATGTCAGGAGGAAGGTTTACATCCAGCTGTTCTCACGCATGCTACTGTAACTTATCACCCCCAGATTACTGTTTCCATCAGAAGATATCGCCACCTGATCAATCTCATCATTACATATTGGCAGTTTGGACAAAATTAGAGTGAATTATTTGAAAGGTCATTTGACTATATTTAACAGGTGCTTTAAAATATCTTGTGTGGTTCATTAACCAGTTTAATCCGGTGAGTTAACAAAGAAGTTCTATAGTTCATCTCTAGAAAATTGAAACATGGCTTTTATTTTTCAGCCATTAAATTATAAATATCAAAATGTTTTTTAAAAGATACTTGTTTCTAACACCCTATGTTATCTATGTCCTTGGGAAGCAAATAATAATGAACAGGATTAGGAAATAATTTATACTGAACTCTATAACCCTGAGATGGCAGTGAAGCATCCCCATCTCTCCTGACTCCTGGCCTGTTTAGAAGACAGGCTTGGTTACAACCAAGGTAGCATTGAAAGTGTGGAGAGGCTGCAGCCTAGAGACACAGAATGGGCATCGTTGGTGCTAATTTACTGAAGCCTATGCACAGCATTTTGAGCAAACTCAGTTTTCAGATTATGGACACATTTGACAGTTTCTTCTAGATATTAAGATTCTCTTCAAATAGGATTATTTTAATATATCAATATTTAATATAGCATTTAAAAATTAAGTTGTCAGTTAGAGGATACATGCTAAACTTTGAATACAAGAAAGTAGTTCATGGTAAAGAACAATTATATCTGAATACAGTATTTTGAAAAATATTTGGATATTAAACTTGTCTTATTAGTTACAGGGCTCCAGGAATATGTTATGATATCTTCCTCATTCTATTTTAACCTCGCAATATTATCTCTAGGGGAATTTTAAAAATAGTATGTCAGAAAGCTTGCTTCTAAGTTGTTTAGTCAGGTCTGTCTTTCATAAAGTTAATAGTTTCTAAATATTTCCAGATTAGCTGTCTGATATTATCAGAACAATTATGAAATATTTTTAGTAATACTATGTCAACAAGGTCTTTGATATTTTAAAAATATGCATCTATTAACTGCTTTAAAATATGGAAGATATTAAAAATAATTCAAAAATTAAAAGTAACGGCCTATCCATTCAGTACTGTTTTATACATAGCATTTATTACTGTGTTCCAGGCACTTTTTTTTCAGTGCCATCCATGTATTACATCATTTAATCCTCAAAACAATCCAATGGAAAAGTTACCATTATTAGGTCCATTTTTATAGACAAGGAAACTGAGGCACAGACAGAATATGTAACTTGTCCAAAGGCACGTAGTTGGTAAGTGGAAGAGTTGGTATAAAAACCTAAGTAGCTTGATGCTGTGTTCTTTGCCCTTGTATTTTATTAGACTGCCTCACAGTAAATGTTGATTCAAAAACTATGTTAAGATATGAGATTTTCTTTTAAAAAAGTAGGAGTGTTAAAATTCCTTGATAGGAAAAATAAAGATTTTTCTGTACATCAATGATCATAGCATCATCCCTGCCAAGCTTCACTCACCGTGAAGCTTGGCAGCAGTGTGAGGAATACACTGTACCTTCAGGAACAGAGCTGCATGGTATGAAATTTGCATGTGGGAATCCTAAACACGAAGGTACAGAAGTAAATGAACAGTTCCATAGGAAACAGGCAACTTTATATTTTTTCTTTTGCATATTAGTGAGATTTCTACGTTATAACGAGAAGATGATACATTTAACTAAAATACTGACCTCCTGATATCAAGGATAGTATTATATACTGAAATTACATATTAAAATAGACTTTGGGGGGCTTTTTTAGGGAAAAATATTTACAGGAGCTTCACTTTTTGTTTAAAATAGAAAATAAATCCTCTGATGAAAACTACTTTGATAAAACTGACTTCAGATTAAAATACACGTGAATTGTGTCACGTTTTACAGGAAGAATCTAATTTTGACCTAAATGATATCCAAGATCAACTTAGACCTTCATACATTTTTAACGTGACAGACGCACAATGGCCTCTCGGTTGGTGTCAGAGAGGAAACACTCTGAGGAAGCCTTTATCTACTAGAGTCAGGCCCAGGGAGCACTGTAGCCTGAGATTTCCTTGGTCTACCCCTCGTTCTCTATCACCAGAAAGGATAGAAGCAGAAAAAGTGAAAGTTTCTTCTGAACAGATTCTTTTCATTATAGACTTCATGAATTTCAGAAAGTTAGCATAGAGCAATTAATATCCCTGATTCTTTTTTGCTGTAATAACATGCAGCAACTAAAATCTTGTTAACATTTTTGTCAGATGTGAGAAAACATGTAATTTTATTGTTTCCCAGGTTTGATTTTTTGGGGAAAAAAGCGCAATTATTTTGTCATTAGAACCTGTAAAATAAAATCCCAATAAAATCCATGTATACAGATCTATGCAAACCAATAAAAAGAATATTTGCATAAGTGTCCTATTAATCGAAACCAGTTTCCCACAATTCTAAATCACATTCTTCAATGAATTTTGTTTATCTTGCTATCCAATTTAAATGGTCATACTTGGGAATATATATTTTATAAATACGTGAACACATATACCTAACAGAAAGTAGTTTGGGTTTTGAATTAATAAATATTTTGGAGGCCAGAAATTACTTTTTTTCATTTAGCACTTTAATTCAATCTAGTATTATATGTATTTTCTACTCACTTCTGTATAGACCACTATAAACATTTGGAAGGCATTTCGTATGGCAAGTTTGTGTATTGCAATTTTTGAGCAATGCAAACATCCCCCTTAAATAAATGAAAACAGATCCCAGAAAGGGTATGCTTCCAACACATTCCCCAAAGATCTGAGTGCCGCTGTGCATTCTTGCTCAATTTAAACAAACTAAACTTCAGTGAGTCTCTCCTCCCCTAATGGGTACCCCCACTGGGAACATTGTTAGGTTACCACCACGGACAAGGCCTCAGTACAGCTGGATCTGTAAACAAGACCATAATCCGCATGAAAGAACTCTTAGAGTTTTGGCAGCACTCACAGTGTTGTTAACATATTGTGCCAAAGCAATAACAAAGCCATCATTTTTAAGTTTGTTCACGGATTTGTATTAATCAAGAAATTTTCCAGAAATTACTTCTAAATGAGGAAACTTCCAGAAAGTTACCATTTGGCAAGAAGACTTCCAGATGCCTTTTTTTGCTTATCTGCAACATACTCTTCCAAATAAATTACAAATTTGTGGAAGTTCAGTGGAGACAGAAAACACATTGCTGTGCTGGCGGAAGGAGGCTCCTTCAGTTCACTCCCTGCTTCATCAAAGCCTGGCTGGTGCTCAGGTCATTTTTTCTTATTAGGAGGAGGTGGCCAGGCCATCTAACTTGGCATTCTGGTGATAAATATTAAGTATTGATATTTGGATCAGAAAAGCAATTATTAGATTACAGTCAGAACTGCACACTAAGCATTTAGGAAAAGACCAGGAGAAGGTGTTAGACCTTTGTTGAAATTTATTTGTTGGTTTTTATTGGTATATTAGGCAATTGATTCTCTCAAATTCAATTTTTTTACTTTAGACCCTTTTTTCAAAACTTGTGCACAGGCAAGCCTTCTGCAAACTATTATGACTATAGGAGAAAAAGGAGGGCATAGGAGTGCTATCAGAGTTGGGTAGTGGAATAACCTATATTTAAAAAATTTTCAACACTGCATTTCTCCTTAAATACTTAATAATAGTAGTTTTTCATGTAAGTTTTGTGTGATAAAAAAACTTCTGGGTAAAGTAAAAAGAAAAATCCTGGGTAAAATAAACTTTTTAAGGGTGCTAAATATTCAAAATGCAAGGATGGTATAGCCTTAACAAAGGGTGCATCCATGGCTCCCGTGGTGGTAGCTGTACATGGGCTCAGACTTTTATATTGGGAGTTGAGAACCTATAAGTGAGTCTATCACCAATGGTCATGGGAATTCCAGGTTACCTGAGGAGGTCTAGATCTGTTGACTGGAAGCTGATTCAACATAGACTGGCCAAAATGACCCAGGCACCACCCCACTGACTGGACAAGTAGGGCTGGGTTAAGTTCAATTCTGCCCTGGAGCCTTGAGGTCCTAAGCCAGAAGCAGTTGCTTGCCTAAGGTTTTGGTTGTATTTCATCATTTATTCAAAAGCTCTTTCTCTGGCTGAAGACCACCTCCAACCTGCAAACTACCCTGGAACTAAATACATGTTTCTTGTTTCCCCCTGTGGTGCATTGCTTAAAGCTCCACTATAACCTGTTTATATTCCACATTGTTTTAAAATTACGTGTGTTCATTTCCTACTTTCCCTTCGAAAATGGAATGTTCCTGGATGTCTCTCCAAATACCTAATATGGTGCTTTGTACATATATGTACATATGTACATTTGACTTGCATGAATGCTTATTTAACTGATTTGAGAATGCTTATTGTTTCTTAAAAAAAATCCTCCTGAACACATAGTATTTTGGAAGGTACCTAGCACTATACTGAGCCAATTATTGCTCCAACTGAATTTATAATACTCCAGCATTATATTTTATACTATATACTCTAGCATATAGTATATGATAAGTAATAAGCACTACAAAGATATGACATGATGACAGAATCATAGTTCAGTTTTAAAGCTTATAATTGTTCTTCAAGAAACAAAAATGCTAGGCTAGTTCTTCAGGGTTTTTTTGGGAATCAGTATCCTCTCCCCAAATAACATAAACTTGAATTTTTTCTGAGCATCTGATTATACATTACTGTGGTCTGTGACATGTTGATGCTGATTATTTTTTCTGTGTATACAGTAGTTATTCTAAGGAATATGTGTTTACTCTCTATCTCTGAATTAACTCCTCTTTGAGTGGGCTATTGTCATATGAGATTGGACTTATTCACCTAATTCTGCAAGAGAGTCATCATCGGAGAATACCCTTGTTTCTGTTGGTTGTGACCCCCATGATGCAGTGGCTTTTGTTTTCTATCAGCTAATGGGCAAGTCACATTACTCATGTGGCTATGTGGGTTTAAATGACCCAGAATAAATTTTTACTAATATTTAAAAAAATTTGACCGAAGGTGAAGTAAATCAATAGTTTGGAAATTACCCTCTCTTTTGTATCAACAAAGACTTGCAAAAATTAATAAGAAATAAATATTTCAGGCAATAGGATTTCTTTAATCATACTCTCGAAATTTCTTTATTTTAAAATTATATATTTTTATTTTTAAAGATGAGTTTCTTTAATCTTATCCTTGAAATTCATAATACTCAATTCTTCAATAGAAGTCACTCTAAATAAAAATGTGTCCTAAGGGTAAATTCAAGAAACAAGCTGTAAAGAAAAATAGCTAGACACACATAGCAAATGTGACCTAAATCCCACCAGTTGAATAGACTCAAAGCTGTGCAGATCAGAAAGACCTCGTTGAAGATCCAGGAGAAGGACTCTCTGTGTGCTGGGGGTCCAGTGATGATGGCAGATTGTCATTTAATGTTTGAATCACAAACCTGAGGGTTGCCTCAGCCATTTTTAGGTAAGCTCTGTTATTTACAAGAAAGAGCAATAAGGAAATAAAGTGTTGTTCATAGTCAACTAATGTTAAATTGAAGAAGCTCTTTCCAGTAAACAGCAGTTTCCAAAAGCAGATGTGAAGTCCCACTTGTTTCTCATGTATTCAAAAAGCAGAAGTTAGCCTAAGTAGTGCGTATTCTTGTGAGTTTCAAGTTCTTTTTCTCTCCATTTAATATTGGCTGGCATTTATTCAGCACTTATTTTGAATGCTTTATGTATTATCTTAATTCTCACAATTTAAGGCATGTGTACTATTGTGTATATATACAGTATAGTTAACTAATGTCTCCAAAGACATTCTGCTAATTGGAGTAGGGGCTGGATTCAAACCCAGGGCTACTAGTCTGTAGAGCTTTCTGTTTTAACAGTTTTGCTATACCACCTCTCTGATTGGACGACAAGACTTAGGATCCAGTAGGCTAATATTTCTAACTAGTTGACACTTTGTCACATATATTTAAAGCTGTGAACATGCACAAGGAATCAATCAAAGGAAGAGCATTTCTCCACCCAGGGTCACTTTTATTATTTCTCTCATCACACACCTGGGCTGTTGAAAGTTGCTATAGAAGATCACAAAACTCTTCTGACTGGATCTGTATAGTTATGTTTTCTAATTTTAAGGCAGCTCACAATTCTTTTGCTGACTCCCCATCACGTTTTCTACAGAAGCGTTTCCGTCCTATCCTTCATCTCAGCAAAAACCTTTACTTCTGGCTTGACTGAGATTAATGTTTGGAAGTGTGTTCTGTTGGGGAACTGTCTTCCTGGTCCTCTTGTTTTTGTGTTTCCCAGGAATGAACAGAACTGGAGCAGCACTTCCTTTTTCCCCGTCCACTCCTTCCTCTTATCCATGAGGATGAGTGATTTAGGTGATTGTTGGTACAGGTGGACTCTGACATCCAGAGGTCTACGATCCTTAATTCGGAAGGCTGGATGTTTTAATTCACTGCTCCCTTTGCTTACCCTTCTTCTATGTCTTCTATGCTTGTTCACAGGGTGAAGGTATTATCTTTTCTCCTTCATGTGACAACTTACTGGGGCAGGCCCCACTAGTCATTGGTTTATTCAACATTTAGCAACAAAGTCCATATATGGGTAGCATTTACTCTGTGGCACTTACTGAACTAGGCTCTGAGTAGAGTACAAAGATGCCTAGGACCATGCTGGTCCTCAAGGACATTACACACTGATTGACTAATTAAAGCCAATGAAGGTAAAATAAGGCCTATAAATATTTTAAAAAGTATGCTTCTAAGAAACATACAGAGTATGAAATTCCAGAGAAGTAAAATAACAGACTATATAAACTATGAAAACAACAGACTGTGGAATTCCAGAGAAATAAGAGATCACTTTCACTAGAGATGATCAAAAGGAGAGATCCCTTTCAATGAGATAATCAGGAAACCATTCCAAGTTCTCTACAATCTGAATACTGTAAACTTCTTTGATGTTGTATGCCACCATTCCTCCATGAGAACAGGAAATAGTGCCTTCCATGCTTCAATTAATCCTTATAATAATGCTACAAGGAGGTATTCTTATGTCCGTTTTATAGACACAGAGCTGCCTAGAAAATTGAAGTGCTGAGAATTAAGTAGCTTGCTCAGATTCACATTGTTAATCACTGGGAGAAAAGACCCAGGTATATGCCTATTTTGACGTCCACATTGTTTTCTTAAGACCAGACCACTTTCCAAACTGTTTGGTGTAGGATGAAGAGCCCTGGGTAAGATTAAGAAAGTTAGGATTTGAGTACTGGAACCACTATTTCCTAGGTGTGTGATTTTGGACATTTCACCTCTCTACTCTTCAGTGTCTTTATTTGTGAGAAACATAGATGAAAATTCCTGTCAACTCCAGGAATTCTGGAGAAGTTAAGATGAGATAGGCCTGAGATAGGCCATCTGAGTGCTAGTCCAGAACTTCACTTCAGCTAAGAACTATGCAAGTATTATTTCAACAGCATGAACAGAGGTTGGGTTCCCTGGAACTAGACTGTGAAATGGGGAGTTGCATGATGAAATTTTGCTGGAATGTGGTCTTGGGAAATAGACCTCTGCAGAAGTAAGCCAGGTAGTACTGGGTAGAGTAAGAAGCTGAACAGCAGTGCAGTTACAAATGAGGCCTCAGCTGATCACCACAAGCACCCTGAGGCCGAGTGGTCCTTTAGAGTTGCTCATATTGAGGCAAGGGAGCCTGAGCCTTTGTTTCCCTGAATAAACCAGTCACTGGCTGTGGGTTGCCCCCTTGGGAAGGGCTGTAACCTTGAGCAGGGCAATCCCCTGCATCTGAAGGCCATCCCCAGTGAGGGGGGTAGCAGGTGCTATTCCCAACAGCCTGAAAGGGACGCATGGGCCCTGAAGAGGAGATCTGGGTAGAGCACTGCAGGATCCTCTACAAAGACCTAAGATGCTAAGAGCCCCAGCACCTCTGTCATGATCTCTCAGTGCTCACCCCTTTTTCTTAGCCCTTCTAACATTACAGTGCGTGCCATCCATTTGGTACTTTCCTCCCCACCTGAACAGTGATTTCAGGGCCATGTCTTAGATCTTTGAGCTTCCAGCACTGAGGAGTGTACTGACTACAGGTAGAAGCAGCTCAATTAATGTTTGATGTTGGTGATATTAATGGTGATGATGGTATACCAACTACCCTGCTGGGTACTGAGGAGTCTGGAAAGGAAGCTAATAAAATCCATTTTATTCACCAAATATATAATCACAGAATAAAAACTAAGGGATGTGAAAGAATTGCTATAATTAGCAAAGTATCTTACACACAAAAAAGTGCTCAGTATATTTCTATAGAGTAGACAGGTAAATGGATGAGTAAAAGAATGTGGAAGAGAACAACTGAGGGCCAACTCGTTGGCTCTGATTCTCAGCACAACTCAGCAAAAACTTGAAAGAAACAACTATGGACTGTGGCCTGGGATGTCAGAATGATTCCTTGAAGATGGTGGCCTTGAGGTCTGGGTGGCATAGAGATGGGAGGAAGGTGGAAGAGAATGTACTGGAGGTTGATAAGGGAATATTTTATGGCAGGCAGGAAATCTCAGACGTGAGGGATTTGGGTAGGCACAAGGGCAAGTAAGGACACTTGCTTCTTTGGGGTGAAGTGTCATTGTGTGTGAATTGCAAGGTGCAAGGCTCAACAAGTAGGAAATGTAATAGATTGTGAAAGGGCTAGGGGAGTTGACAGTACTACGTCATGATGGAGTCCTAAGTTGGGGAGTGAAAAATGAAACAAATGAGTGTAAAAAGTGCAGGGCCTCAGAATAGATTAAAGGGAAAATCAATTTGAGGCAGAGAGACCAGATAGAAGGTTGCAGTGCCATTTAAATATAAGTGCTGGAAGCCTGAACATGGGTGGTTGAAGTTGGAATAGAGAATAAGGGTGAAGTTCAGTAGTTAATCTCAAGAAAGAAAAATAGGACTTAATAACATGCTGATTTTTTCCCACTTCTTTGTGCCTTAAATCCAAGAATGTTGTTGAAAGAAAGGAACTTCAAACTTCTTCAATAGTTATATCTTTAAAAATATTAATGTCAGGGACTCCCCTGGTGGCGCAGTGGTTAAGAATCTGCCTGCCAATGCAGGGGACATGGGTTCAAGCCCTGGTCTGGGAAGATCCCACATGCCGTGGAGCAACTAAGCCCGAGAGCCACAACTGCTGAGCCCACGTGCCACAATTACTGAAGCCTGCGTGCCTAGAGCCTGTGCTCCATAACAAGAGAAGCCACTGCAGTGCTAAGCCCATGCACTGCAAGGAAGAGTAGCCTCTGCTCGCTGCAAGTAGAGGAAGTCCGTGCAGCAATGAAGACCCAATGCAGCCAAAAATAAATAAATAAATAAATGTATATATATTTAAAAATTTAATGTCATTATCCACAATGTCTGAGATTCTAAAAGCATTAAGACATGCCTACACAATATGACCAGAATGACTGTTTTGTCTGAATTGACTAAGCTAGTTAAATCTTAATTTAATCATTCCATTCAAGGCAATTATCTACCCTCTGTATAACTCTTCTCAGTCTAAGTGTGTTCTTATTTTAAAGTGGCCAGTTAAAAACTACTCAATTTAGCCAAAACATCTAAGCCAATAGTACAGTATTAATATATATCTCTTTTTAAAATCTTCCTATCTACCTACCTCTCAATCATTTATCTCTCTCCATCTATGTCAGCAAGACCAAAGTTAGGTCATTCATGTCTTGATCTAATTTTGCGGTGACTCGGTCTTGTCTCGAGCCAGGACTGGTACAATATGACCTTGGTTTAAAGAGCATGTTCCTCATAAGTACAGACATGTTGTGTGATGTACATGGTATTTATCATGAGTATTTATAAACTCTGACATTTTAGAAATGCAAAGTATATTAGACTACTTCATTTTTATTTTTTATGTTTCCTATTTTAAATTGCTGCATAATTTAATGGAAACATAACACGTAGTCTACTTCCTGAAAGAACTCTTAATTTGGGGCTACATGAAATTCAAAAACTATTCTTTTAATATTTTTATATATTTTCAATGTAAATATCTGTATCTATTAATTATATTCTTTGTATATTACTGACTTATTCCATCACTATCTATATAAAATTAACCTACCTTTAAAATTTATGTGTAACAGAATACAATGCTTGAGATTACTTTTTGTTCCTGTATATTGCTTCTTTAATACTTTCAATTTCCTTCTTGTTTTGTATTGCTAGGCAGATATTTCAGAAGGAAGAAGTACAGTTTTCTTCTTCATGGTTTTATTTTATTTTTTTTAAATTCCAGTCATTCTGTTGGGCTATATTTTAAAATTAAACTTTGCCTTTAGAGATAATTGTAGATTTATGTGCAGTTGTAAGAAATAGTACAGATATAGTCTGTGTATTCTTTACATTTCCCTCAATGGTAACATCCTGCAAAGCCATAATATAATATCACAACCAGGATATTTACATTGATATAGTCAAGGTCTAGAACATTTCCATCACCACAAAGAGTTCTCATGTTGCCCTTTTATGGCCACACTCACTTCTCTTCTGTATTTTCCCCATCTTGTTTTCCATGAACTGTTCTCCATTTCTATAATTTTGTCATTTCAAGAATTTTTTTTAAATTGGGGTAGAGTTGCTTTACAATGTTGTGTTTAGTTTTTGCTGTACAACGAAGTGAATCAGCTATATGTATACATATATCACCTCCCTCTTGGACCTCCCTCCCACCACCCCCGCCCATCCCACCCACCCACCCATCTAGGTCACCACAGATCACGGAGCTGAGCTTCCTGTGCTATATAGCAGGTTCTCACTAGCTATCTGTTGTACACATGGCAGTGCACATATATCAATTCCAGTCTCCAAATTCATCCCTCCCTCCCCCCCATTCTCTACATCTGTTCTCTACATCTGTGTCTCTATTCCTGCCCTGCAAATAGGTTCATCTGTACCATTTTTCTAGGTTTCACATATATGCGTTAATATACAATATTTGTTTTTCTCTTTCTGACTTCACTTTGTGTAACAGACTCTGGGTCCATCCATGTCTCTACAGATGACCCAACTTCATTCCTTTTTATGGCTGAGTACATAAATAGAATCCTACAATATGGAAACTTTGGAATTGTCTTTTTTGTGTGTTCTTTCTGTTTCACTCAGTCTAATTATCTTGAGAGAAATTTAAATTGTTGGCTTGTATCAACAGGTTTTTTGCTAAGTAGTATTACTCCATGGCATAGATAGGATATTTAAATATTCATCTGTTGAAGGACATATGGGTTGTTTCCAGTTTTGGGCTGTTATAATAAGTTTGCTATAAATATTCAAATAGATGATGAAGTCAGTTTACCAATTTTTCCTTGTATGGATCCTGCCTTTTTTGCTGAGCCCTAGATTGTGAAGATTTCCTTTCCTGTTTTTCCTAAAATTTTATAAATAAAAGTTTCACATAGACTAACTCTGTTATCTATTTTGATTTAATTTTTATATAAGGTGTTAGGTTTATGTCACAGTTTTCATTTTTGTTTTGCCTATGGATGTACAGTGGCTCCAGCACTAACTGAAAAGTCAATCCTTCCTCCATTCAATTTTTTGTACATCTGTCAAATGTCAGTTAAGCATGTATATGTGGTACTATATCATACTGGTACTATATCACCTATATCACACTATGTTGATTAATATAGCTATGTGGTAAAACTTACTATCAGGTAGAGTAATCTCTCACTTTAATCTTCTTTGTCAAGACTGTCTTAGCTATCTTGTATATTTGTCCTTCCATATACATTTAGAATAATCTTGTATACATTTACAAAAAGTCTTGCTGGGATTTTCATAGGAACCAATGTGGGGAGAATGACATCTTTATTGGTCTTCCAATCCATTAACATGGAATATCTCCCCCCCCTTTTAATATCTTCTTTGATTAATCATTTTCAGCATACAAATCCTGTGCATATTTTGTTAGATTTACACCTAAGTATTTCATGTTTTTGAACAATTGTGAATAGTGTTGTATTTATCATTTCAGTTTCCATGTGTTCATTATTAACATATAGAAATGGAATAAATTTTTCTGTTTATTTGTATTCTGCAAACTTGCTGAACTCACATTATTTTTAAAAGTTTTTAAAAATTTCTTAAGATTTTCTGTGTGGACAATTATGCCATCTGCAAATAAAGGCATTTTTTATTTCTTCCTTTCTCATCTCTATGCTTTTCATTTCCTTTTCTTTTTTTTAAAGTCTTTATTGAATTTGTTACAATACTACTTTTGTTTTTCAAAAGTCTTTATTGAATTTTTATGTTTTGGTTTTTGGGCCACAGGCCATGTGGGATCTTAGCTTCCCGACCAGGGATCGAATCTGCACCCCCTGCATTGGAAGGCAAAGTCTTGACTACTGGACTGCCAGGGAAGTCCCCTTCCTTTCTTGTATTACTGCACTGGGTAGAATTTCCAGCACTGTGTTGAATGATGAGAGTGGATATCCTTGCCTTGTTTCCCATCTTAGGAGGAAATTATTTAGTTTTTTAACCATAGAGTATATTAACTATATGTTTTTTGTAGATGCTCTTTATCAAGTTGAGGAAATTCACCTCTATTCCTGTTTTTTGGACAGTTTTGATCACAAGCTGGGTGTTGAATTTTGACAAATGATTTTTCTGCCTTGCTTGATATGATCACATAAGTTTTTCTTTAGATCTCTAATATGGTGAATTACATTGATTTTTCAAGTATTGGACCAGTCTTGACCTCTGGAATAAAACCCTCTGGGTCATGGTGTCTAATTCTTTTTATATAGTAATGAATTCTATTTGCTAATATTTTGTGAAGGATTTTACATCTATATTCACAAGGGATATTGGCATGTAGCTTTTTGTTGTTGTTTTTTTGTTGTCTTTACTTGGTTTTGGTGTCAGGGTAATACTAGCTTCATACAATGAACATAGCTTTATACAATGAAATAAGAGGAATGCTTCCTCTTATTTTCTGAAAAAGATTGCATAGAATTGGTATTAATTCTTCTTTAAAAGTTTGGTAGAATTCTCCTGTGAAACCATCTGGGCCTGAGAAACTGGGCAGATGGGGATAGTTTTTAAATTACAAATTCAATTTATTTAATAGTTATAGGCCTATTCAAACTATCTGTTTTATACAGGATGAGCTGTGGTAGTTTGTGTTCTTGAGGAATTAGTCTGTTTCATCTAGGCTGTTAAACTTATTTGTGTAGAGTTGTTCATTGTATTCCCTTATTACCCTTTTGATGTCTTGAAAATCTGTAGTGATATCCCGTTTCATTGCTGATACTGGTAATTTGTATCTTCCTTTTTTTTCAGTCTTGCTGGAGGGTTGTCAACTTTGTTGATGTTTTTTAAGAAATATCTTTTTTTTCATTGGTTTTCTTTATTTTTCTCCTTTTCAATTTTCTCCATCTGCTCTTTAACATTTCCTTTCTTCTGCTTCATTTTGCTTATTTATCTCTTCCTTTTCTAGGTTTTTGATGTGGTAGCTTTGATTGTTTGAGACTTTTACTCTTTTCTAATATGTGAATTTTAGCACTATAAATTTTCCTCTCAGCACTGCTTTAACTGTGTCCCACAGATACTGATTTTGTATTGATCATTGTATTGTTGATTGTTGATATTGATTGTTGTATTTCCATTGTCATTCAGTTCAGTGTATTCTTTTTATTTCCCTTGAGACTTCCCCTTTGACCCATGGATTATTTGGAAGTGTGTTGTTTAGTTTCAAAGTGTTTGGAGATTTTTCTCTGTCTTTCTGGTTTTGATTTCTAGTTTGAGCCCATTATGATGAAAGTACACACCCTAAAATGACTTCCATACTTTTCAACTTGTTGAAGTCTGTTTTACAGGCCAGAATATGGTCTATCTTCATGTATAATCTGTAGGCTCTTGAAAAGAATGTGTGTTCAGCTGTTATTGGGTGGAATACTCAACAAATGTCAATTAGATCCTGTTGGTTGATGGTATTGAGTTCTTCTGAATCCTTGTTGATTATCTGTCTTAGGTATACCAGTTGTTAAAGAGGGGTGTTGAAGTATCCAACTATATTTGTAGATTTATCCATTTCTCCTTTTAGCTCCACCAGTTTTTGCTTCACATTTTCTGTAGCTCTGCTGTTGGTGAATACATATTCAGGATTGCTATACATTTTTGGTAGATTGACTTTTTGTCATTATTTAATGTCCCTCTTGTCTCTGGTAATTTTCTTTGCTCTGAAGTCTACTTTATCTGATATTAGGTAGCCACTCCTATTTTCCTTTGTAATATAATTGTCTTCAATATATCTTCTATACACACTTAGAACCACATCAGGTAGTATTATAATTTTTGCTTCAACTATCAACCATAATTGAGAAAACTCAAGAAGAGATGATACCCATTTTCTTTTTTTCCTCTCTAGATCTTGTACTTGTTTCTACTTCTACTTTTTACCACTCTTTATTGAAATGACTCTTCTAAATTTCTTTTCCAGATCCATAAGTCTTACTGCTTTCCTCTGCTACCAGACACTACTTATCATCTGAACTTGTTCAAAGCAAGTTATGTCAGAGCTCTATTCCACTCTCTTCTGAAAGAAAATGAAATCTAATTATCATATTTTTATACAAAGATAACAAGGATAATAAAATCCTGAAATGTGAAAGGGAGATGTGAAAAAGAGCATTCATAAAAGCTCAAAGAGTTTTGAGACACACATTTGATGTGTACACTGATCTGCAGCAAGATCTTGACATTGTCATGTAACATTAAGATGGCAAAATAAGTAAAGACAGTGTTTCCATCCTACACTAATTTTTACCAAAAGATAGAGCTGAATAAAAGCCAGCTGAATCTCTGCCAGTCCCCGGGCATATGTACAAGGAATTGCACAGGCATGAAAAAGCAAAACTACAGTAAATAATGTGATTGAAGTAAACAGATGCTGCAGGTGAGTGTGCCTTTTAATTTGAATAAAAAGCTAACTATACTTTCATTACTATGACTTCATATAGTATATTTTTCCAAATTTACATTCTTCAAATATAATTTACCTTAATTTTTTTTTAATTTTCAAAGTTATTTCTTCTCGAACTGCCTATTTTGCTATGAAGTTCAATAAAAATGATAAATCTTACTGCTTAAGCACCCTGGTTTTATACAGTATGGATGAATGGAAAAATAAATTAGTTCAGAATTTGTATCCACAAAGTTGTGTGGGACTTTAATCATTACATTGTAGAGTTTGATTAGAAACCTCTGAAAGTTGCTCCTTTACCTCTGGCCTTTCATGTGGGGGACCTTGCCTCTTTGGGAGCATTTTTCACATTGCATCTTAATTTATTGACATGCCTCTTTCATGAGAATGTGAGCTCCTGGAAGGCAGGGATCAACACCTTATATACTTGTTATCTAAACTAGTCTATTATTAGAAGGAATGATTTTTAAGCAGTTTATTTATGATTTTATAGATGGTAATTTTAGAGGAAATGAATCTTCTCTAGCTAGTTGCAGCAATATAAACATAGTTGCTTTATTATCACTTGTAAAGTGGACATGGACTGTAATAGTTATCAATATTTATCAATCTATTAACTGATATGTGACTCCTACTTTGGGTTGTGCAATCTGCTGATCACTGTAGGAATGTGAAAATAGTATAAAGCATAATTTGCTCTTCTTGGGAGTCTCTAATCTACTTGGGAAGAT
Source organism: Mesoplodon bidens (assembly GCF_964165515.1). Taxonomy (NCBI): domain Eukaryota; kingdom Metazoa; phylum Chordata; class Mammalia; order Artiodactyla; family Ziphiidae; genus Mesoplodon; species Mesoplodon bidens. The sequence goes on along the minus strand of NC_138160.1, from coordinate 76,354,122 downwards.
AAGACCAATAGATGAAACAATTCGAGTAAATCTAAGCTTATACACAACAAGGGCCTGCAACTGGGTTGTAGAGAGTATGCACATTAGAGGTTCAAAGTAGGGGTGGATCACAGAGAGCTGGAGGATCAGGGAAGGGTTCCTAGAGTAGATGAGACTTAAGTAGGCTCCTGAAGTATGAGGTACAGTTCCGGTAGATGGAGGGAAAGACCAGTGGTTTGGGGAGAATGAGGAATTTCCCAGGGAAGAGGACATTAAATAGGAAATATTTTTTAAATTACGAAAAAGAAGGAAGATGTCTCAAGAACCACTGTATCTTTTGAGATTGTACTTCCTCTTTGTTTTATGGTGAGGATCAACCAGATTTCTCAGAGGATGATGAGTGACATAGAAAATGAAAGATATTTGTTGGAGGGTCAGGATAATGGCTATCCAAGCCTGACGGGCCATCTTCTATCTCAGTAGTTAGAAGAAACTCAATGAGCAAAGACTAAAGCTTATAAACAGGGTGGGATAATCAGAGACTTCTGGGAGAGAGAAAGATCAACAAGTAGAACTACCTCAGGCCCCCTGTCTCTAACTTGCAGGGTGCCCAAGGAGGCACAGGGTAGTGACCTCAAACCTTTAACCAGTGAACTCACTAAGGAAAGGACTTCTGGTTAAGGATTTATTTATTTTTTCCCAACTGTTGCTGAGTGCATAGACCCTGGCATGGATAAATATCTTTAAATTGGAGAGATTATGCCTGTGTATAAATTTAATATGTAAGTGTTTAATTATGTAAGTTATGTATTTTTGGTATTTGTTTTGAATATGATTTATGAAATGTTGGCTTGTAGAAAACTGGCACGTAGAGATATGTTGAAGCAGGTTTAGAATTTTTATCAACATAAATTGTATATAAAATGTACATTTGATATACCTCGGTAGTGTTATCACTCTTTCTAACACATTTTAAGGAGGAAACCTATTTTCATATTGTGGGTCTCAAGGATAAGTGAAAAAAAAGAAACCCATAAAACAATTCTCTAGGTTTCCCTAGAAAATGTTCTCTGCTCCATATGTGCTTTGAGTTTTATAATTAAACTTGTGCCTGGACCAATGTCATTTGAATTGTAAAGGTTATGTACATAGAATGTCAAACCAATCATTTAAAAAACATTAGTAAAGTGAAGGGTTGGCCAAGATCCTTCTCGAAAGTTCCTACCCCTCTCAACATTATCTAATTCTATGAATGAGAAATATTCTATCTGCTGTGAGTGGCTTAGTTTACACTCTGCTCAACAACCAGTTGCCTGGCTTTCTCGACTAGGTCCCGGATTCATAGGGATGCAGACACAACTTCACGTGAAGCAGCACCCCTTGTAATCACAAGTTGATCACAAGGTAACCATGGTAGCAGAACAATAAGAGAGGCAGCTGTCCCACTGCCATTTATCTGTGTGCCACATGTTTGCATGAAAAATTTGTTAAGTACTTTATACTTGGAACTTGTTTTGTCTGTAACTCCTGTGAACAAGAGAACTTTTATTGCCAAGTTTAGAATGATCTTGAATTTTATGGCTTTTTCGATTTGTATCCAAATTTGTGTCAGCTGGATTTCACTTTGGTCGTGTTGGCAACACATGACTTTCTGGTTCTGAGACAGACTAATTAGAAGGTGCATAGTCATCAGATTGCTAACCGCACATTTTAGGGAGCTAAGTGTAAATAAATCTAAATCATATGAACTAAATTTACTGAAAAATACACGTGAATTTAAAAATTAATGGAAAAAAATCAGTGCCAAAATGACCTGTTCTTTTTCTCAAAACCAAAACCACTTAAGACATTATTTACTGAACTTGAAATTGTAGTTGGGCTTGTCATTTTCTATTGGAAAGAAAAGAAGCTCAAAATGGTAAAACACTGGGTGGAAAAATATTCTAACTGAAAAACAAAAGACAATTCTATTTTAGAAGGTTATGCTTTTCTTAGATTGTGAAAGCCATCTCTATTACCTCAAGATATAGAAATTTCCACCTAGAATCACAGGGTGTAGTCTCAGGACTAGAAGAGCCTTGAAAGCTATTCAGTCAGGCGCCGCCTGATAGGCTGAGGTCCTCGCCGTGTGACTGGATGTTTGTGCTTAGACTTCTCCATGCTAGACAAAACTGTTTCTTGAGGCAGCTGTTCCACACTCATGGACTGCTAGAAAGAAACCAGTCTCTCTGGAGCTTCCCCCAAGTGGTGTTTATCCCTCAAGACTGGTTTAATTCATTTTTCTTAGAACTGTTTGGTTTAGTTTTTAGTTATTTGTAAGGGCAGAAGCTCACATGTGTTACCTTAAGAAAAAGGGAGTTTATTATAAAGATTCACATGGAATGGAAAAAAAGAGAAGATAGCAGGAACAGAATCAGTGTTCCAGGATCTCTCTCTCTCTCTCTCTCTCAGCACATTGGCTGCCCACTGAAATATGCTCTGTTTTCTTCCCTCTGCTGCTGAACTTTGTTCACAAAGTGTTTTGCTCTCTCATCATCTTAGTTTACACATGGTCTTAGTTTACCATGGGCCAACTCTGTCTGCTGGCTCCCTTTTAGCTTTTGCCTTTATTACTAACTGATTCAGTCTTTCTGTGTTTTCTAATACAAATTCCCATTTAGGGAGAGTGAGGTCCAGCTTACCTTTTTACTCCAGGTGCTGGCATAGGTGGCTGGCTTATGGACTGGCTGCCTTTCAGTGATAGTCATATGTCAACTACTAGTCCACCTTGATTGGAATGGTGTTGTGTGATATAAAGCATGGCCATTTCATTGGTATCTAGGATGCAGGATGGTGGTAGAGGCAGCATCTCTTTCAAGTGGAGTAGGTGGGCAGTTGATAACACCCCTGTACATATTTCTTAAATTATTTGAAATGTGTGTTTATATACCTTCCTACCCTGTTGTTCCTCCAGGTTAAAGATTTCCAGGCTTTTCAATTTTTGCTTACAGAACATGGTTTTGAGCGGCTTTACTACTTTATCTTTTGTGCATAATTTGGTTGACTTATATCCCTCTTAAAGTTATAACTGGAAGTCCAGAAGTCATTACGAGATGATCTGACCGGTTTATGATAGGAATACCACCTACCATGTTTTAATACCTTGCTCTAACTAATGCCGCCCAAGATTCAATTAGATTTTTCTAAGAGTCACTTTGTCTTGTTGACTCATAGACCTTATGGTTGGCTAAGCCTCTAAGTACTTTTCTGTACATGCTGCTGAGATAGCCTTCTTTTTATCTCATACAATTGACTCTTTGTGCTCAAGTTCAAGACCCTTTATGTTGCTTAAATTTTATTTTGTTAAAAACTTAACATTAATATTCTGCCATCTAGAAGCTTACATTTCATCACTGATCATACTTGGTATAAAGAAGGTCCTTAATATATTATTTAATAAATGTGGAAAAATCTTTTTGTTAGGGTTTGTCTTTGAAATCACCTGTTAAATCTTTTCAGACCAATCGTTAATCTGTTCTACGATATTTTCACTCTCAACCTCATGGGTAATAGTCATTTGATCATGTGCCCTCCAATCTGAATTTTTTGCTCTTTCTCTCTGCTCCACTCTGTAGCATAGAGGGTTGACCTCATTTTTCAGGCTCCATTGCTAATTGGCTTCTAGCCAGGTATAGACAATGGAGATTGTTAAGGGGGATTGGAGGGCAGAAGAAAAGGAGAAGCCAGGATACTTTTCCCTATCATTTTTGCTTTAATCCTCATCCTTCAGGACATTGACTACTGCTTTTGGAGGACAACACCTCAGTCCCTGGTGTCAACAACTCTTGTTGACCTTGGCTACTGGCTTTTGGTAAGGCTACCTTCTCCCTTTGCTATTTCAGCCCTAGAGGTAGTGATAGCTTTCTGAGTCCTGCTAAATTCTGGTTGCCTCATAGTCCCCTTTCAGGCCTTTAGATTCTTCCTATAACTTTGTAACTGGTTCCCCATTTTAAATCCCCTTGACATTTGTCCACCTGGGGTGGATACTGTTTTGCTAGCTGGATCCGGGCTGATAAAGATAGAGGAGGCTGCTAATCATATCTAAGGATTATATATCCTTTCTCTTTTTTGCTTTCAAATCTCTATATAATACAAGCAAAAAAACATTTCTGAAAGGTACCCCACTAGCAGATGACTGAAGGTGGCATAGTGGTGCAGCAATTAAAAGCATAGATTCTGAAGCCAGACTGTCTGGGTTCAAATCTCAGATCTACCTTTTATTATATATGTCACCTTAGGCAATATGTTTACATTCTCTTTTTCTCAGTTTCCTATCTATAAATTAGGAATATTAGAAATGCTTACTTTATTTATTTCTTTTTTTACATCTTTATTGGAGTATAATTGCTTTACAATGGTGTGTTAGTTTCTGCTTTATAACAAAGTGAATCAGTTATACATATACTTATGTTCCCATATCTCTTCCCTCTTGCATCTCCCTCCCTCCCACCCTCCCTATCCCACCCCTCTAGATGGTCACAAAGCACCGAGCTGATCTCCCTGTGCTATGCGGCTGCTTCCCACTATCTATCTACCTTACGTTTGGTAGTGTATATATGTCCATGCCTCTCTCTTGCTTTGTCACAGCTTACCCTTCCCCCTCCCCATATCCTCAAGTCCATTCGCTAGTAGGTCTGTGTCTTTATTCCTTTCTTACCCCGAGGTTCTTCATGACATTTTTTTTCCCTTAAATTCCATATATATGTGTTAGCATACGGTATTTGTCTTTCTCTTTCTGACTTACTTCACTCTGTATGACAGACTCTAGGTCCATCCACCTCATTACAAATAGCTCAATTTCGTTTCTTTTTATCGCTGAGTAATATTCCATTGTATATAGGTACCATATCTTCTTTATCCATTCATCCGATGATGGACACTTAGGTTGTTTCCATCTCCGGGCTATTGTAAATAGAGCTGCAATGAACATTTTGGTACATGACTCTTTCTGAATTATCGTTTTCTCAGGGTATATGCCCAGTAGTGGGATTGCTGGGTCATATGGTAGTTCTATTTGTATTTTTCTAAGGAACCTCCATACTGTTCTGCATAGTGGCTGTACCAATTCACATTCCCACCAGCAGTGCAAGAGTGTTCCCTTTTCTCCACACCCTCTCCAGCATTTATTGTTTGTAGATTTTTGGATGATGACCATTCTGACTGGTGTGAGATGATATCTCATTGTAGTTTTGATTTGCATTTCTCTAATGATTAAAGATGTTGAGCATCCTTTCGTGTGTTTGTTGGCAGTCTGTATATCTTCTGTGGAGAAATGTCTATTTAGGTCTTCTGCCCATTTTTGGATTGGGTTGTTTGTTTTTTTGTTATTCAGCTGCCTGAGCTGCTTATAAATTTTGGAGATTAATCCTTTGTCAGTTGCTTCATTTGCAAATATTTTCTCCCATTCTGAGGGTTGTCTTTTGGTCTTGTTTATGGTTTCCTTTGCTGTGCAAAAGCTTTGAAGTTTCATTAGGTCCCACGTGTTTATTTTTGTCTTTATTTCCATTACTCTAGGAGGTGGGTCCAAAAGGATCTTGCTGTGATTTATGTCATAGAGTGTTCTGCCTATGTTTTCCTCTAAGAGTTTGAGAGTTTCTGGCCTTACATTTAGGTCTTTAATCCATTTTGAGCTTATTTTTGTGTATGGTGTTAAGGAGTGATCTAATCTCATACTTTTACATGTCCCTGTCCAGTTTTCCCAGCACCACTTATTGAAGAGACTGTCCTTTCTCCACTGTACATTCCTGCTTCCTTTATCATAGATAAGGTGACCATACGTGTGTGATTTTATCTCTGGGCTTTCTATCCTGTTCCGTTGATCTATCTTGCTTTTTTGTGCCAGTACCATACTGTCTTGATTACTGTAGCTTTGTAGTATAGTCTGAAGTCAGGGAGCCTGATTCCTCCAGCTCCGTTTTTCTCTCTCAAGATTGCTTTGGCTATTCGGGGTCTTTTGTGTTTACATACAAATTCTGAAATTTTTTGTTCTAGTTCTGTGAAAAATGCCAGTGGTAGTTTCATAGGGATTGCACTGAATCTGTAGACTGCTTTGGGTAGAAGAGTCATTTTCACAATGTTGATTCTTCCAATCCAAGAACATGGTATATCTCTCCATCTATTTGTATCCTCTTTAATTTCTTTCATCAGTGTCTTATAATTTTCTGCATACAGGTCTTTTGCCTCCTTAGGTAGGTTTATTCCTAGATATTTTATTCTTTTTGTTGCAATGGTAAATGGGAGTGTTTTCTTGATTTCATTTTCAGATTTTTCATCATTAGCGTATAGGAATGCCAGAGATTTCTGTGCATTAATTTTGTATCCTGCTACTTTACTAAATTTATTGATTAGCTCTATTAATTTTCTGGTAGCATCTTTAGGATTCTCTATGTATAGTATCATGTCATCTGCAAACAGTGACAGTTTTACTACTTCTTTTCCAATTTGGATTCCTTTTATTTCCTTTTCTTCTCTGATTGCTGTGGCTAAAACTTCCAAAACTATGTTGAATAAGAGTGGTGAGAGTGGGCAACCTGGTTTTGTTCCTGATCTTAGTGGAAATGCTTTCAGTTTGTCACCATTGAGGACGATGTTGGCTGTGGGTTTGTCATATATGGCCTTTATTATGTTGAGGAAATTTCCCTCTATGCCTACTTTCTGCAGGGTTTTTATCATAAATGGGTGTTGAATTTTGTCGAAAGCTTTCTCTGCATCTATTGAGATGACCATATGGTTTTTCTCCTTCAATTTGTTAATATGGTGTATCACATTGATTGATTTGCATATATTGAAGAATCCTTGCATTCCTGGAATAAACCCCACTTGATCATGGTGTATGATCCTTTTAATGTGCTGTTGGATTCTGTTTGCTAGTATTTTGTTGAGGATTTTTGCATCTATGTTCATCAGTGATATTGGTCTGTAGTTCTCTTTCTTTGTGACATCCTTGTCTGGTTTTGGTATCAGGGTGATGGTGGCCTCGTAGAATGAGTTTGGGAGTGTTCCTCCCTCTGCTGTATTTTGGAAGAGTTGGAGAAGGATAGGTGTTAGCTCTTCTCTAAATGCTTGATAGAATTCGCCTGTGAAGCCATCTGGTCCTGGGCTTTTGTTTGTTGGAAGATTTTTAATCACAGTTTCAATTTCAGTGCTTGTGATTGGTCTGTTCATATTTTCTATTTCTTCCTGATTCAGTCTTGGCAGGTTGTGCATTTCTAAGAATTGGTCCATTTCTTCCAGGTTGTCCATTTTATTGGCATAGAGTTGCTTGTAGTAATCTCTCATGATCTTTTGTATTTCTGCAGTGTCAGTTGTTACTTTTCCTTTTTCATTTCTAATTCTATTGATTTGAGTCTTCTCCCTTTTTTTCTTGATGAGTCTGGCTAATGGTTTATCAATTTTGTTTATCTTCTCAAAGAACCAGCTTTAATTTTATTGATCTTTGCTATCGTTTCCTTCATTTCTTTTTCATTTATTTCTGATCTGATCTTTATGATTTCTTTCCTTCTGCTAACTTTGGGATGTTTTTGTTCTTCTTTCTCTAATTGCTTTAGGTGCAAGGTTAGGTTATTTATTAGAGATGTTTCCTGTTTCTTAAGGTAGGATTGCATTGCTATAAACTTCCCTCTTAGAACTGTTTTTGCTGCATCCCATAGGTTTTGGGTTGTCATGTCTCCATTGTCATTTGTTTCTAGGTATTTTTTTTATTTCCTCTTTGATTTCTTCAGTGATCACTTCGTTATGAAGTAGTGTATTGTTTAGCCTCCATGTGTTTGTATTTTTTACAGATCTTTTCCTGTAATTGATATCTAGTCTCATAGTGTTGTGTTTGGAAAAGATACTTGATACAATTTCAATTTTCTTATATTTACCAAGGCTTGATTTGTGACCCAAGATATGATCTTTCCTGGAGAATGTTCCATGAGCACTTGAGAAAAATGTGTATTCTGTTGTTTTTGGATGGAATGTCCTATAAATATCAATTAAGTCCATCTTGTTTAATGTGTCATTTAAAGCTTCTGTTTCCTTATTTATTTTCATTTTGGATGATCTGTCCATTGGTGAAAGTGGGGTGTTAAAGTCCCCTACTATGATTGTGTTACTGTCGATTTCCCCTTTTATGGCTGTTAGTATTTGCCTTATGTATTGAGGTGCTCGTATGTTGGGTGCATAAATATTTACAATTGTTATATCTTCTTCTTGGATCGATCCCTTGATCATTATGTAGTATCCTTCTTTGTCTCTTCTAATAGTCTTTATTTTAAAGTCTATTTTGTCTGATATGAGAAGTGCTACTCCAGCTTTCTTTTGGTTTCCATTTGCATGGAATATCTTTTTCCATCCCCTCACTTTCAGTCTGTATGTGTCTCTAGGTCTGAAGTTGGTCTCTTGTAGACAGCATATATATGGGTCTTATTTTTGTATCCATTAAGCCAGTCTGTGCCTTTTTGTGGGTACATTTAATCCATTTACATTTAAGGTAATTATCAATATGTTTGTTCCTATTCCCATTTTCTTAATTGTTTTGGGTTTGTTATTATAGTTCTTTTCCTTCTCTTGTGCTTTCTGCCTAGAGAAGATCCTTTAACATTTGTTCTAAATCTGGTTTGGTGGTGCTGAACTCTCTCAGCTTTTGCTTGTCTGTAAAAGTTTTAATTTCTCCATCAAATCTGAATGAGATCCTTGCTGGGTAGAGTAATCTTGGTTGTAGGTTTTTCTACTTCATTGCTTTAAATATGTCCTGCTAGTCCCTTCTGACTTGCAGAGTTTCTGCTGAAAGATCAGCTGTTAACCTTATGGGGATTCCTTTATGTGTTATTTGTTTTTCCCTTGTGGCTTTTAATATGTTTTCTTTGTATTTAGTTTTTGACAGTTTGATTAATATGTGTCTTGGAGTGTTTCTCCTTGGATTTATCCTGTATGGGACTCTCTGTGCTTCCTGGACTTGATTAACTATTTCCTTTCCCATATTAGGGAAGTTTTCAACTATAATCAAATATTTTGTCAGCCCCTTTCTTTTTCTCTTCTTCTTCTGGAGCCCCTATAATTCGAATGTTGGTGCATTTAATGTTGTCCCAGAAGTCTCTGAGACTGTCCTCAGTTCTTTTCATTCTGTTTTCTTTATTCTGCTCTGCAGTAGTTATTTCCACTATTTTATCTTCCAGGTCACTTATCCGTTCTTCTGCCTCAGTTATTCTGCTATTGATCCCTTCTAGAGTATTTTTTTTGTGTGTGTGTGGTATGTGGGTCTCTCACTGTTGTGACCTCTCCTGTTGCAGAGCACAGGCTCTGGATGCGCAGGCTCAGCGGCCATGGCTCACGGGCCTAGCTGCTCTGCTGCATGTGGGATCTTCCCGGACTGGGGCAGGAACCCATGTCCCCTGCATCGGCAGGTGGACTCTCAACCACTGCGCCACCAGGGAAGCCCCTAGAGTATTTTTAATTTCATTTATTGTGTTGTTCATCATTGCTTGTTTCATCTTTATTTCTTCCAGGTCTTTGTTAAATGTGTCTTGCATTTTCTCTATTCTATTTACAAGATTTTGGATCACCTTTACTATCATTATTCAGAATTCTTTTTCAGGTAGACTGCCTATTTCCTCTTTATTTGTTAGGTCTGGTGGGTTTTTATCTTGCTCCTTCATCTGCTGTGTGTTTTTCTGTCTTCTCATTTTGCTTATCTTACTGTGTTTGGGGTCTCCTTTTTGCAGGCTGCAGGTTTGTAGTTCCCGTTGTTTTTGGTGTCTGTCCCCAGTGGCTAAAGTTGGTTCAGTGGGTTGTGTAGGCTTCCTGGTGGAGGGGACTAGTGCCTGTGTTCTGGTGGATGAGGCTGGATCTTGTCTTTCTGGTGGGCAGGTCCACGTCTGGTGGTGTGTTTTGGCCTGTCTGTGGCCTTATTATGATTTTAGGCAGCCTCTCTGCTAATGGGTGGGGTTGTGTTCCTGTCTTGCTAGTTGTTTGGCATAGGGTGTCTAGCACTATAGCTTGCTGGTCGTTGAGTGAAGCTGGGTGTTGGTGTTGAGATGGAGATCTCTGGGAGATTTTCGCTGTTTGATATTATGTGGAACTGGGAGCTCTCTTGTGGACTAGTGTCCTGAAGTTGGCTGTCCCACCTCAGAGGCACAGCACTGACTCCTTGCTGCAGCACCAAGAGCCTTTCATCCACATGGCTCAGAATAAAAGGGAGAAAAAGTAGAAAGAAAGAAAGAAAGAAAGAAAGGAAGGAAGGAAGGAAGAAAGAGGGGGGATAAAATAAAATAAAGTAAGATAAAATAAAATAAATTTATTAAAATAAAAAAATAATTATTAAGAAAAAAAAATTTTTAAGTAAAAAAAAAGAAGTACAGATAGAACCCTAGGAGAAATGGTGAAAGCAAAGCTATACAGACAAAATCTCACCCAGAAGCATACTCATACACACACAAAAGAGAAAAAGGGAAAAAATAATAAATCTTGCTCTCAAAGTCCACCTCCTCAGTTTGGGATGATTCGTTGTCTATTCAGTTATTCCACAGATGCAGAATACATCAAGTTGATTGTGGAGATTTAATCCGCTGCTCCTGAGGCTGCTGGGAGAGATTTCCCTTTCTCTTCTTCGCACAGTCCCCGGGGCTCAGCTTTGGATTTGGCCCCACTTCTGCATGTAGGTCGCCTGAGGGCGTCTGTTCTTCGCTCAGACACGACGGGGTTAAAGGACACGCTGATTCAGGGGCTCCGGTTCACTCAGGCCAGGGGGAGGGAGGGGCATGGATGTGGGACGTGACTGCGGCGGCAGAGGCCGGCGTGACGTTGCACCAGCCTGAGGCATGCCGTGCGTTCTCCCGCAGAAGTTGTCCCTGGATCACAGGACCCTGGCAGTGGCGGGCTGCACAGCCTCCCCGGAAGGCAGGTGTGGAGAGCGACCTGTGCTCGCCCACAGGCTTCTTGGTGGCGGCAGCAGCAGCCTTAGCGTCTCATGCCCATCTCTGGGGTCCGCACTTTTAGCCGCGGCTCGCGCCCGTCTCTGGAGCTCCTTTAAGCAGCGCTCTTAATCCCCTCTCCTCGTGCACCAGGAAACAAACAGGGAAGAAAAAGTCTCTTGCCTCTTCGGCAGCTCCAGACTTTTCCCCAGACTCCCTCCCAGCTAGCTGTGGTGCATTAACCCCTTCAGGCTGTGTTCACGCTGCCAGTACTCTCCCTGCGCTCCGACAGAAGCCCGAGCCTCAGCTCCCAGCCCTGCCCGCCCCGGCAGGTGAGCAGACAAGCCTCTCAGGCTGGTGAGTGCCGGTCAGCACTGATCCTCTGTGCGGGAATCTCTCCGCTTTGCCCTCCGCATCCCTGTTGCTGTGCTCTCCTCCGCGGCTCCGAAGCTTCCCCTCTCCGCCACCCGCAGTCTCCGCCCGCGAAGGGGCTTCCTATTGTGTGGAAGCCTTTCCTCCTTCACGGCTCCTTCCCACTGGTGCAGGTCCCGTCCCTATTCTTTTGTCTCTGTTTATTCTTTTTTCTTTTGCCCTACCCAGGTACGTGGGGGAGTTTCTTGCCTTTAGGGAAGTCTGAGGTCTTCTGCCAACGTTCAGTAGGTGTTCTGTAGGAGTTGTTCCACGTGTAGATGTATTTCTGATGTATCTGTGGGGAGGAAGGTGATCGCCGTGTCTTACTCTTCCGCCATCTTCTTCCTCTTCAGAAATGCTTACTTGAGATAACTGTGTGAGACTTTCCTTACTTGAAATAATTTGGGCCACATGTGTTTTGGAAATGAGAACATTTTAGATTTTAGGAAGGTAATATGGTACATGTGATTGTATTTATATGTTACATAATATACCATATATTACATAATACCCCCAATGGAATCTAGGGCACTTATTAGTAATCAGACATTAACGCCTTTTAAAATCAGATCAGATTTTGCTGCAAAATGAGTTTGGTCAAGTTTTGCTGCCAATTGAGTTACAAAAAAACCTGGTTGACAAAGGTTTTTGAATTTTAGAATTATGAGTGAGGAGTTAGGCTATGTCTGCTACAAACACTAGATAAATGTTAATGAAAACTTCTTCCAGTTTGGCACTGGTTCATCATTCTCTCTACCCAGCTTGATTAAAAAAAAAAAATAGAAAATAGTCCACGTGAAGTCCCTTCACGAGGAAGGGCCCCAGGTTTTTCCTGGATTTAATAGCTCCAAAATCATGATGCAAGCCAACCTCCAAGTTTTAAAGTTCAAAAATGCCACGTCTTTTGCATTAATTATTTCAACTGAATAGAAAATACCAATATTAGGAAATTTAGCAAACCAGCCATTGAGCCCATGTAGGTAGAAATCTAATTCTGTTTTGTCAGCCAGAAACATCTAATATGCTGCATGCTGAGAACTTATCAACTATAACAGCAAAAAAGTTAGGGAAGTACTGGTTTGAGTTTTCAATTTCATCTTGTGTTTGAATCACTCAATGGCAATAATTCATTCCTCCTAAAATCTGAAGTTTTCTTCTGCCGTCTGGCTGAATTCTCAGCCAAAGTGATCAGTCTAATGTAGCAACCCTAAAGATCAGCAATTCTGTGAGTTTTCTCAGCTTTGATGGTTTCAATAGGCTACATTTGTCTTGGAAATTTGAGTTCTAGGATAGAAACGGAATTGATATTTTTGTTATCAAACTTCAGATAAAATATTTAAAAATAGCTCTGAAAGAAAGTATAAAAAAACTGTCATAAATTTTAAGATTGGAATTGTATCTGCCCCTGTTAAAGTTGGATGAATTAGTATATACATCATGGATTTTTTTTCTAACCTTTCCTTGCTTGTAGCATCACTTTTCTTGCACACACCTGACTAATATAGACAGTTTAAAGTGATATCTGACTAATTTTGCCAAAGGCTTTGGAAGATCTAATAGAAGTCCTTAAAAAATCTCACTATTTAAGCATTGTAATACCAAACTTATTGAATAAAATGTCTGTTTTGTTCTGGCAAATTTATCTTTCATTATTTTCTATGGCTCTGTAGAAATGTTTCTCTTGGAACTGCTTATGGAGGTTTGTTCTCCATCTTTTCTAACATTGATAATTCTCCCCAAAGGTACCTTTCAACTGAGCTATTTAACTCACCAGGAGGCTCAGTAGATTGAGACCAATCTTGCAAGCGCCTAGGGCTTTTGGCCCTGCTCTTCTATTCCAACCATGCACTCCAGTGGGAGAGCAGCCACATTAAGGCCATAAAAGGCCAAGTTGTCAAAAGAAAACTTGGATTTCCTTCCTCCTCAGCACTGAGGTGAGCTCCCTTCCACAAAACCTTGCCTCCTGTTACTTACATGTTACCTTATATGGCTTCAGAGTGGAGGCTGAAGCAAAGCCTCCACCACCTGTGCCATTCTCTTTTGCCCACTATCAAGGCTCCTTGGGCAGCCTCCTTTTCTACCATCTCTGTCCAACTTATTTCTGAGGTTGCTTCAGTTAATCTCTCTACCTTATTTTAGAGCCTGACTCACAAACTATTTTTGAGAAAATTTCTTACTTTAAAAATTTCTGTTGCTAAAATGCCTTCAGGTATTGGATTGTCACTTCTGGAGCGCTGTCATTTATTATCTATTTATTTATGCCATAACAAGTTTCTTCTTCACTTTCTGATATGTGTATATCGATATCTATCAATATTGTGTGTCTATATGTAATACTTATTATACTGTGTCCATGTACATACATCTGTCTTAGCTTGGACTGCCATAACAAAATACCACAGACTGGTGGTTTAGACATCAGGGATTTATCTTCTCACAGCTCTGGAGACTAGAATTCCCAGATCAGAGCGCCAGCATGATTGGTTTCTGGTGAGAGCACATGGCCTCTTCTTTGTTTGGAAGTGGAGAGAGTGTACGCAAGCTTTCTGGCCTCTATTTTTATAAGGGCACTAATCCAATAATGAGGGTCCATCCTCATGATCTCACCTAAACCTAACTACCTCCCAAAGACTCCATCTCTGAATACCATGACATTGGTAGTCAGGGCTTCAACATGTGAATTTTGGGTGGACACAGTCATTCAATGTATATATGTTGGAGAAATTCATGACCCCAGGTGCTTAGTCCTATAACCACATTTAAGCCAAGCTTGTGATTCCATCTAGATTGAGGGCAAAACTTAGTATTTGTGGCAAGATGATAATATTTTGTCCCATAAACTATCCTGGTAGAATTAAATACTGTATGTTTTGAGGAAACATCAGTCTGTTGCTAAGTAAACAGAAAAAGTTCAAACATAAATTTAATACCATTATAGGAAATGGAATACATAATAATAATGAAGCCAAAGGTAAATAGAAAAACTCAGAAGTACCAAATATTTCTTAGAACCAGTTTCAGTTTCCAGTAATTCCCATAGTAAGTGCCCAAACGAGACAATACATATATTAAGCAGCTTTGTAAGGCATGGAGCCTTTGAAGTGCATTTTTGTTATTTGTGTTGTTGACTTCTGCTATTCTGTTGTCACATACCTTGGCCCAGGTTCTCATCCCCCAGGGCCAGGAGACCATATTAATAGCAGTCTCCTGGGGGAAAAACCTATGGGGATTCTGAAGGTGGGGGTGGAGGACTCCAGCTTCTGTGAGAGCTGGGTTGTGTCTGTGACTTGTCACCTCTGATTGCCACAGCCCATGGACAGGATATCTGAGCATAGCACATTGGATTCCTCCACTTTTACTGAAGTCCCTCAGAGAGAGGCACGAAACTACTTCCTGGATGGCAGCTAGAAGAGGAAGGCATGCTTGGGAGAACCTGTGGGAGGAGAGGGGAGCCAAATAATCCAGCATCCTTGACCTTTTCAGTTATATGATATAAAAAGTGAGCAGAAGCTTACAGGTTGAGGGGTGTTTAGTCTCTTATCAAACTTTCATACTGTTTTGCCTGACAGAGCCTAATGACCTCGCTTTACTAAGCTGTAGATCCATACATGGTAATGAAGAGCCCAGGCTGTGGAGTCAGCAGACTTGGATTGTCTTGACTCTGCCTTTTACTAGTTGTGTTGTCTTGGGCAACTTAACATCTCTGGGCTTGTTTGCTCATTTGTAAAGTGGGCTAAAATTAGTACCTATCTAATATTGTTATGGTGAGAAATAAATGAGACAATGTAGGGAAAACGCCTAGCCTAATGCCTGGCACACAGTAAGTATTCAATAACTATCAAGTAATCTCAATTTTACTGTGGCTGCTATTATTGTTTCTGACTGAGTTTGAATCCTGGCTCTGCCACTTACTAGCTATGTGACTTTGGGCATGTTGCTTAACCACTATCTCTGTGCTTTAGTTTTCTCATCTATAAAATGGGCATAATAATATTACCTATCTTATAGGCTTGTTATGAGGATTAAATAAACTTAATAGCTATAAGTCCTTGGAAGAATGCTTGGCACATAGAAAATGCTATATATGTGCTGTTTAAATAATTTAATAACATTATTACCATTACACTAATCAAATTAAAGAGAAATTCCCCTTCTCTTTACCTAAGAAACCCCAAACCAAGAATTTAAATTCGAATAAAATATGCTTTTCAAGGTTGTGAAAACATCCAGTTAACTATATTTGAATTAAAAAATCAGGCTATCTTATTTTACAAATCTTAGAACTACTTTATTAATGAAACATTTTCTGGATATTGCATTTAATTCAGAGTTGAGATTTTCATAAATGTTAACTTTTGTCTTAAAACTTCTACTGCATAGAGCTTGCAGGCAAACCTTCAGGCAATCAAAAGATTTGCCTCAGCAAAATCTCAAATAATAATAAAAAGGGACATTGGACTGTGAGAACTGACTGCATACACTGAAAACTGAATTAGGTAAATTGATATTCAAGCTTCCAGAAGTAAAACCACAATATTCACAGATAACAACTTCATCCTTTACCTTTGTGAAGTGGATGTGGAGTGTTGGTTAACTGCAGGGGGATGCTAGCTCCCTCCATTGCCTGAATGGGGGGAGGTGGTGGGTTAGCAGGTGGAGTGTGGTTAGGGAGGTTGCTTAGGTATAGTTCTTAGGGCAGGGGATCCTAATCTTTCTTTAGGGTCTCATGTAATCAGTGGATCATCTTCCCTGAACAATACAACTTTTTTTCATCCTTTCTTTTCAGAGAGGTTCAAAGATTGCATGGGTCCCAGTCTGAGAACTCCTGGTTGAATGCCTTGGAGAAGGCCTGGGCTCCACACTTTGGAAGAGTTCAGAGTCTAGTTAAGAGATGGGACACTTCTGGGATCTCTGTAACTTTTTATTGTCCCTATGGAAGTGGGAAATTTCACCCTTGCATGGCAACATCCCAGCTTCCTTGGCGGTAGACAGGTAGGTCCTTGGCAGTTGCGTGTTTGCACATAAGCATAGGAAACTATACCACAACTTCTGTGCACTTGAAATGACCCCATTTTGTCCTTTGAGGTAGAAAATCTTTATTATTTTTTTGGTTTGTAGAGGAAAGGTTGAAACTCAGAACGGATAGGTGGCATATCCAAAGCTACACATCTAGCCCTGGTGCCTAACTCTTCTTCCTCTGCGGGAGAGAGGGCAATTCTCTTTTCCATTCCTTGAAATGTCCTTTGAAGATCTCATCCAGGTGAAAAAAGGACTTTCCCATCAGTGGAATTTATTTTATTACCTTTGATAAAAACATTTCGGGGGGAGGAGTATTGTAGTATTGTCTTCTGTCTTGTTTGAATGTAGAATTTTATTTTTGCAAACTTTGATTCTATTGGTGAGAAATAATAACAATCCAAACTTGCATTTATTTGATAACTTTCTTTTAAGGAAATCAGTGAATACAATTCCTGACAATTCTAAAAAGCTTCAGTAACTTAAAAGCATGTTGTGAATGTTGAAGTTAAATCATATCTCCCAAAGGATTTTCTTTACTTTTTCTATAAAAAATTTTATTTCATTTATGTTAAATCAATTAGTTAAATCATCCATTAACATATGTTGGGCACCTACTATGTGCCAGATATTGTGCTAATGGGCAGGTTGGACTAGTTGGATGAGTTGATTTTCTAAAAGAAAAAATTCAGTTCCGTCTTATCAAACTTCAGATTAACTTGAAGTTTTATGAACAGCAAGACTCCCAACATAGGGTATGCCAGGAATTGCAGAAATTGGAATAATCGCTAATATTTGAGGATTATCATGCTGGTTGTTATCAGTTTGTCCTCTAGATCCATTTCTGCACTTCTTTGCCCTGCCCTGTTCTTTGGAGTGTGTGTGTGGGGGTGGGAACGGTGGAAGGGAGGATGGGAATGCTGATCTCTATGTATTGGTTCTCCTAGCATCTCTTGCCTCTATCTTCTGGTTGTGTTTGACCAATGGCAGTCCAGCAGGAAACCAGAGGGTGGGAGGGGAAAGAACCCACTATATTTATCCTCATTCTCTAACTCCCTCCTCATGGTCTGGCAGAGTTGAGTTCCTCTCCTGCTTTGCCTCTGTTGGAGGTTGCCTCTTTCACAGTGCCGCTCTCTCCAGGTTGTATACCTCACATTGTGTATCTGTAACACTGGTGTGACTACTTGCCCTGTCCGGCCTAGGGCTGGTACTGGCTTCCCACTGTTGCTAGTCCCTGGATGTCTTGCCACTCCTTATTGGTTCTTTTAGCTCTGCCCACACCCCTGTAAATAGTCCTTTATTTTGAATGTGCCATCTGTTTCCTTTAGCATCCTGACTGATACTGCCAATTAGTCTGTGCCAAGCACTACACTACGGCTTCATGGATTATCTCATATAATACATACCCACCCTGTGTGGTAGGTTCTAATATTACTCTTATTTTTTTTTAAAAAAAAAACATCAAAAAGAGATTTAAAGGGTAACACACCTGGAAAGTGGCGGGGCCAGGATTTAAACCCAGGCAGTCTGATTACAGAGCCCATCTGCATACCCATGATGCTGTATGTCTCTGGTCAGATTCTCTGGGAGACTGACTGTGAGATGAAGATTTGCAGGGCAGGCAGAATTTTGTGGAGTAGAGCTTGCAGGATGAACACCTGGGGCGTGGGTGGGTGAGGGAAGCAGGGTTGGGGAGAAAGAAGTTGAACTGCAGTGCAGGGGAAACAAAAGCCTAATCCAAACCCAGGAGGAGCTTTGGAGCTGGAGAGGCTTCCAATTTGGGATAAGGGAGCAGGGGTTTTATATACTGGTATTGCCCAGACACTCAATGCAGGGCTTTAACATTGGACCCTGTTTGGCCAAGGTAAGTCCAGAAGAGAGACTCTGTTGAGAGTGTTGACTGCCAACTCTCCCAGAAGCTGGGGGAATGAGGGCCTAGTCTTGGAGGGCAGATCTGGGCAGCATGTCATCACATCCACTATACTGTTTGAAACACATATGGAGGTCATGAGTTAGCAGCTTGCTCAAATCATGTGTGATCTTTGAAAACGTTATTAGACTCATGTATATAGCTGTTTTTCCAACTATACATGCGTGTGTATGTGATTTTGATGTGATCATTTGATGTTGTTGAAAAACACTGAAGCAGGAGTCAAGAGACCTGGATTCGAGTTTCTGCTCTGCAGCTTAATATGTGCCTTTGTTCAATTCACTTAATGCTTCTGGATCCCAGTTTCCTTACTCATAAATTGAGGAATTTTGATTAGTTGGTTTCTAAAGCTATCTTAAACTGTAAAGTTCTATGTTTCTATTAACTTATTAGCTTTCTAAAATCCAGAAATAGCAAAAATAAACATGTTGGAATGCTTTTTAAGTAATGCTGGAGACTATTTCTTGAAACCTCCAGTTAGTGACTTTCTCAAGCTTTGTCAATAAATCATGATGAATATCATGAAAATTCACACAGCCCCAGTATCACCCAGTGATCTCCGAAGAGCAGAGATGCCCCTTTTCTCACTGGAATGTCTTTATTTGGTATATGTGAGGTTTAAGAATACTAAACACTTCTCATTCTTTCTGAGCATAGCTCATACAGATATTTTATTTTAAGAATTGTTTTGAAATTGCTTTTGCAGGGTCATTGTTAAAATTTGAACAGGCATGATCTTAATTTGGCTAGATCTGTATTCCTCAAAATGAGAAGGAGTAGAAAATGGCCTTAGCTTGAGTTGGTAAAATAAAACTGATTCTCAAGGTATAGAAAGGCTAGAGGAACAAACAGGTAAACAAAATCTAGATAACAAAAAAGAGAATGAAGTTATTAATTATAGAATTCTGAAAAAATATTGAGTAAGTACGCAACATTGTGATCTTTAATTAAAACTAACATAACACAAATATATCTTACCAAGAGAGTAAAGGCTTAAATACAGAACCAAGCAAATATAGAAATCCTTTAAGATTGATTTTCCTGAGCTGTGGCCAACGATTCAACAAAAATGGAAAATAACTATTATTGTCAGTCATGTATGGCTCTGCCTGTATGATTTCCCAATGTAAGCCTTATGGTCGAAGCTGCTTGAACCATAAATAAATAAATAGACATACCTTCACTCTGCTTTCCTTACCTGACTCTTGTTAAACCTTATCAACAACTGTAGAGGGCCAAAGAAGCAATTTCAATAAATATTTCATTACATGGGAGCCCATTTGCTGGCATTTCAAATAAATAACTACATTCTCTCACTCAGTGGACACTAGAAGGGGAAACTCTCCAGTTTCCATTTTCAGACTTTCTTTTACTTTCTGAGGAGGTCAGTCATTTTCGTTTTCCAGTGTACAACTCGATTATTTATTGGAGGAAAATGTTTTAGACCAGGAAAATAGAAAAAAGTTCCAACCAAATAATTTATTGAAGACTGTCTCCTGGCAGATTAATCCCTACTACTTGGCCAGGGCTCATTCCAGAGTGATCAGACTGGTCAAGCTTAAATTGTATGTCCACAGGAAGTTGCATAAATAACCCCAAATACTGTGAACCTCTTTGCACTCGGTCATCCCCATGACCTTCAAAGAAAATGTCAGAAAAGTAGTAAGAGAAAATATAGCCTGAGATGCTCTAGTTATGGTATTTTCTAATAAATAACACCCTTTTTTGCTCCTTTCATCTAGACACATTTATCAGTTAAGACTTACATGCTTCTTGGTAAGTGAGTAGAAATACTGCCCTTTACCTCGTTGGTAACCTGGAAATACAATTAAATGTATTCTAAGTCAAGCTCAGGAGCTATTTTTAGAGCCAGGGTTAACTTTCTTAAGCAATATCCTTATTTTATTTTCTTAACTGTATTCACTTGAACATTGCCTTTAGAATATACTGTGGTCCTTTCTTAATTGTTCCCTTAATAGAGACTGTGTACATGGGAATGTCTGAGGAGATGATTTTGTGAAAAGCCCTAGCTTCCATCTTGATTATCCAAAGGATGGGCCTTGATTTACAGAGAAACAAGAGTGGTTCTACTTAGACTTTGCCTAGTCACTTTTTGCCCAGCAATTTCAGTTCAAAAGTGAAGTCATCTTCTCAGCTAATCTCCTTTCAGCTAAAGGTTTCAATTTTGACTGGAGACATCACTAGTATTTAAGTCTTCTATACCAGAAATTATGAAGTTATCTTAATTCTTCTTTCTAATTGTCTCTAGCTAATATGTTATGTACTATTTATTCTTATCCCTTTTTAATGAAAAAAGTGCTGGATTTAGAAAAAGAGACCTGGAATTCTAGTATCCTAACTCTGCCACTTACTAATTATGAGAGCCAGAAAGTTTCTAAGAGTTTTAGTGCCTTCCCCTGTGAAATGGGGGCTACTAATATTTGTTTTGCTGATATCACAGAGATGTTTTTATGATGAAATGAGTTGGTATGAATTGTAGATTATCCCAATTTATATGCTAGAGAGAAGCAGGGGTAACCTAATTAGATCATTGCCTTCTTTTGGGAGCCAGAACATAAAACTGCTGCTCTCTGAGCACCATCCACTCCCATGCATTAGAAGCTTTAGGATGGCTAGCTTCCTGTCACTTACTGCATATACCCAGCCCTGATCCTGAGGTGTAAACCCTCTAGAAGCTGTCCATCAAATTGCTTACTCCTGTGGCCCTAGAGAGAAGGCACACCCCACTTCATACCATTGCTGCTAAACTGTCTTTTTAGGCTGCACTGAATGTAGTTGTTCCAAAGTACCCACAATTCTTCAAGAGACCACAGAGACTAAGTTCACCCTTCTTCACATCCCTGTTTTCCTCAACTGCCTACTGGACCTCTCCTTTTGAACATCTCACACTAACATCATACTTGATACACCTAAAACTGGAGTTAATATGTCTTCCTCCCAAACAGTTCCTCTCCAGTGTCTCCATCTCAAGGAACCAATGAATACTACTACATTTCACTAACTTGTCCAAGGCAGCAATCTGGGGTAGGCCTTCCACTCACCAATATCTAATTAAACACCGAAGGCTCTTGCATCTATCTCCTAAACATCTTTTAATTCTATTCACTTTTCTTCCTCTTTATTGCTACTTACCCTGTCTCAGGGCATCATCATCCTTTACCTGAATTACTGCCACAGCTTCCTAAATTGTTTCCCAGCCTCTCCTCACTCTTCACCTCTCTCCATTCTATCCTTACATTCTAGCCAGACTTAGTGTTCTAAAATGCAAAGTTGAGCATGTCATAGCCCTGCTTAAAACGTTTTAGATGATTTCCACTTGCCTTCAAAATACTGGCCAAATTCCATGAATCCTGTAAGGACAAACTTCTGCTATTGCTTCCAGCTTCCCTCTCCCCACTCATATCATGTATGAACAGCTTATAAACTTGAGTAGTTACTCTCAGTTCTAAGAACGTGCCTTGAGTACCTTCATGACTTTGCATATGCTATTCCTCCTCACTCAGATCACTTTATCTTCTCTCTTTGCCTGGCCAGTTCCCAGTCACTCTTTGAATTTCAGTTTAGATGTTGTTTCTTTTGGAAAGCTTCCCCTGTTTCCCTAAGTTCTGAGAACACCCTGTATTTCTGCTATTGTAACACTCAACATGTTGTTTGGCGCTTGTCTGTTTATCCACCTATGTCCCTTACTAACACTCCACAAAGGTGGGGATTATGACTGGTGTGTTCACCACTCTATTCCAGGTACTCAGCACAGTGCCTCGCAAGTAGAAAACTCAAGTATTTGTTGAATAAATTCATGAATAAGATCAATGACATCTTTGTTTATTTTCCTGGGCAGCAGAGTAATATGGTTCCCATTGCATGATTATGGATGGTGCCAACCTCTCTATGAAATGGAACAATAATACCTGTCTCAGATGACTTCAAGGTTGTTTTTGATACTAGTGAGATAATTCCCATGAAAGTTCACTGTAAAATGATCAATTTCCTACTAATAAAAATACATCATTATCAAACTCATCATGTTTTCATCAGCATGTGCACGTGTATATTAACCATTTTAGGGCTAGTATTTGAATTTAGTCATTTAAAATTCTCTACTGTGTATATCAGTTAGCTATTGCTGCAGAACAACCTGCTCCAAAAACTTAATGGATTAAAATACAATTGCTTATTTAGTTCATGATTCTGCAGGTTGGCAGTTAAAGCTGTGGTCAGCTGGGCAGTTGGTCTTGACTGGGCTCTATGGACAGTTATTGGGTCAGCAGGGGGCTGGTTGGACCAGGATGGTTTCAGCTGGGCAGCTTCTCCCTGTTCTGTGTGTCCTCTCATCCTCCAGCAGGTTAGTGCAGACTTGTTCATGGTGGAGGCAGGGTGCCATGAGAGTAAACAGAACATAGGACCCCTTGAAGTTTAGGTTTGGAACTGACACAATATAACTTGGTTACATTTTTATTAGAAAGCAAATCCAAAGCCAACCCATATTAAATAGGTAGGGGAATCTCTGGAAGACATTATGAAGAGTGAATACAGGGAGGGAAATAATTGTGGCCATTTTGCAAACAATCTACCATATTCTGTCAGCATCTTCATTTAATTATTTACCAAGTCACAAATCTGACCATGTTGCTTTATCTAAAATTCTTTAGTGACTCTCCATTGCCTTCTCATACCACTTCTTACATGGCAGGCATTGACTGTTCTAAACACTATATATATATTATCCCTATGAGGGAGGTACTATTATTGTCTCCTTCTTACAGATAAGGAAACTGGGGCACTGTGAAGTTAAGAAACTTGCCCAAGTTCACTCAGCTAGAAGTCTGGTTTTAGAATCAGGATCTGGAGCCTGTAGTTTAACCTCCATGGTCTCCTACCTCTTAAGACTTAGCTCAGTTCGATCTGTTCCCCTGTGTACCTTGACATTTCCTATGTTCAGTTACCTATTTCAATATCTGATGCCGCTGTGAGTTAGCCACTCAAGAGCACAGATCATGCCTTACCTCTGTAGCCATTGAATGTAGCACAGAATCATGTCTTTGTTGCCCTTTCCATACCAAGATGCGTCTTTTGCACCATTAAAAATCTCTGCTTCTTGGATGAAAAAAAATCAGAGTGAAGACTATTAGTCCTCACAGCATCTCCAAGAAAGAAGTGACGAGTGGGAAGCTCTATCTCATTTTGCAAACAGGAAATTTAGGCATGTGGAGATGAAATCACCCAGTGCTGTGCCAGGATTCTTTTTTTGGTTTTCCGATTCCTAGTTTTGTGTTCTATCTACCAAAAAGTGGTATTTGTCTATGAAATGCGGCTGATGGTTGCTTAATTTTCCCCAGAACAAAAGTTAAAAAACCTAGCAATTAAATTAAATCACCCAAGAGGGATGCTTTCTTCCATTGTAAAGTTTTGAGGGAACAAACTTTTGGGGAATCTTTTTTTCCCTGGGGTATAGTGCTTTCTTCTCTTTCAGCAGAATATATTGTGTCTGATGGAGCAAAAAATTGTTTTTAAGAAACCCTGCACCAATCTGTCTGCCCCAGCTCAGACACATGCTCGAACAGAAAATTAAATTCACAGAAATGAGAGAAAATCAAGAGAACCAAAGGGGCATGTCTTCTGTTTCCCAGGATCATCCTCTAGTGTATTTAGTGGCCTGTTGGGTGACAGGGTGATGAGGGGAAAGGATTGGTTGAATGCAACTAATTTTTCATGTCTTTTTGCTCATTTCATCAAAGCGCCATGAAAAAAGTAAGCGTTATGCACATTTTACCTACATGGTTTTAATCTGTAAGAAGCTTTATTAGAACTTAGATAGTTAAAAACAGTTTTGTTTTTTTTTTCCCCAGTGTGAGTTTCATTACTACCATTTGCTTCATTAACAGCAGTAACTTCTTGGGTGTGAAGCTTGCTTGAAATGGTAACTGCTTAGAGAAAGTGGAGGGAGAAGGAGAAATAAAAGAAGAGGCTTAAGGAATAGTGCCACTGAAACACATTCATGGGAAAGAAAATCAACTGGATGGTCTCTCTGACCACATAACTGTTTTTCCTCTTAAAGATTTTTGGCATTTGGTTTAAATTCTATTATTTCCTAAATAGTAGTCTTTAAATCTCCTTTTAATCATCTATTGTATGCATATCATTTCGACTTAGGTAGGATTTTTATTCATATAAAAATGTTTTGTGTTTTTGCTTCATAGTGACTTCCCAATTTTACAACCTTCCTCTGTCTTCTGTCTCTAAATTTCATTTGCCAATAAAACTATGCATTTGAATACTTGGTTCTAAGCTTTGTAAAAAGAGGGAGTTTGGCATGTCTTGTAAACCACGTACTTAATAAAAGTTAGATGCGGATAATAAAGATGGTCCTGCAGATGCTGACCTTTCCCAGTAATCTATTTTCCTTGAAATGATTGTATTTGCCTCAGTGACTCAAAACAAAAAATTTCCTTTTTTCTATATCTCAAGAAGGACAAAACACCTTCCAGATTTTATTATTTTCTACTCCCGAATAAGAGTTTGACTGAGAGACCAGAAGCCAAGTCCCTTGGGTCACTGAGCACAATGGTGAAGTTGCATATGAACTGGCAATTAAACTCGCCAACTCCTCAGGCATGTCTCGGATTCTCCACCACCCCCTCCCCCGCCCCCACCCCGCCCCGATCTCTTCTCACCTCTATTCTCAGAGTGGCTGGTTTGTTATGAAACTCATTCTTTTTAGGCCAAGTTTCCTTTGAACAGGGTGCAAAGGCATATGATCCTGTGGATTAGAAGTGGGTTGTCATCAAAATGATATAGCTCTGTTCTTCTCCGTTCCTTTCTTGGAATGGCTGAGAACAGACTTGCGAAGAGAAAAACTTGTTGGCGTTTGGGAGCTGCCAGGTTTTAGAGAGCCCAATTATGTCTTTTTTGAACTAGCATTTCTTTAATAGAGTTTAATTTAAAAATGTTTTTTTTTTCATTTTTGACATTTCTTGTAGTTTTTAATTTGAAAGGATGAGGATATGTTTACTTGTGGGGAAAGTGAAAACAGATTGTGCATGAGTAAGCAGGGTCAGCTGGCCAATTGTGATGAGGCTGGAGTGGCCATCAAATGGTTCCCTATACTCCAAAAAGTGCCCTTTTTATTGATCTTGTCCCTAAAAGTCCCCCAGTGTTTGTGACTTTGCTTTAAATCATTGTTGTTCCACTAGAGTACTCATCTTGTTTGTGGCTCAGCATCTATTCCATCTACTTCTTGATACAAATACCCACAAGTTTCCTATGAAAATCCACTCCCTCCATTTCAGAGGAGTTGATTCCACCTGAGTTTCAGGGCTGTGCCGACAAGTCTAGTCCAGTCTCCTGACCAGGGAAGTTAATTCAGGTATGGGAACATAGCCCAACTGAAGAGATGTGAAGAGACTTTTGCTGGATTAAGAAAAAAAAAATTTTTTTTTTAGAGGAGTCTTTTGCTTTTCACAGGAGTTACTAGACTTTTGATCTCTTTTCCACTGGAGTTTTTGGTGGGAGGATGTGGGGTGTGTGAGCACAGACTTCCTTTTTTGTCATAAATGTCAGGAACTGAAGAGACCTCTGAATGGAGCCTGAGCATGGAGCTGAATGTGTGGAAGGCAGAACAGAGAGACAGCAGGAAACTGGGCCTTTGGTAACATCCCTTGAACACTGGACCACGCCTCACCCTGAACTCACTGCTATCTAGTATGCATGTTATAACTTTTAGTCGCATGATTATCATCTATTTGGATTTAATTATGAATATTACTGCCTTTTGAGCTCCAGAGAGTGTGTGGGGTTAGCTGAAGCTGCCAGGCCTGCATCACAGCTGACCTCTTGCTCTACCCCATCCTGCTTCTTCTCTTCCGTAGGGGTTGATTCTGAGGAAATTCCATCTTGGATTCTTCTTCCTGGGGAACGCAAAGCATGACAGAGGTAGCCCCTTATGGACAGACTGATTTTGCCATGGGCTCACCACAAAATGGAACAAAACACAACACAACAAATTTATTATACCTCACTCGTGCACTGTTCTTCTGGGAATTCATCTGTTAGGTTTTGCTCCAAGAGCCAATAGTCAACTTAGGAAATTGAGTTATCCCAGAAGGGGGTAGGAGGGAAAGGAAGTCAAGAAGACCACTATCTTCTAGAATCTCTAATCAAATTTTATGTTTTATTTTTGACATATCTGTATACTCATGAAACTATCACCATGATCAAGATAATGAAAATATCCCTCAGCCCCCAAAGTTTCCTCGTGATCTCTTGTAATTCCTCCTTTCCACCTCTACCCCCTTCCCTATGCAATCACTGATCTGCTTTCTGTCAGTATAGATTGGTTTGCATTGTTTAGAATTTTATGTAAATGGAATTTTAAAGAATGTATGCTTTGGTTTGCCTTTTCTCACTCAGAATAATTATTTTGAGATTCATGTGTGTTGCATACATCAACAGTTAATTCCTTTTTACTGATGGATAGTTTTCCATATTATGCATATACAATAACTTGTTTATTTATTTACTTGTTGATGGGCACTTGGGGTTTTCAGTTTTGGGCTATTATAAATAAGGCTACTATGAGCATTTAAGTCTTGGTATAGACATATGCTTTCATTTCTCTTGGCTAAGTACTTAGGTATGGAATGGCTGGATCATGTGGTTGGATCATTATAGGTGTATGTTTAATTTTTTTTTTTTTTTGTGGTACGCGGGCCTCTCACTGTTGTGGCCTCTCCCGTTGTGGAGCACAGGCTCCGGACTTGCAGGCTCAGCAGCCATGGCTCACGGGCCCAGCCGCTCCGCGGCATATGGGATCTTCCTGGACCGGGGCATGAACCCATGTCCCCTGCATCAGCAGGCGGACTCTCAACCACTGCGCCACCAGGGAAACCAGTGTATTTAACTTTTTAAGAAACGGCCAACTTGTTTTCCAGAGTGGTTATGTCATTTTACACCCCCATCAACAGTGTATAAAAGTTCCAGTTCCTCTAACCCTTGCCAATTCTTGTGTGTCTTTTCAAATGTTAGTCACTCTATAGGTATGTAGTAGTACCTCATTGTGGTTTTCGATTTTAATTTTTAATTTGGAATTTCCCTAATGACTAATAATGTTAGTCATCTTTTCATTTGGTTACTTGCTATCCACATATCTTCTTTGTTTTTCATTCTCTTCTCATAATAGGGTCCTTCAAAGAGCAGAAGTTTTAAATTTTCATTAGGTCCAATTTTTAAATTTCTTATTTTATGGATCATGCTTTCAGTGTTCTAAGAAATTTTTGCATAACCCAAGGCCACAAAGATTTTCTCCTATGTTTTCTTCTAGAAGTTTTATAGTTTTAGGTTTTACATTTAGGTCTATATCCATTTATTTTTAATTTTTTATATGAACCATTTTGAGTTAACTTACATATATGGTGAAAGATATGGATTAAAATTGTTGTTTTTTTGCATATGGATATTCAAGTGTTCCAGCACCATGTGTTCAAATCGCTCATCTAATTTTAAAATATGGAGCACATAATTCCAGTGTAGTCCATAGACTATCTCAGCATAATCACTCCTAGGGTTTGTTAAAAATGCAAATTCCTAGGTCTTACACCAGCCCTTTTGAATTAAAATCTTAGGGCAAATATCCTAGGTGATTCTTATGGATGCTAAACCTTGGGAGCAACTGGCATAATGCCATTATTATTCATTAATACTTCCTTCAAGTCAGTACTGTCTCCATCAGAGATGAGAAAGGATGTAATTTAGAAAAAGTCAGTCTCTACAGGATGGAAATAAACCAGAACAGTTTCTATTGTTTATTTTTAATGCAGAAGATTTTAAACATATACAGAAGTAGGTTGAATAGTATAACGAGTTTCCATGTACTTACCATTCAATTTTAGCAATAATCAATATTAAACATTACTTTAAAAAAAAGAAGAAAATACAGGTGAATTTTTGCTATGTGAGGAAAAATGTCAAAGCTTAACAAGCAATGGGGAAAAACCAAAAGTAGAAAAAAAATACAATGAGCAACTATAAAAAAATCAAAGATCAATATATTTGCCATAATTGTTATTAAAAACCTCTATACATCAAAAAAATCTTAAGTGATTTAAAAAGCACACATAATCAAAATATTTTTGAATAGAACAGGTGATTTTTAATCTATAAAGACATATAAAATGATTTAAAATGACTAAAAAATCTCACTAAGTGATAGAAGGATAAAAGGGCAAAGGACAAAATATACCATTGAGATTATATTGAGAGGATGTTATGCAGCCAGTAAAGTTATCTTTAAAAATAATTTTTATAATGATGGGAAAATGCTTATGATATGGTGAAAAAAGCTGAATACAAAATTTATGTTTTGTGTGTCCTCACAGCCTCTTCAATAAGTGGTGCTGGTAAAACTGGACAGCTACATGTAAAAGAATGAAATTAGGACACTTCCTAACACCATACACAAAAATAAATTCAAAATGGATTAAAGACCTAAATGTAAAGCCAGACACTATATAACTCTTAGAAGAAACATAGGCAGAACACTCCATGACATAAATCACAGCAAGATTCTTTTTGACCCACCTCCTAGAGACATGGAGATAAAAACAAAAATAAACAAATGGGACCTAATGAAACTTAAAAGCTTCTGCACAGCACAGGAAACCATAAACAAGATGAAAAGACAACCCTCAGAATGGGAGAAAATATTTGCAAATGAAGCAACTGACAAAGGATTAATCTCCATAATATACAAACAGCTCATGCAGCTCAACATCAAAAAAACAAACAAACACCCAATCCAAGAATGTGTGGAAGACCTAAATAGACTTTTCTCCAAAGAAGATACACAGATTGCCAACAAACACATGAAAGGATGCTCAACATCACTAATCATTAGAGAAATGCAAATCAAAACTACAATGAAGTATCACCTCACACTGGTCAGAATGGCCATCATCAAAAAATCTACAAACAATAAGTGCTGGAGAGGGTGTGGAGAAAAGGGAACAGTCTTGCACTCTTGGTGGGAATATAAATTGGTACAGCCACTATGAAGAGCAGTATGGAGGTTCCTTAAAAAACAAAAAATAGAACTACTGTATGACCCAGCAATCCCACTACTGGGCATATATCCTGAGAAAACCATAATTCAAGAAGAGTCACGTACCACAGTGTTCATTGCCGCACTATTTACAATAGCCAGGACATGGAAGCAACCTAAGTGTCCATCAACAGATGAATGGATAAAAGAAGATGTGGCACATATATACAGTGGAATATTACTCAGCCATAAAAAGAAACAAAATTGAGTTATTTGTAGTGAGGTGGATGGACCTAGAGTCTGTCATACAGAGTGAAGTAAGTCAGAAAGAGTAAAACAAATACTGTGTGCTAACACATATATATGGAATCTAAAAAAAAAAAAAAAGGTTCTGAAGAACCTAGGGGCAGGACAGGAATAAAGATGCAGACATAGAGAATGGACTTGAGGACATGGGGATGGGGAAGGGTAAGCTGGGACGAAGGGAGAGAGTGGCATGGACATATATACACTACGAAATGTAAAATAGATAGCTAGTGGGAAGCTGCTGCATAGCCCAGGGAGATCAGCTCGGTGCTTTGTGACCACCTAGAGGGGTGGGATAGGCAGGGTGGGAAGGAGGTGCAAGAGGGAGGAGATATGGGGATATATGTATATGTATAGCTGATTCACTTTGTTATACAGCAGCAAGTAACACAACATTGTAAAGCAATTATACTCCAATAAAGATGTTTAAAAAAAAAATAAAACAAGGCTTAAGGACAAATGAGAGCAAGTATGCTCCTGGATGTTATTTTTTTAAGTTAACTCCAATGAACATGTATGTATTGCTGATGTAATCAGAACAGAAAAAAAAAGTATTTTTTAAGAAGAAAATGAAAGGGACATTTTCTTGGCAAAGTCAGAAATGGGCACAGATACAAACATGAGGCAAAGAAGAGGCACAGGAAGGGCTGGAGACTGGTTTTGCGCAGCAATTGCCTTAAGTGAAAAGGTAGAGGTAACAGTTTCCTCCTTTGCAAGTCTTACCAGTGGATGAAGACTGCCTCACATGAGCGGTGCAGATTTTGGGGACTGGCAGAGGTGGACAGATTCTAATGGGCAAGCCATAGTCTGTTTTCCTGATCAGATGTAGACCCTGCTCAAGCCCATAGAGCACCTTTTCTTGACTCCTGGAGGGGGCATGGAGGAAATAAGTTAAAGCCATAACAGCCCTTTCTACTTGTCCAAAGCCACCCAACAGATGACATGTCTGTTTGTTCATAGACTCTGAAGTGTCACTTTGTATCATTCCTCTTCTGCAGTTCAGAAACTCAGTCTAAAATATTTCACTAAATTGGAAACCCACTCATCTCTTCTGGGTTTGTACTTCTGAACTGAAACTGAACTCTGGCACTTTAGTTCACATGACCTTAGAACAATGTAACTTTTTGTTTTGAAAAAGAATGGCTTTAAAAGTCTCATAAATGGGTCCTGCCTGTTCTTGGAACTCAAGTAGCACTTGTAAACTCCAGTGACTAAATGTTGTGTAATTGTGAATAAATAATGTCAAGGAAGCAGAAATATACAGATTCCACATTTTAGATTATACATAATTTCAGAAATAATAAAAATGTTTGTCCCTTTAAAATTCTAGTATTGGAAATTGCATCAAGAATTGCAAAAAAGGATATTAAAAGATACAGATTATTATTATCTATTTTTTAATCTAAAGTAAATTAAAATGTCAAGTAAAACTGGTGAGGTCTCCAAAGTACTACAAAGTTTACTGGAAGAAATTTTTATAAACTTGTTTTTTAGATGGTTCTATAATTTGATGGTTCCAGGTAGTTTAGATTAACATTCTCAGGCAGCCTTCTTCTGTGATCAGCACTAAAATAACTATCATCAAAGCAACTATTGAGTATCCAAAGTATGCAGAGCATAGCTTTATAAAGTAAAATAAATTTGTGTAAAAAAGTTTTTCTCAGGCTTGTCAGGAAAATAAAGCAGAGTGATAATGAACTATAAAAATGAGGCAACTTCTCCAAAACAGCAACATAGGACACCCTAAGGAGTTTAAAATATAGATTTAAGAATTGATTCAAGTTATTTTCACTACTTTTGTGAAGTCTCTTTTTAAAAGCAAGAATCAAAACGTAGTAGGGTGATTATGATTTTACTTAACGGAATAACAGAAACTAAAAATCTGAAATAACAGGATCAGACAAATACTACATTTCATTTCTTCATATGCTAAAATATATACTACTAAATTTCTCTGACATGAAATACACATTAGTTTTATTTACTTATATGTATTAGTGTGAAGTGTGCTAAAAAGTAGAATTGAAAATAAGATTAAAAGTTAGAATTATCGGGCTTCCCTGGTGGCGCAGTGGTAAAAAAAAAAGTTAGAATTATCTATAGAACATAAGCTCTGGGCCCCAATTTACCTACAAAAGTGATGTCACATCCAAATTTTCAGACCTGCGGGTCTTAACCTTATCAGTAGAAATACTTAACTTGTTTAACAGTTTGATAATAAGCAGCATGTATTAAGTATCATAAATGTGTAAAGCATGTTCTGCAATGTCTGTCTTTGTGGAGAAGGTTTTTCAGGACAGTATATAAATAGCATTTTGAAACTGTTTTGATGGTTTACTTAACAAGATGAGTTACATTTTTACACTTAGTCGGCCAGATCCAAGATATTTAGCTCCTATTACTTTAGTAAATTCTGTACCCTCTCAGGTTCTATACTATGGCTGAAAACTCCTTATTTGATACACAAGGGGATGCCGGCCAGTGAGCAATATGTGAGCCATTATTTTAGAAAATATGGGCAATTATGTACTGGTAGGTTTAATTTACCTGGTTATTTGGGCTTAAAAATTATATGATCTACCTGCGTACCGCAAAAAAAAAAAAAAATTATATGGTCTAATATGTGCTTAGTCTCCTGGTGAATTCCAAAATTACTGCCCCTATATCCATTTCTGGAGGTGATCTACAGGAATACATATCCCAACCTTCAACCATGCTGTTCCTCATAGAAAAATTTCCCGGACTCAGTTAAAAAGTACGACCTTTCATTTAAAATCAAGAACCACTTATTGAATCCTAACTTCATGTCAAATATTGTATTAAGCACTGGAATAAAAAAAAAGGGGGATGAGCATGGTATGGTTTCCATGCCTCGACACACTGTTTTATGTTTGGCAGCATGCAAATACATTACCCTATTTCATCCTCACTGGAACTCCACAAGATAGATCTGATTTCCCCCATTTTACAGGTGATAAAACTACAACAGAAATGTCACTTGCCCAGGATCACACTTTTAGCTGAGCCAAGACTATAACCCAGTTATTTTTGAACTCCTGGTTCTTTTCTCTATTATTCAATAGCATATATTTTCCCCATGTTTTCCAGTCAAGATAGACCATGTAACTATTTTAATGCAGAAGTCCCTCTAGTCCAAAGTAAGAATTTCATTACCTTGCCTAAATTTCACTGGCCATTTCAGTACCATAGGAGCAGGAAATTATTCAGTTCATGAAAAAGAAAATTCATGCACCTGTGGATTTCATCTTTTGTGCCAGATGAATAGGTGAGGTTGGATTTGATTTACTCCATGACTAAACTCTAAAATTGGGATTTAAAATGGATATGTAATCTCACTTTGATTCCATTTCTCCTGTAATGCTGCCTAATGGTTATGCAAGTCTCAGAAATGTATTTAAAGTAATAACATGTCCTTTTATCCAATAACATCAAACTGAGATCTTTTTTGTTCACTTTTGCTAGACCTCTAACCTTTAAAGGTGAGTCAGGCAGCTGCAGAAAATCTGATCTTATTTTCTGCCCCTGGCAAGACTTTTTCAAGTTCATCCTTTTTCCCTTCTCTCAAAATCTGATGAAAAATGAAATGTCAGGAAAACAAGCTTTCAGGCTAAAAAACTTGTGTCTGTCTCTGTGACAGATGTCAGTTTGAAAGGTTTCAGGTCACCTGTCAGAAGTGTGCCAGTGTGATCTGTATTCACATCGACTTGACCTCACACCAACACTGAGTTGTGCTTTTAAAAATATCCTTGAAAAAGAATTAAAAGATTTGAAGTCATTGCCTTTTCCTCTATCTCTTAACTCCGATTAATGAGACAAAGGAAGGGGAGGCAGAGAGGGAGAGGGAGAGAGAGAGAGTTTTAAAAGGACAGTTTGACCTTTTGTTGCCCCTGGCAGTGAACCAATCAGAATTCTTGTAATCCAAACACAGATGCTTGGAGCTAAACAAATCCTATACTTGCGAACAAGAATTCAGTTTGCTGTCAAAATATAGTGAAGTTCAACATAGTGCTTCTTTCAACAAAATATCATGAATAAAAGTTTAAATGTTTGTGATTAATAGAGAAGAGTAATATTGAGCAACATAATAGCTCAATGGTGGCTCAATTTAGTAAAAAATATCTCCATCAAAAAAATCATGTGTTTTGAAGTCCTGTATTCTAATTCCATATCCTGGTTGTAACTCCCTAATATTTTATGTCAGAAATTCCACTGGTATTATAGTACAAGTCAGTAGTTTTGTAATGACTAATTAATGGGGTTGAACTCTGTTCTTTTTCTGGATTAGTTACACAGTGTTTGAACTATTTATCACAGTGATTAAAAAATGTTTTCTAAGTTTTTCCCCATGTGCCTTTATCATAGCCTGGGAAACTTAAGGATTGAAAAAAAAAAGAGGTAGATTTTGTTTCACCAGTTTGGGAGGATTCAGGACTTTGCCTTGTAACCAAGAAGGTAAAAGATTATAGTTCCAAAAGCATGTTTGTCAAATCTACCACTGTAAACAAGAGACTGGATCAGAAGAGATGAGAAAGTCCATGTAATATAACCCCAGAAACTTTAATAGCACTATAGAGATGTTAGCTTTTTTCCCTTTGCTTGACTTAAGTATACAATACTTCCCTTCTTTCAAGTGGGCCCACTCCTGATGTGAAATTGAAGATATGCTCACTGTATTTGTATTTGGAACAACATTATTTTTGTGTATGGAAAACTTGGGGGGAAAAATGAAGCGTAGACCTGGAACGCAATTAGTTAGTTTGAAATAGAGGGAGAAAGCGGTTTCTCAGCAATGATTTGTGTAGTATGTGTGAAATTTTTTTCCCTTCCACAGCTATGTTTTAGACCAGTGCTTCTCAGGCTTGATGTGCCCTTGAATTTCCTAGATCTTGTTCACAGGGGATTCTGATTTGGTGGGTCGGAGTGGGGCTTGAACATCTGCATTCCTAACATATTCCCAGGTGATGCAGATCCTGCTGAGCCTGGACCTCATACTGGGTGCAAGGTTTTAGGCTCTTCTCAGCTCTCCACAGGAGTGTGTGTCAAATACGTCAAGGTTCCCAAGTTCAGGCGGCTTATCTTATTAAAAAAAACAAAAACAAAAACAAAAAAACCCTTCTGACATTTTTTTCCTGTGTTGATGATCTTTTTCTATGTTTCTGTGACTTGATCTCTTTTTAGGAATTTCAAATTTCAGTATAACAGTAGCTACTTCATCTCAGAATGACTCTACTATGTTACCAAAATAAAGTACAAAGATGGTAACAATGTCAAGTTTTCTCAAACCTACTCTTAAATCATTAGTTTTTCTCTAGGTCATGGTCTTGTTGAGAGCATTTTGCAACCTACTAGGTAATTTCATTAATACTGACATCTCTTCTTTGCCATCTAACAGACTGTTCGTAATCAAAAGGTTGGAGGTCTCTATATGAGACCCTAGGACTAAGAAGCACCCCGAGAAAAAACAGTTAAAAACAAGAGTAGTCAGAATTATCCACAGTGTTTAGACCCAGATAACCACAAACATCCTGGAATTTACTTCCCAGTGAGTCATGTTTACATCTCTAGATGTTAGTTTACTTTCCCTTCATTTTTTTTTCTTGATCACTCATGCAGTGGAAAACGGAAACGAAAACTTCCATGGCAGATGACGTGCCAATACTTGTGCCAGCTATGGGTTCCCACTACTGATGGGAAGGGATCTGGCTATTAGACAAAGCTGCACCGATTTTCTCATGCTCATTATATATTTATAATATGGACAGTCTTGTGACATTATGCAGCTGCTTAAGCAGGAAACTAATATCAAATAAGAGAGTGCCAGATTTAGCTTTACCAAGATAAAATGCACCATATTTAATGCTCAATTTTCATTCTATGTGTGTTAGATAAACACGTGATTGCTGAGATTTTCATACCAGTGTATTCAGAACTGTGTATTCCACTACAAGTTATTTTTATCCTTTGTAAAGATTCTTACTCTCTTGTTGTCAAATGCTAAGATCATTTAAACAAGTGAAAAATATTTGCTATCTTTCTCGAAAGGCACAAAGTACTTTCTGTACATAGGATGTAGCTCATTGCTACCTTATATTAGAAGCAAACATGCACATAGTAAGACTTTAAGGACTACTGTATCATACGTTCATGAAAGCCTTTATTTCATGTTGTCAACTTCCTCTGGTGAGTCAGCCAGACAACTGTGAGTGCATGATTATAGATTGGAACCAGAAATACAGATCCATTATTGCTATCACATAGATAGCAATAATGTTAATGTTATTGACATTACTCAATAACATTACTCTGATTAAACCTTCTCTTGTAAGAAAACGGTTTCAGCCTTTTTGATGAATATTGGTGGAGGAAAAAAATGGGGGATACAACAATTGTGAAAACAGATTTTTCTGCCTGAAATTAATAATTCTGAGCAGTACTAAAATTAATTACTCCATGGTTATAAGTAGGCAGCGGATTTATGGTAAATGACAGAGTGTTTGCAAATCTTCCTGACTACTCGATTAGAAAATGCACAACTGGAGGCGTCAGCCGAGCATGCATTATTTAAGTGGTTGGTGTCTGGCGACAATCTGGAAACTGCAATTGTTGTGATTGCCATAGGAGAATTCACACTTTCTGAGAGAAATTCTTTCACCTTTGTGTGCCCACAGCATGGATCTCTCGACGTGGCAGCTGTAGGAAACACAGGAACTCCGTGACCTGGAAAATGTGGGACAACTGCCACAAGGTGACCCTGGAAGGCTGGGGTAGGCCCAATTAATTTAAAATTTTGCTTGGCCTTGTCTCTTCCAATTTTCTAAATCCTCTGGAAAAATGATTAATGCATACACTGCCAATGCGAAAATATTTTTGACCCTATTAAAGTCGACCAAGGGTAAACCAAGTGTAGGCTGGCGTTGTATCAAACTAGCTTTATTAAATTTGATTGGAGGTTTGTATGAGGAAGGGACAGACAAGGACATTATTTTGCACAGTGGCTCTCTTTTAAATGAAAATAT
Organism: Mesoplodon bidens; assembly: GCF_964165515.1. NCBI lineage: Eukaryota > Metazoa > Chordata > Mammalia > Artiodactyla > Ziphiidae > Mesoplodon > Mesoplodon bidens. Next base: position 76,317,459 of record NC_138160.1, on the reverse strand, counting down.
CAAGAGGAATACAAAGTAGCAATATGCCCTGGACAGGAATCCTTTTAAATATAGGAAAATACCATGAAGAACTTTGTTTAAAGGGTAAACCATATTTGCTAGAAAATTTTTCTGCTATCTTGTTGTTGTGCTGGTCAGTTACCAATGAGGGTGTTTTAATTTATGGAAGCCTTATATTGTTTTCATTTATAGATGAGCTAGTTCAACCTTGGTTTCTTTCTCTTATCTGTCATTGAATTCTACAAGTTAAAATTATCTGTCTGCATTTTGAACCTTAGCAGAATGTTTCCCCAATGAATCCATCCTATGCAATCATTTAATTAATTAATAAAGTTAATTTTTTTTCCTACTGGTTATGAATAAAAATGTTTTGAATAAAAATGGTACGTCAGGCACACTTTCAAAGGATAGACTTTCTGATAAGCATTTCTTCCTTCTCCAAGAAGGAGAAAACCCATTTAATTGTCATAAAATACAGTCAACATCCATATTTCATATGTAATGTTTCTCATAGTTTTCTCAAACCTAGGAGGTATTTAGCTACATTATCATAAAGCATATATTTTATCCATTCATCATATGCAAAGTACAGCAACTTTGTAGCAGGGGTGGGTATTAATAACGTTGATATAACTAGCAAATAGTAAATACTTGGTGAATGAGTGAATGGCAGAAATCACCTGTGACCATCTACCAAAGGGGAGGCTAGAAGTTACAGCTGGAATGACAGTTTAGGAGGTGGCACTAAGCCAGTGAATGTTCTAAAATACACTAGTCATTTTAGTCTAGTGAGCGTGGATGTGGGGAATAGATAGTCATAGGATAAAAAATATCCATGACTGGGGATATTAGCTTTACCTCTGATTTCTAAACTGAAAGATAGGAATGAACTATCTGTAAGACTTGTAGATTCTATCACTCTTCACCCATGTTCCATGGCTTTCTGGTCAGTGTCTTCCTATATCTTTGCCCTGTTGAGTGCAGGCCTGGCCTTTTGATGTGGTTTTCCCAAGGAAATATGAGCAGAAGTGAGTTGTCACTTCAAGCAGAAGCTTTAAGAGCCAGGGCATAGTTTGCTTATTCTCTTTCCCTCTGCATGACAGTCAGCAAAGTTCCAGATAAAGGGCAAAGTAGAGCCAAGCTACGGCTGACTTGTGATATACACAATACTGTGCATGAGAGACACACTTTTGTTACTGCTAGCCTTTGGTGTTTTGCAACTCTCTTTTACCCCTGTAAAACACAGCTTACCCTGACTGACAGAGATGTAAACTGTGTCCTTTCAGCATGACCTAAAGAATGTGACTCTATGAGCTTTGGGATGAAATTAGCTGTCATCTTCCTGCTACCATATCTAGGACCCTCCTTGCTTCCACACCCATCTACTCCTTCTTGCCTCTTTAAGGAATAGAGTGAACCTTCTCTGAACAATGGCCACAACTCTCTACTTGTGCTCTGGATCCCATCTCCTCGCAAATGCTAATAGCCTTTTCTCTCTGACATTGCAGGAGAGAAGGGATAACTCAATCTTTCCCTCCCGAATGGATCATTCGTATCTTCTGTGCTAAAAACAGTTCTTTCTTCACTCCATATCCCTTTCAGCTGTCCCCTCCCCATTTCTCTCTCCTTTTCTCAACCAAACTTCTCAAACTACTTAACTGTGGGTGCTGTCTGCACTTCCTCACATTCAAATCTTTAATCTACTCTGAGTTTTTTATCGCACCACTGAAAACAAATCACTCTTGTCAAGGTTACCAAAAGCCTCCCTATTGTCCAATCCAGGGGACACTTTAATGTGCTAATTTTGCTCTGCTTCTTAGCAGGATTTCACTAAGGTGACCATTCCTTCCCTCATGAAGGACTCTTCACTCGTTGTCCAGGACATTCTCTTGGCTTCATTCTTACCTTTGTGGTCGAATCTTCTTCCTTTACTCAGCTGTAAAATTTGTAAAAAGTGGTACTCCTTAAGGGTCAGTATTGAGTCCTTTTTCTTACTATCTGCAGATTATCTCCACGTATTGAATTTGGTCTCATGACAACTATGGTTTCTAGAGTTGACATTCTGAAGTTCCCACTTAGAAATACTCATAAAAACCCCATTTATATAAATATATACTTTCTTATTTCCCACTTCAAAACATTTTTCATGAAATTTTAGGCAGCATTCATAATGTTGTTATTTTAATTCCCTCATTTTATTCTTTAAAAAAACTATCGATCATCCACCGTGTGCCAGGCACTATAATAAATGTTAGCAATATAAAAATGAATCAGATATAATTCTTATTCTCAAAAAAGTGCTTAGTGGGGAGGAATATATGCACACGATTATGGTAAAATGAGTAAAATGAGAACATTTCTAATAATGTACCTTCTATAACACATGGTGGGAACATAAAGGAAAGAGAATCTAGGTTTTCTGGGGCAGTAAGAGAAAGATTCCCAGAGGAAGTTATATTTGGGCTAAAACGTAGTCAAACAGAAATTTATAGAAGCAGGGAAGAGGAAACATTATTCCTAAAGGCAAGAAGATGTGAGAAGGCCTGTCATGTTTAGGGAATTTAAAATAGTTCAATAGTTTTACAAAGAATAGGTGAGGTGGGAGAAGACTAAGAGGTGAGGTTGGATTTAGGGACCGGGCTGAGGGCATGAGGGCATTTTATGGAATCATATTTTCTTGACTTTGGGCTGACATTTCTAAGCTCTTTCCAATGTTTCTATTTAATCCGTCCCAATCCTATATGCATGGGCCCTGTTATATCAATACTAAGGGGAGGAACAACATAAACAATACTAAAAGTTTTGAGACAGGAAGCATTGTATTCTGTTACATTTCTAGTCTTCGTATTCTTCTATTGTATCTGTTTGCATTCTGATCTTCTATTTTCTGACTACTTCATTTGGTTTTGAGTAGCAGTTTTCTGGAAAGATAGAGGCTGAAAGTGTTTTTTTTTAATTTATTTATTTTAATTAATTTATTTTTGGCTGCATTGGGTCTTCGTTGCTGTGCGCAGGCTTTCTCTAGTTGTGGAGAGTGGGGGCTACTCTTCGTTGCAGTGTGCGGGCTTCTCATTGTGGTGGCTTTTCTTGTTGGGGAGTGCACGCTCAGTAGTTGTGGTGCACGGGCTTAGTTGCTCTACGGCATGTGGGATACTCCTGGGCCAGGGATCGAACCCATGTCCCCTGCATTGGCAGGTGGATTCCCAACCACTGCGCCCCCAGGGAAGCCCAGGCTGAAAATTTTAATGTTTTGATAAGTACTATTACTATTTATACAGTCTAATTCAAGTCCTTTACCTTTTATACTGTAGGGAAACAATACTTCTGAATATTGAATGGCTGTTTGAAGACTAAACTTTCTCTAGTTCAATATGGATAAAATCAGTTATAAAATGTTTGAGAGTTCAGTACTAGAAGAAATTGGTACAGAGTGAGTTACTGTAATATATAGTTTTATCTAACAGAACCCATTAGAAGTGCATGCATCTGGGTGACTTGGCACTGTTTTAGTAATGGCAAACATGACAATTTCTATAATTTTATTATATTTACATTCTAAGCCTAAGTCTATTGATATTTCTTATTATGCTCATAATGAATAACATTTTTAAAAAATAAAAAATGGCTAACCCAGTATATATACATGGATTCTTGAATACTCCACACCCACCAGAGCAATACAACAAGAACTTTTGAAACTAATTCAGGGAAGGTGATTTTGCTTCTAAATATTATAATATAAATAGTATTTAAAATATTTAAATTCTATGATGCAAAATTCAGTTGAGTGGTGTAAAACATATTTTGACTTTGCTTTACCTTAAAAATAACTCTCCTATTTTCATTACTTAATTTATGACAGGAATGACAGATTGATCATGAACAGGGCATTCTAGATGAGATTTTTAACTTCACAGATGAATATGTTGGGGTGAATCAAATAGTTGAATGGACAAACCTTCCCCATGGAGTGCTAGCAGGCACCATTGTCTTACTTGAATTATTTTATAGTTGCAACTGAATGGACTCAGATAACTTCTCCAGTAAATTAGTCATTCTAGCGAACTGCCTACAGCATTTTTGTGAAAGCAGTAGAACCAAGAACAAAGAGACATTAGTGGTATGAATCAGATTCTGCCCTGTGACTTCGCAACTAAGTTGAAAAAAAAAATGGGATGATAGAAAGGAAAGTGCAAGCCTAATTTTCTGAAGATAGAGGCAGTTTGTAAAATGACTCTAAATATACAGTGATTTCTTATCTGCTGAGCTCTAGCCATTCAAATGCTCGTTATAATTTTCCATTAGCATTTGATAGACCATAGCTGGTTGGGTGGCCACTGACATATAAGTTGGCTCCACTAAAGTAAAGCCTCATTACTTATAGGGAACTTGAGCTACTGGGCACAGGGATAGTTTTTAAACACCAATCCTTCCCCACCCCTCCAACAACATGTGTCAGGACATGTGATGTCTCTCACACCAAGACACGTTCAGGAATAAAAAAAGTCTACACTCCAAATTATATGAGGAGAGACTAAACAATTTGTAAGATGATTTAAATAAAAAGCTAAGTAATTATGGGCTTCTTTTTTCCCCATAGTGCTGATGTGTCCTCTCAGCGTTAGGTAAAGGGTTTAGGGATATTCATTAAGGATTCTAGGACACTGGAGTGCTACTGGGTTTGTTAATTTCTACCAGAAAGCCTCAGATGTGTTACTCTACTGGACTGGGTAGTGGGGAAATCTGGTTCATTATTTCTGATAATGGAAAATGTACTTTTCTGCAATGGCAGCTACACAGCTCACAATTGTGGATATTGAGGAATTAGGCATTAGCTTTTCCAGGTGTCTAGGGTTCCACTCTATATCTCTCTTCTTATATGTTATAGCTCTTACAAAGCAGCTAGTACAATGACAAAGAGCTTAGCTTGTTGGAAAATGGGAAGGTCCCAAGTGCAGAGGAAAAGTTGACCCAGGTCTTAAAATGTAATTAAATAAGAAAAACACATGCCTCCCCATTTGTCTGTTGGGTTAAAATAAAGTTAAATACATAAATTTTTTAAATGGAAATATTTGTTTCTTAAAACTCTTTTAAAAGTTTAGTTTCTATGTTTGAGATGTGGATCAAACTTTCTATTTGTTAATGTTCATACAAAAGGAATAACATCTAGTATTTACAAGGTAGTATTCTAAATACTATAAGGGATGCAAATGTTTAAGGGTAAGGAGATGTTCAGGTCTCTCAGTACAGTTTTGCTTCTATTTGTAGGATGGTACCAAATAACCACAAAGCAAAGCACATGGGACTTACAAATATAAAACATAATCCTTAACTTTTAGGTTGTGTATTTTTTTTTTTTCAGTTGACATATGCAGTGTAGCAGGGAATGGTTCTAAAGTCTTGCTCTGATAATTGAAATCTGTTCTCTGTGGTGGCCTGCATTAAATGCAGCTGAGATACCAGAAATTCTTTGATATTATATAGAAGAAGGAATGAAAATAATTGGATAGTTAGAAATGTTGAAGTTTGTATAACCTGCTTATAAATTCTTTAATTATGTTTCTCAAGAAGGCCTAGGGAACATTCTCTTCATTGAGGCATTGAGAAATACACTGTTGAAGGATTACTAAAATTCTTTAGAAAATCAGTAGTGACTGTCCTCTGTAAGTGGAGGTCATGGTAGGTGATGCCCCAATAAAAATAGACTTATTATTTTCATTGGGGATGATAGGATTCAGAGTGGCAGAAGAATTTAATCACCACTTCAAGTCAGTAATGGGGTTGAATTTTATTAAAAATTCTTGGCATCTGTTGGGGTTATATCATTTTCTTCCTTTAATCTACTTCTTATACTGAATTACTGTAATAAATTTCCTAGGGTTACATCAGGCTTTCATTTATATGATAGTATATTTGATAACAATATTTTATTTTGTGGCTGGACTATGGGATTCATTTATTAATATCTTGAACTTATATAATAAGCAAAATTGGACTACAATTTTATCTTGTCTTATCCTTGTCCAATTTGTGCTATCAGAATTTTTCTAACATTCAAAAATATGTTGGGCAGACTTCCACATTTCCCTATTTTTCTATGCTCATGGGGATTATTTGTTCTGGGAATTGTTTACTATGATTTTTCCATAAAATCATCTGGGTTTGATACCATTTTAGGAATAAACTTTAACATTTTCTTCTACAGTAATTATTCTGTTCAGATTTTCCACTACTTCTTGAAACATTTCAGGTCATTTTATAATCCATTTCACTGAGGCTTTCACTGGTATAAAAGAGAATATTCTTAAGTAGTTATTTTTAGAAAGGATATGAGAGGGGTAAAATTTGAGTCTTTGCTTTTCTGAATATGCTGTTATTGTCTCTTTATAATTGATTAAAACTATAGCTGGGTCAAGAATTAGATTTAAAGAAATGCCCTTCTGGTTCTCTGACAGCATTGCTCCATTGTCTTCTAGAATAAGTTGTTGCTGAGAAACTTGATACAAATATACTGCATCTTATTCCTCCATAGGTCACCTATTTACTTCCTCATGAAAACTTTAGGATTTTCCCTTTCTTTGGAGTTGTAAAACTCTACTATGATTTATCTTTATGAGTATCTTTTTTCTTTGACTCTGTTGAGACCTAGTTAGGCCCAAAGGCATGCATCTTTTTTTAGCTCCAGGAAATTTTCTTCTATAATTTTTTGATGATTTTCTTTCCTTCATTGTGCTTGTTACTCTTTTCATAAATCTAGTGTAATGGATGTTGGAGTTTATAATTCTATTATCAATATGTCTTAGATTTATTTTGTACAGTGTAATCAATATTTTATTCTTTTGTATCATGTTTTGGAAGAATCTTTCAGGTTCTTCTTTCAGTTTGTGAATTCATTCTTTGGCTATGTTTTCATTTCATTTAGCTTTCAAAATTACCACTTAATTTTTTTGACAATCATATTTAAAGTTTTAAGATCATTAATTGTTTCTATTTTTGTGTATGAAATATCCTTTTGAAGGTCTCTAAATATATCAAGTATAAATATTTGAAATGTTTGCTCTGCTAGGCAAACTTTCATTTCTCAGCTGTTAATTCTTTATTTAATTTTGTTGTCTTTATCATGCTGACAACTTCCTCAAATATTTGGTGATTATTATCTTTCGCCTCTTCTTTGTGTTTAAATATTCTTGTTCACAATCTATAGACAGACCCTGCTTATTCTAGGGGAGAGATCATACATACTGTTGTATGGGGTGCACAGGTACTTCTAGGAATTAGGGATTCTTATTCTTCCTGGTTTTGCTAGCTATCTGCCAAAACATTGCCTTTCCAGACCTAATATTTAGTATTTATTGCATTAGCTGCAGCTTCCAGGAAAATACCTCTGCTGCCTACTGTTCTGGGCAATGAGCAATCAACCTAATGATTTTCTGTGCACCTTTCTTGCTGAGCCCAGAGCACTCCTGGGATTGCTTTTCTCTTTTGCTTATGTGATTGATTATGGTCTGTTTTTCAGTAATTCCTGAAATATTCTAGTGTACTTGTGGCACTTTCATTTCCACTGATGTGCATTAATGTACTTTAAAAGTATAATTTTTGTCATTCCAAGGACTTTAAGCAGGAAAGGAAAAAAAGATATGTGTACTCAGTGTGACATCTTGGTCAAATATTATCTCCATTCCTTTGAACATTTTATTGTCTTGGTCTGGTATTACCAGTATTCTAAGGTCTACTCAACACGTTATTTTTCATCTTTCAGAGTCCTAAAAAGATGAAGTCAGGCTGTAGGAAGGATGGCCAAATCATACACTAGACCATGACACTGGGGCTCCTTCCCTCAGAAGGCTGGTATTGAATGGATTACTGCCTGAGGCAACAATATAATAAGCAGTTACTTGATCAAAAGCAGGGAACTGCCCAGTAGAATCAGAGGATAGAGGATATATTCTCTGTAGTACATCTGTGTTCAGAAACCCAGAAAAATTTTAGAAAATTTCTGTTTCCAATGAGATTTAAATAACATTCATTAGGTTTTAGCAAGCAATTATGAAGATAAAACAAAATTAAGATACAGAAGTACTGTATAGGTATGATAAACAGAACTGTTAGATTAGTAACTTCAAGGGAAGCAGGCTATAAAAAATTGACAGAAAGAAAATCAAATTAACAAAATAAAAAATAAAAAAATAGATGTGATGAAATATTACAATTTCAGGAAAAGTATAAATAATTGAAAATAATAAAAAATTTAGTAATATGGACAGAGCTATATGATGCAATCTACATATATAGAAAGTGAGAACAGAGTAGATGAACAAAAGTAATAAGCAAAGATATAACAGAAGAAGATTCATTAGCAAAAGATAGATTGACTTTTTAAAATATAGAAATAGCTCATGAAATCTGAGAAATATTAATTTTACTACACATTGGTAAAATCATTATATTCTAAAAATACAGCAAAATTATCAGACATGTTAGCAGGAAAATCATGTTCCTTATAAAAAACAAAACTTAGGCTGGCTACATACTTCTCCAAATCTTTTTGGACCATATGTAAAACAACATGAAAAAGAATGTTAAGTATAAAGTTAAAGACAAACATACATCAGACTTACCAAAAAAAAGAAAACCAAACCCAGAGGAAGCAATATTACTTTAATACAAAATAGAATTCACGAATAAAAAGCATATAATGTCATGTTTTTATTTTGATAAAAGCTAATGTCCACAATAAAGTTATAACAGTCATAAAACATTATGTAACTGAAAAGATAAATTATCTACAGCATAAACTGTTAGAAATACATGGACAGACTGACAGGAACACAATTGTAATGGGATGCTTTATCACATACTATTCTTAGTCTTTGACGGATCAAAAGTAAAAAATAAATAAGGACTGAAAGGACTTGAAAAAATTGAGTTAACATAATAATTATATCTATATTTATATTTTTACATATATGATATGTGGCATGTATATATATTTATACTAAAAATTTTATAAAATTTCAATGTATCTATATAAAACTCTATATTCTAAAGGAACAATATTTTCTTTAGAAATGCCTCAAACACTTACAAAAAGTAATCATATGCCAAACACACACCGTCAAAATCATAATTAAAAACAAGGAGTAGAAACTGTGTAAGCTGTGTATTTTAATGGCATTGCAATAAAATAAAAACTTAATTGCACATCTAAACAAAAAATTCACACTAGTTGGATATTAAAAGCAAAATAAAGCATTTTGCCAAAGAGTTCTTGGATTAAAGTAACACTACAGATTTTAGCTAGCATATTTAGAGAGATAAGGAGCACTTTCTAAATTAAAACCACTGTGATATTTCCAAAGTCATGGTTTGAAGGCAAATTTATAGACTAGAGTTCCTTGTTTATTAAACAACAAAGAATGAAAATCAATTAATATTTAAACCAAAAAGTTTGAAGAAAAACAACAAAGCAAACATAAGAAACTCAGGAGAAAGAATATGATTCAATCACTGATTTATTATGTTTTTAGGAAACAACAGCCAAAAAGGAAGAATAACTAATAGAAAAACTTCTGGCATATCCAAACAAGAACAAAATAAATGGAACATTAAATGTAGACATATATAGTTTATAAGGGAAGGATATATCAGTAAATGGGAGAGTTTAAACATTTTAAGAAAATTTTGCACACCACCCTATGCTAATAAATTTTAAAATATCAATGAATACATAAGTTCATGACAAGGTATAAGTTAGCAAAATTGGTCTGAAAAGAGGTGGAAAATTTAAATTTAAGTAGGCCCACAACTGTTAAAAAGTAAATTCAAGTTTTAACTTTTGTGTCTTCAAAGTGCACTGATTAAAAATGCCCATAGTGTTTAAGTAGATTGAGAGCATAAAAAGAGAACATTTCAAGTCATTTTATGAAGCTAGTAAGCTTTGATAACAAAGTATGACAAAGTTAGCATAGCAGTGAAAACTACAGATTAATGTCATTACTGTAATACATGGATGAAAATATACTAAATAAATATCAGAAAATAAAAAATAGGAGCATATTTAAATAATGAAACACCATAACCAAAACTAGTTTTTCATCCCCAAATAAAATAATTCATTATGATTTGACATATAATTTGAACATTACATCATAGGTTGCAGAATAAAAGTAATATGATCATTATGAATGATGCCTAATACATTAGTTTCCTATCGCTTTTGTAACAAATTACCACAAACTCAATGTCTTGAAACAACACGAATTTATTATCTTACAGTTTGGGAGATCAGGAGCCCTAAAATCAAAGTGTTGACAGGGCTGCATTCCTTCTGGAGGCTCTAGGGAAGAATCCATTTTTATGCTTTTCCAGCTTGTAGAGGCCACCTGCTTTCCTTGGCTCATGTCCCCTTCCTCTTATCCTTCCAACTTCTTCTGTCATCACATCTTTACTGACTCTGACCCTCTTGCCTTTCCTCTTACATGGACCCTTGTGATTACCCTGAGGCCACCTGGATAATCTGGGATAATTTCCCCATATCAAGGCCCTTAATCACATCTGCAAAGTATGTTTCACTATATGTAAGGTAACACAGTAACAGGTTTTGGGGATTAGAATGTAGACATCTTTGGGGCCACTTCTCTGTTTATCAAACCCCAAAAGAATCTAATTAAATCTAAAATCTCTTCTGGTCAAATTCTTATCAAACCAGGATCAGAAGCATACTTTGTTAAGATTGTAAAGCATTTGCATTACCAACTGGCACCATCTTACTTTGTGGAGAAACACTGGAGATATTCTTAATAAAATTAGCAATCATTGATACTTTATTCCTACAATGCTATTATTTAATGTTGTTTAGGAAGTAGTAACATAAATAAGAATGGAGCTCTAGTTTAGAAAGGAGATTCAGTTTTCATATTTTCCAGTGATGTTACTGCACACATAAAGAGCAGAAGAATCGATTGAAAAACTGTTAGAGTTAATATAGAGCTTAATAAAATGACTGGACTCTGAAGAAACAACCAACAACTAAATAACCAAATAAATAAGTAAACAGTATTTAATATACTGACAGAAAAAGGTTTAGTTCAGGCAACAAAAAGAGACCCTTTGTCTGCAGGGACAAAAACTACAGGAAGAAAAGGAAGTCGGAGGCTTAGACCGATAATTTGCAGACTTTATAGTGTCAGGCCTCCTTAACACTTAAGTAGAGAGAACGCTGTCTAGCTTTTTTTATGTGGTTTGTATCTATCAATACTTACTATAGTAGAGATTAAAATAGAGAAACTAAAGAAAATTTAGTAATTAATTAAAAAATAATAGTAAACCGATGTTAAAAATAACATGTATTTTGTGAAAAATAAGTATATTTTCCAAACGCCTTCAAAATTTAGTGAGAAGAGTGGCATAGTTTACAGTTTTCCAAATCTCTTTAATGTCAGAAGACAGCTGAATTTTTATGTCTGCCTCTACATTCACTTTGTTGTGATATGCTGTTTTGGTTAAAGTACATGAAAAAAGTCTGACCTTAGATATGTAGTTGGAAAAGGGAAGAGTATTTTAATAGCCTTTTGGAGAGTTGTCGATATTCTCCTTTGACCTTGACAAGTGGTAGTTTCTTAACGTGTTTCAGTGAGGAGTCTGAAATGATGTTAATGAACTTTTTGTACTCTGCTTCATTAAAATCCATTGGCCTGTCTTGCAGTTTGACTCTTTCACTCATGCATGATTTTGTAACATTATGCCTCAATCACTTGGAAAATATTTGTAAACTAACTTTGCAGATCTTCCATATGTTGACACATTTCATTAGACAATATCTAAAGATCACATTTGTTAATACCACTGCTGATCTCATCAGAAGAGTTTTTAAGTACTGGGAAGTCATCAAGCTCAGGGGCAGATACAAGTTCTCCAAAATTCTAATTTTTGCCTGAAAACACTAAGATTTTGGAATTGACTTCTACTACAGCCTATGCCAAAATTATCTGACCAATATGGAGGTACCAGGAGACCTTCAACCTGGTTATTTTTATCTTTACAATCAATGGTTCATGATCCGTAAGAAAAATAAACTATCAGTGATATTTAGACTGTAAGTTGGAAGCACATGTGCACTTCTGGCCCATCAATAGTTCATATAAATTATAATGAACATTTGAAAACTATGGCAAGAGTCAAAACATTTATTTTATAAGGTACGGAAGAATGAATTGGAAGTGAATGGGGAAGGAAAACTGGAGGAAATAAAATTGTTTTAGTAATTTAATTACACTAGGTCCTAATAGGCTTCCCTTGTGGTGCAGTGGTTAGGAATCCGCCTGCCAATGCAGGGGACACAGGTTTGAGCCCTGGTCTGGGAAGATCCCACATGCCACAGAGCAACTAAGCCTGTGCTCCACAACTACTGAGCCTGCACTCTAGAGCCCGTGAGCCACAACTACTAAGCCTGTGTGCCACAACTACTGAGCCTGTGCTCTAGAGCCCGTGAGCCACAACTACTGAGCCCACGTGCTGCAACTACTAAAGCCCACATGCCTAGAGACTGTGCTCTGCAGCAAGAGAAGCCACCACAATGAGAAGCCCATGCACTGCAACAAAGAGTAGCCCCCGCTTGCCGCAATTAGAGAAAGCCCATGCACAGCAACAAAGATCCAACACAGCCAAAAAAAAAAAAAAAAAAAAAGGGTAAGGTTAGTAGGAATGGAAATGATGAAATACGTTCAAGACATTGCATATATATGTCTTAGTTTTTATCATTATTATTACTGCAAATAAGGGTCTAAAAGAACTTGATCAGAGATTGAGTAATGGAGTAAAAAGAAGAGAATTCATATGTGGTTCTAAGATTTTAATGTGTGAGAAGAAGCAAATTTTGGTATTGAAATTGAGATGGTTTAGAGAGAGTCTGGATTAGATGGTATCCAAGGAATAGATGACATTTATATGTTCCCAGCTCCGGGAACTGGAGGTGGTTATCTAAATCCTGAGTGTATGTAGAGAAAAGAAGTCACAAAATTGAGGTTCGAGGCTCTCAGGTTTAGAGTTTGGTGAGATGAAGAAGCATCAACAAAGAGAATGAGAAGGAATAGACAGTGAGATAGAGGGAAAATTTAGAGGGACTATTTCCCCAGAAACAAAGCCGGAAGAAAGCTTAAAGAGAAGATCATCTGTATCAAATGTTGTTGATATTTAAGATGAGAACTGGTAAATGACCATGGCATTCATCAGTGTGATAATCATTAACGATCTTGACAAGTGAAGGTTTGATGGAGAGGTGGGGATAGAAGTCATCTGGCAGGAGGTTCAAGGGAGAATGATAGGAGAAGAAGCTGAAGAGGAATACTACAAAGGGGAGCAGAGAAATTGCTTGTTAGCTAATAGGCTATGGTCTCCTAGGCTACATGTGGTCAAGAGAGGGTATTTTAAAGATCAGAACATCCTAGTAACTGCATTCTGAACACTGATCCAATAGAGAAGGAAAATTGCTGATAGAGGAGAAAGAGAAGACAGACACTGGAGCAATGTCTCTTAGTGAGCAAGAGGAGATGGAACCAAGGATGAGGGGGAGGGCCCTCATAGGAACAGGCAAGCCACCCAGGGAAACAGAAGGGAAGGCAGATGTAGGCGCCAGCTGCAGGAAGGTGTGAGAATGTGGCGGGAGAGCTTGTAGAAATTCTTTTCTGCTTCCTTCTGTTGCTTCACAAGGTTCTGGAGAGAAAGGTGAGGGAGTTGTTATATGCAACTGAATAATTATCACAATGAAGCATGGAATCCAATGTGGGAAGGGAGGATGACATGAGGGAAGTTAGAGACCTGAAAGGGTGGTAGGATCAGAGGATTACAGTAAATGAATTGAAATGCTGGCATATAGCATGGTTAAGACCAAAAACAAATTACTGAGTGGGTGAGAACTGTAAACAAATAATTGTACTTGTGTTTACATCTCTTGTCTCAAAGATAAATTCTTAGTGAAAAGTTCTGATTATAGAGTGATTAATGAAGGCTGTTTTCATTTTCATGTATTATTCTGATTGTATAAGTTTGTTTTAGAAGTCAGGCTTAGTATCATATACCTGGTGGACCCCGCTTGAGAAACCATTGGTCTCACCTGTCTTGTCCCAGCCTCTACAGCAGCAGGCAGCTCTAAGTGGGCTCTGACTGACACCATGCAAGTGCAATCTGACAGCACCTACCTGGTGCCCCTGTGGACCTCTCACCTTCCACACAGGGTGTTGACTGACAGGTGTGGGGAACTGCATGACCAGCTTGGTGCTGGGGCTCTACACATGTGGAACTGGGAAATGTGCAGGGAGTTAATTGGACAGTATTAGGCCTGGGTTAAAACCCATGGAAGGTGGGAGCTGGTGGAAAAGTTCCCCCTTTTGCTTCCTCCAACAGCTGTTCTGAGAAGCTGGGTAGAGAGTTTCTAGGATGTTGGAACACTCAGTTGCAATTAGCAGTGCTGAACTTGAAACACATCCTCAAGTCTTTGTTAGGGCTTTTTCTCCTTCCCCTTGTCCCTCACTCCTGCTCCCAGAGTTGATCTCCCTGATAAAGTAGGAGCCTATGAGCCCTCAACCTCAGACTCTGCTCTCGGGGAACCCAGACTGAGACAAGCAACATGACACTTCTACGCTCTACCAACTCTAGTAAAGGAATAAAACTGCATTTAAACAAATGACTTCTTTGAATAAGCATCAGGAGAATCTGACAAAAAAATTTAGCTTGAGATTAGAAGCTGTAATTTTTCTTTGTTAACATAGACATTTATTGATATAATTTCAGTCATTGGTTATTATTTATGAACTTAAGTTCTAACATTGCATTCTGTGGCAGGTTAGACAAAATATACATGATTATTTTGGTCTAAAAAGTTAAAAGAAAAAAGTACAGTTATGTTTATTATACTTCATATAATGTGTACTAAGAATTATTATTTTCCTTTTCTTAGTTTTGCTTATTAAAAATGTTCGGCCTTCATGAGTCTTTCATGGATTATTGATACAGCTTCTTAGCTCATTTCCCTTTCTCTGAGTCCCACCTGCTTCTATCCCTACACGTTGTTCTCAGTGATCGTTCTAAAACAAAGATTTGATCTGCTGCACTTCTCTGCTTAAAAGCCTTCAATAGTTTTTCATTGCCAAAAATTAAGCCCAAACTCTTAGGATGACCTATAACTTGCTGCTCTCTCCTTTCCAACATCCTTGAGCCCCATGCTGTCTCTATATTTAATTATTTGTAATTCTCTTCGCTGGCCAAACTATTTCAGTTCTTGGGTTCAGACCTGCTCAAGTGTATCCTCTTTGGCAAAACGTTCATCTTCCATGCCCAGTTGGATTTGATCACTCTCTCTTCTAGGGAGGTATACTTTGTTCCTTCCTCTTTTATAGCATGAATCACACTGTACTATTATAATGATTTGTTTGCAAAACTCTTTTCATCTACTTGACAAGGCTTTCCTCATTTTTATGTGCTTAGCCCTTTCTAGCACTTGTTATGTAATAGTTCATCAGTAAATGTCATTGTGATTGCAGTCAACAAAACTGTGCTATCTTTGAAAGTAACAAAACTGGATTAAAAATTTATACTTCAAAGTTTTTGTGAATTCAAATAGCCACCCATTCTTCTTTCCCAGGTCTGTTGTCCCCAGGCCCCTTACTGGAATCAGTAGGGAAAGTAATTATAAACTTTAGCTGGAAATTCTGGGTTCACAACACATTTTGGAACATGTGAGTGTAAAAATTCCTTTTAGGTTAAGCTTCTACTCTTCAGTGGGAATGTTTACACTTTATCTGCAGTTAACAGTATTCTGTGTCAACAGCAGGCTGGAGGGTGGCTTGTAAATGCTGAGAGTCATGGAGCAAAGTTAGCCTAGTCAAAAATTAGACATTTGCTCTTGAACATGTGCTCCTCTCTAGCTTGTACGGTATTGAATTTCCAGCAGCTGAGCTCCTTGAGTCAACCATAAACACAATAATTATTGGGCATATGTATTAGCATTTAAGACTCTAGAGGGGGCGCTGTAGCCCGACCAGCTCTCTCTGCACACAGGTATGTTTTGTTTAACCTGTTTATGTTTTAAAACTATGAATTACTTGCCAACATTCAATAACCAATATATTTCACACATAGAAAATCTTCTCCCGAAGAGCAAGAAGACCTGGGACAATAGACTCACATTTTTCCGTAAGACAACAATGGCTGGAGCTGAACACTAACTATGAGGCACACGTTGCCCTGTCCATCTCTATCCTAGCCCAGCTTCCCTCTATCATTTGTTTACTTTGACCCCTTGGTCATTGTTAGAATTTTGATTTGCAAATCCTGACTCTTGGTTGTACAGCACATTAAAATTATTCCTTCTGTGTTAGTGCTGTTGTCCCATGAAACCATGACCTTACTCCATTATAAGTCAAAATTCTACATAATTTTCTGATAGTTTGAGTTATTTATAGTAGAATATTTAAAAAATACCATATGATTAAATGTAAATATTTCCCCTATACCACATTATCACTTAACATTTTAAACATCCAAACTTAAGTTGAAGTCTTCTGGGATCAAGTACAAACAATTTTGCTGTCAGCTTTTTCAAGAACCAACTTTAATAAGGTAAACTAAGTTTCTCAGAAGAATTAAGATAACTCAAAATATCTGTACCATATTATCTGCTAAAATTTCATATTTTTTGACATCTTGCACTATGTCAATACATTTCTCTCATGTCGTGTTGTGTTATGCCAGTTCGTAGTGGGAAGAAGCATAACAGGATGTGACATGATGTTAGTGATGCACTGACATGTATAATTTGAAGAAGACTACCCTCCTGTTGGAAGCAGACACACGCAGTTAATTCAGATCCTGGGAATTTAAAATGAAATTGATGAACAAAACTAGAAATGTCCATGAACTGATGAATGAATGATGTTGTTCACCAACCCAAAAGTAGATTTTGATATGTGACTACATTATCATCACTGAGGATCTCAGAGCTAAACATTACCCATGTATAAAGTAGTCATTTGCTATTTTCCAAATTTGACTAGATTCTTTACAGGTAGTCTAAGTAGTAAAAATTTAAGAAGACTATTTTTATTTAAAAAGTTTTAGATTTTTCTTCTCCTCCGGGTCCATTTTTTTTTTCATCTATTTAGTATATATTTATTGGACGCCTCATATATGTTAAGCATAGGGATTTAATAGCAACGTTAGATTGGCTTTACCCTTATAATCTTGTATGTATTAATCCATTCATCAAACAACTGCATTACAGGCGGTGTGCAAGGTGTTAAAGGTGCAGGAAAAGGTAGGATTTCTGCGTTCACCATAATGCCAACAGGTGTTTCACCAAAAAGGATATTGAAATGGCCAAAAACATATAAACTTGTTTAACTTCATAAGACATCAAGGAATTGTACATATACCAATTCACTGGATGGATTAAATTTAAAAAGACACAGGATTCCAAGTCCTTGCAAGGATGTGGAGTAATTGGAGCTCTGACACTGCTGGTAAGAATGTAAATTGTTACAACCATTTTAACAAATCTATTCGGTAGTAGTAACTAAAGCTGAGCACATATATATCCTCTGACTCTGTGATGTATTATACAAATGTACTCCTGGTGTGTGTGTGTGCGTGTATGTGTGTGTGTGTGTCCATCCTCTGACTCTGTAACATACAAATGTATGGGGTGGGGGGGCATGTGCGTCAGAAATGCAGGCATATATTCACCAAAAGATGCACACAAGAATACTCAGAGTAAGTTACTGTAATAACACAGAGTTAGCAATTCCACTAATGATGCAATTGATAACTAAATTGTGCTTTAGTGAAATGCTAAACAGCCATGAGAATGAACAAATGACAGATGCAACAACATCAGTGAATTTCATTAACATAATGTTAAATAAAAAAGAAGCTATACTCTAAAGAATACCTATTGTGTGATTCTATTTAAACACAATTCAAAAATAGGCAAACTAGGAGGAAGGCAATGGTGGAAGAGAGGAATACAGGAGACTCCTGGTGTGCTTGGAATGATCTGTGTCGTGATCAGGAAGCTGGCTACATGCATGACTTCACTTTCTGATCTTTTATTGCACTAGACACATCACTTGTGACTCTTCTGTGACAAATTTACTTAAAAATTTGTAAATTGCACTGAGCACCCCCATTTTTGATTGAAGAGGAACATACTCAATGATTTTGTCATGAATCTCCAAGCCATCTGCTCTATCAGCAGGTCCATTTTCCAAAATCTTTGAAACATAAATTCCTTCCATTGGTGTTTCTTCTTGATTATCCTTTAAAAAATAAAACCTTTAGCAGCAAGAAAGATGTAAACAAAATTATAAGTTGGATAAAAAACAATTTAGTAAATGTAACATTGCCAAGCCTCTCTAAACATGCAATTCTCTTTCTTAGCTGGAGATTTGGTACTCGGGTCCATTTTTGATTGACATCCTTTCACAAGTGTGGTCCTTGCCATCAAGGTGGTCAAGACCAGTGTCTCTCACTGATCTGGTAGTAGTTTCTGCAGGTGAAGAAAGCAGCCTGGCTGGTGTCATACTCGCTCTTCAACATGGTCTTCACCATGTGCCAAGCCGTGTGGCTGAAAGGGTCTTAGTGCTCCGGCCTAGAGTCAGGCCTGTGCCTCTGAAGTGGGAGAGCCAAGTTCAAAATGTTGGACCACCAGAGACCTCCCAGCCCCACATAATATCAATCAGTGAGAGCTCTCCCAGAGATCTCTGTCTCAATGCTAAGACCCAGCTCCACCCAACAGCCAGCAAGCTCCAGTGCTGGACACCCCATGCCAAACAACTAGCAAGGCAGGAACACAACCCCACCCATCAGCAGAGAGGCTGCCTAAAATCATACTAAGCTCACAGGCACCCCAACAAACACCACCAGATGGAGCCCTGCCCACCAAAAAGACATGATCCAGGCCCACCCACCAGAACACAGGCACCAGTCCCCTCCATCAGGAAGCCTACACAATCCACTGAACCAACCTTAGCCACTGGGGGAAGACACCAAAAACAACGGGAACTATGAACCTGCAGTCTGTGAAAAGGAGACCCCAAACACAGAGAGTTAAGCAAAATGAGAAGACACAGAAACACACAGCAGATGAAGGAGAAAGGTAAAAACCCACCAGACCAAACAAATGAAGAGGAATAGGCAGTCTACCTTAAAAAGAATTCAGAATAATGATAGTAAAGATGATCCAAAATCTTGGAAATGGAATGGAGAAAATACGAGAAATGTTTAACAAGGACCGAGAAGAACTAAAGAACAAACAAACAATGATGGACAACACAATAAATGAAATTAAAAATTCTCTAGAAGGAATCAATAGCAGAATAACTGAGGCAGAAGAATGGATAAGTGACCTGGAACATAAAATAGTGGAAATAACTACCACAGAGCAGAATAAAGAAAAAAGGTTGAAAAGAATTGAGGACAGCCTCAGAGACCTCTGGGACAACATTAAACTCAACAACATTCGAATTATAGGGGTCCCATAAAAAGAAGAGAAAAAGAAATGGTCTGAGAAAATATTTTAAGAGATTACAGTTGAAAACTTCCCTAATATGGGAAAGGAAATAGTCAGTCAACCCCAGGAAGTGCAGAGAGTCCCATACAGGATAAATGCAAGGAGAAACACACCAAGACACATATTTATCAAACTATCAAAAATTAAATAAAAAGAAAAAATATTAAAAGCATCAAGGGAAAAACAACAACATACAAGGGAATCTCCATAAGGTTAACAGCTGATTTTTCAGCAGAAACTCTACAGGCCAGAAGGGAGTGGCAGGATATATTTAAAGTGATGAAAGGGAAAAACCTACAACCAAGGTTACTCTACCCAGCAAGGATCTCACTCAGGTATGACGGAGAAATTAAAACCTTTAGAGACAAGTAAAAGTTAAGAGAATTCAGCACCACCAAACCAGCTTCACAACAAATGCTAAAGGAACTTCTCTAGGCAGGAAACACAAGAGAAGGAAAAGATCTACAAAAACAAACCCAAGACAATTCAGAAAATGGTAATAGGAACATACATATCAATAATTACCTTAAATGTAAATGGATTAAATGCTCCAACCAAAAGACATAGACTGGTTGAATGGATACAAAAACAAGACCTGTATATATGCTGTCTACAAGAGACCCACTTCAGACCTAGGGACACATACAGACTGAAAGTGAGGGGATGGAAAAAGATATTCCATGCAAAGAGAAATCAAAAGAAAGCTGGAGTAGCAATTCTCATATCAGACAGAATAGACTTTAAAATAAAGACTATTACAAGAGACAAAGAAGGACACTACACAGTTATCAAGGGATTAATCCAAGAAGAAGATATAACAATTGTAAATATTTATGCACCCATCATAGGAGCACCTCAATACATAAGGCAAATGCTAACAGCCATAAAAGGGGAAATCGACAGTAACACAATCATAGTAGGGGACTTTAGTACCCCACTTTCACCAAGGGACAGATGATCCAAAATGAAAATAAATAAGGAAACACAAGCTTTAAATGACACATTAAACAAAAGACTTAATTGATATTTATAGGACATTCCATCCCAAAACAACAGAATACACTTTCTTCTCAAGTACTCATGGAACATTCTCCAGGATAGATCATATCTTGGGTCACAAATCAAGCCTTGGTAAATTTAAGAAAATTGAATTGTATCAAGTATCTTTTCCGACCACAATACTATGAGACTAGATATCAATTACAGGGAAAAAAACTGTAAAAAATACAAACACACGGAGGCTAAGCAATACACTACTAAATAACCAAGAGATCATTGAGCAAATCAAAAAATACCTACAAACAAATGACAATGAAAACATGATGACCCAAAACCTATGGGATGCAGCAAAAGCAGTTCTAAGAGGGAAGTTTATAGCAATACAATCCTACTTCAAGAAATAAGAAAAATCTCAAATAAACAACTTAACCTTACACCTAGAGCAATTAGAGAAAGAAGAACAGAAAACACCCTAAAGTTAGCAGAAGGAAAGAAATCATAAAGATCAAATCAGAAATAAATGAAAAAGAAATGAAGGAAACAATAGCAAAGATGAATAAAACTAAAAGCTGGTTCTTTGAGAAGATAAACAAAATTGATAAACAGTTAGCTGGAGTCATCAAGAAAAAAAGGTAGAAGACTCAAATCAATAGAAATAGAAATGAAAAAGAAGTAACAACTGACCCTGCAGAAATACAAAAGATCATGAGAGATTACTACAAGCAACTCTATGCCAATAAAATGGACAACCTGGAAGAAAAGGACACATTCTTACAAAAGCACAACCTTCCAAGACTGAACCAGGAAGAAATAGAAAATATAAACAGACCAATCACAAGCACTGAAATTGAAACTGTGATTAAAAATCTTCCAACAAATAAAAGCCCAGGACCAGATGGCTTCACAGGTGAATTCTATCAAACATTTAGAGAAAAGCTAACACGTATCCTTCTCAAGATGCTCCAAAATATAGCAGAGTGAGGAACACTCCCAAACTCATTCTACGAGGCCACCATCACCCTGATACCAAAACCAGACAAAGATGTCACAAAAAAAGAAAACTACAGACCAATGTCACTGATGAACATAGATGCAAAAAATCCTGAACAAAATATTAGCAAATAGAATGCAACGGCACATTAAAGGGATCATACACCATGGTCAAGTGGGGTTTTTTCCAGGGATGCAAGGATTCTTCAATACATGCAAATCAATCAATGTGATACACCATATTTACAAACTGAAGGATAAAAACCATATGATAAGCTCAATAGATTTAGAAAAAGCTTTTGACAGAATCCAACCCATTTATGATAAAAAAAAAAACTCTCCAGAAAGTAAGCATAGAGGGAACTTACCTCAACATAATAAAGGCCATATATGATAAACCCACAGCCAACATAGTTCTCAGTGGTGAAAAATTGAAACCATTTCCTCTAAAATCAGGAACAAGACAAGGTTTCCCACTCTCATCAGTATGATTCAACATAGTTGTGGAAGTTTTAGCCACAGCAATCAGGGAAGAAAAAGAAATAAAAGGAATCCATATTGGAAAAGAAGAAGTAAAGCTGTCACTGTTTGCAGATGACATAATACTATACATAGAGAATCTTAAAGATGCTACCAGAGAACTACTAGAGCTAATCAATGAATTTGGTAAAGTAGCAGGATGCAATATTAATGCACAGAAATCTCTTGCATTCCTATACACTAATGATGAAAAATCTGAAAGTGAAATTTAGGAAACACTCCCATTTACCATTGCAACAAAAAAGAATAAAGTACATAGGAATAAACCTACCTAAGGAGACAAAAGACCTGTATGCAGAAAACTATAAGACACTGATGAAAGAAATTAAAGGTGATACAAACAGATGGAGAGATATACCACGTTCTTGGATTGGAAGACTCAACATTGTGAAAATGACTCTACTACCCAAAGCAATCTACAGATTCAATGCAATCCCTATCAAACTACCAATGGCACTTTTCACAGTATTAGAACAAAAAATTTCACAGTTTGTGTGAAAACACAAAACACCCCAAATAGCCGAAGCAGATGAATGGATGAAGAAGATGTGGCACATATATACAATGGAATATTACTCAGCTCTAAAAAGAAATGAAATTGAGTTATTTGTAGTGAGGTGGACGGGCCTAGAGTCTGTCATACAGAGTGAAGTAAGTCAGAAAGAGAAAAACAAATACCATATGCTAACACATAAATATGAAATCTAAGAAAAAATAAAAAGGTTCTTAAGAACCTAGGGGCAGGACAGGAATAAAGATGCAGAGGTAGAGAATAGACTTGAGGGCATGGGGAGAGGAAGGGTAAGCTAGGACGAAGTGAGAGAGTAGCATTGACATATATACACTACCAAATTTAAAAATAGATAGCTAGTGGGAAGTAGCTACATAGCACAGGGAGATCAGCTCGGTGCTTTGTGACCACCTAGAGGTGTGGGATAGGGAGGGTGGGAGGGAGACGCAAGAGGGAGGGGATATGTGGATATATGTATACATATAGCTGATTCACTTTGTTATACAGCAGCAACTAACACAACATTGTAAAGCAATTATACTCCAATAAAGATGTTAAAAAAAATTTTTTTTTTAAATTTGATCATTTAATTCCCAAGCAGGTAATTTATTCCAAAGCCCTCTTTGCCATATATCTCTCGATATGATATGTTAAAGATATATTTTGCTTTAAACAATAACAATCAATACATTTTTCTCTTTTAAAAATAACATTTTCAAATAAAAGTATTACATGCTTATCATTGGAAACTTGATAAGCCCAAAAGAGTATTAAAGATTATTGATAAACATCCCACCTGAAGATAACCACTCTTAATGTTTTAGAGTATTTTGTTCCAGTTGTTTCCTTAAGATTCATATCTACATGTCTTCATTGGTCTATATCTATATTGACAATCATTTCATTGCATTTCAAAATTTTGTGGATCTGGGACTTGGGCAGGGCTCAGTGAGCATTTCTTCTACTTTGCACATGACATTGTTTGAGGTCACTTGGTAATATTCAGCTGGCAGATAGGGTGGTCTGAAAAGTCTGAGATGGCTTTTCTTACATATCTGGCATCTTGGCAGGGTGGCCATAAGACTTGGCCCAACTGGAGCTTTTGGTTTTTCTCTTTTTGGGGCTCTCCATGGAACTCTTTGAATCAATTAGACTGCTTGAGCTTCCTCACCGCATGGGGGTTGGATTCTAAGGGCGAATGTTCCATATGTATGTATACTTTAAAAGCATGGTTGGAATTCCACTGTATACCCAGTTTTGAATCTTGCATTTAAGGTTTAAAATCATATTATATGCATTTTCCTATTCCACAAAAGTTTCTTGGCAGTTGATCTTGATAGCTGCATAATATTACATATGATACTATGTAATTTACTTAGTCACTATCTTATTGTCACACAAATAATAATCTTTTTATTATATTAATAATATGTAATAAAAATTCCTGTGCATACATTTTTACCTGAATTTTTTATTGGTTCCTCAATATGTAGTCCAAGGAGCAAAATTAGCTAAGTGTATGAAAAATTTTGAGGCCAGTGATATTGATTGTCAAATTGCTTTCCAGTAATGTAGTACTTATTCTCATTATCACCGTTTAATACTTATTCACTATACCTTCATCAGCATTTTCGTTTTTAAGTCTTTGTCCGTTTGATTGTTATAAATATCTTACTGATGTTATTTAAGTAAGGCTGAAATATTTTCATGATTATTATTAATTTATGTTACTTCCTTACCTATATTTGTTCATTCATCTATTGAGACATTATTTTTAAAATCAGTTTATCTGAATTCTTTATATATATATATATATATATATATATATTTTTTTTTTTTTTTTGCAATATGTGGGCCTCTCACTGTTGTGTCCTCTCCCGTTGCGGAGCACAGGCTCCAGATGCGCAGGCTCAGCGGCCATGGCTTACGGGCCCAGCCGCTCCGTGGCACGTGGGATCTTCCCAGGCGGGGGCACGAACCCGTGTCCCCTGCATCGGCAGGCGGACTCTCAACCACTGCGCCACCAGGGAAGCCCTGAATTCTTTACATATTAAATAGCTATTTTAAAGATATAATTTGTGATAAAATATACCTATGTACTTTTGCAACAAATTCTGAGATTCACACAGTTATGGATTTCTCTATATGTGATAAATTTGAATTAGATTTAAACTGCTTTTAAAATAATTTCTCTTATATTATTGACACAGTTTTATTTGCTATTCTTAATCTAGGCTATGCAGAAAGATAATAAAAATTAAGGTGATTATGCAATTAAAAATCTTTCTCAAAAAAAAGATACAAAATATACTTTCAAATCAGCATAAAATTTGATAACCGACTTTTAAAATAGCAAACAATTTTTTTAAATGTTTCTAAAATTCTGGAAGTTATATTAACTGTGTATTGCCCTTTTATTGCAGAGTGAAAAATCATCATTTCCGATTTATATATTTATAAAATAGTAACTAAGTATTTTATATTAGTATTATATACATAGTTTCTCAAGAGAGAATAATGGCAATACATTCTACATAAAATATTTTTATTGCCTCATTTAAAAAGCTGTTTGAATTATTTAAAGGATATGATTTCACTCCCTCCTTCTTTGATGTTCATTTTAGAACACTGTATAATACAGGTTATAAAAGTAGTGAAAGTAAAATGGCTGATATATAGATAGATGTAAGTATATAATAGCTGTGTATTTTGAATGCGAAGGACTGTGAAACTTACTGTAGAAATTCACTGCAAAATTTCAGTAACAATATCACAGTTTGCTTTGGGGAAAAAAACACAAGAATGCAGGAACTCACAACAACTTTTTTTTTTTTTTGCTGTAAAATGAAAGCTTTTCATCATGATGTCCTGCCAAGATTTGTCCTCAATAAATTCAAAGTCCTCACTTTCTGAAATTCTGTAAAGTACATTGCCGTTGATTTTGAAACATATATTCTCTCACATTATTCTCACTCAACCAGTTTGTTTGATGTCTGCTAACTTGCCTATTAGTCCTTTTCCATTAGCCTTCCTTTTCTGTCATTGTTTTGTTACGCAAGTGTTCCTCTAAACTAGCTTGACCACTTACATTAGCCTTTCAGTGGTCTGGCTTTACAGTTCTAGCTAACACATGAATTGTCTGCATATACATTTTTTCTTTTTTCCTTTTCTTTTCCTCCCTCCCTCCCTCCTTTCCCTCTTTCCCTTCCTTCCTTCTTTCCTTCCTTCCCTGTATTTGGCAGTCCTAAAAGAAATGCTTACAGTAAACTTACATAACTACCACATAACATGATGCCATGTCAAACTGTTATCACCCCTCCACCAAACCTAACAAAGGCGACATGGTAATTGTTGCATTAAGACCCAGTGCAATGGCACACAATTGCATGATGCTATTTCACCCCCTTTCTTCTTGAGCCTTTCATAACAGTCTCCTTTATTGCTGATGGGTGTCTAACGATGGGGTCCATGTGGCTTTGGAACAACAGCAGAATGTTAATTTATTCCCCAGTGTTACCCAGGGGCCCCGATGTGGGTCCAGGATTGGTGATGCCCTAATTTAAATACTGGGTAGGACCAGGCTGATCAGGTGGCTCAGAGCTAGCACAATAGGCTGTGAGGGGGAAGACCCACTCCCTGATCAGGGCCGATCAGGAGGATTCCAAGTGTAATTGGCCTCTGGGGAGTGTGTAAGTCACTCTGTACACCCCCTTCAGACTTCCTTAATGCCTTGCCAGCTGGAAGGAAAAGTGCCTCTTGCATTGCCCACAAAGGAAGTGGGGACCGAGGGGAGTAGAACTGGAGAAATTAGAAAAGAGGAACGAGACAGCAACACAAATGAAGAGGTGGGTAATAATATTGTACATGTAAAAGCCGGGAGAATGTGTCATAAACAAATGGGCTTGCAATGGTCAGTAGACAATGATATCCTGTTACCTCATTTCAAATGCTGACTAATTACAAAGAGCAAGAGGAAATTAGCACAGGAACCTCGTTCTTTGCCAAGTCCACATCAAAATGCTGTGAAAGAAAAACATGAAATCAATCTTCCATGGCTTTAAAGAACTCATAGTTCCTGAAGTTTAAAGCTCCGCACTAAGTCCTCCAAAGTATAATAAGACTTACTGGATGTTCAAATCTCAGAAATTAGGCTTGTAAGAGAAAAAAAAACAAACAAACCACTATGGCTCTCACCTTTCTTGATCTGGACAACATGCTTAACATTCTATTCTTTTGTTTGTTTTTTATATTTGAGTTTTATTTTATTTTATTTTTTTATACAGCAAGTTCTTACTAGTTATCAATTTTATACCTATTGGTGTATACATGTCAATCCTAATCTCCCAGTTCCTCCCACCACCTCCACCCCCAATTCACCGTCTATTCTTTTCTTTATTCTGATATTATTGTTTAAATCCCCAACTCCAATTCTACTTGCTTTATGTCAAATAATGATTTGATGAAGTGGGAAACAAATATCTTCTTGGACAGAGTTGTCTCTTGACATTTCTCTGAGGATGCATGTGGCTTGTTTCAGGATCTAACTGAGTTCTTAAACTTCCCATTCAAACAGGTGCTGGTAAATAGTAGAACTGTTTATTGTTATTTTATAACTTTTTCTGAATGTAGAATTTTTGAAAAGGAAATCACTTTCTTCTACTGATTTACAGCTTAATAATACATCACCACTGAAAAAACTAAAACAACAAAAATCAGTTCCCAAAATAACTTAGACATTTAAATAGGCATAAATCCAAAAAACAAGCAAAAAACCCCCCCAATACAAAAAACAAACAAAAACAACTTTAAGAAAAGCACCAACCTTTGCCAGAATGTGTGTTGGCATGAAATAATGCTAAGAGAGTCAGTAAACCAAACCTGCAATGTGACCCGGACAGTGAGAGGCCTCTCTTGGGTCCAGGTTTCCTGCTCCTTAGTGAGGGCCGGTAGTGCTTGACCTAAGGGCACTTTAGGATGCTGCTGCTTAGGTACCACAGGTCACTGTGGGATAGGGCCAGCGCTCCAACCTGCTTTCAACAGGAGTAGTACCATTGTTTTTCAGATATGGGGTTTTGGAGCAAGGTGTCTTTTTGGGGAAAAAATTCATAATTCTGCTGGCTTAAAATAATTTAAAAGGACTGAACTAGATGATCTCTTGGGACCCAGTCTGTTCTGATAGTCTATGATTCTATGTGAAATATCTCATTGAAAACCCACCTCAAGATAAAGTACTGTATCTGGAAATTATCAGTGAGGAAAGAAGGAGTCTTATCATACTTGAAGATAAAACTCAGGCTTTTTCCTGTGACCAAAAAAAAGCCTGTGTAGGAAATTAAATAACCCTTCTTAATGGTAGTCACATAGATATCTTTTACTTGCCATTTTAATGGGGGTAATTTGGTGCTGGCAGGGCAGGGAGAAGACAGTCTTTTAAATGTCACCCTCCTTCAGGTGTGAGGCTCTTACTGTGCTTCTGTTTCCTTCCTGGGCATTCTGGTGAAGGCAATGTTGCCATAGATTCATTTGCTATCGTAGTGGTAAAAAATAGGGTAAAAAAATAGGAAAGCCAGTACCAAATTAAGACAACTAAAAAAGTATAATGAGGTTAATTTTTTTGAAAGTATTGCTGATGTATTTAGCAAGTTGCTTAGTAACTCCTCATCCATCGAACCAATAGCATTTATAGTTTCAAGCTGAATCCCTGAGAATAGAGGTCATAGCTCAGTTTAGAGTAGCAAACTTGATTCTGAAGTGGAAGGGTTTTCTAAATTCCATAAGCTTTACTCCTCATGCCAACTTCACTGCAGAGACATGGAGAACATGGAAGCAAAGTTCCCATTAGGGGGGGAGTATAAGGCCTTCTGATGGTGAGAGGAGTGGTCGAGAGAAGAGAAAAGGGGCAAATGTAGGAACTGAGACATTCATATACAGGCTTACCTCTAGGCTTAAAACCTCTGTTGGCAGGGGGAGGGGTAGTGAGACTGAGGGTCATGGCTTGAGAAGGAAGCCTCAGCAGAGGGACACTGTATATATTTGGTATTTAGAATTCTGGAGGAGAAATTTTCTCATAGAAAATCTTTCCCAATAGGAAGTGGCTGCAGCAGAGAAGACATGCTGAATGGCTTGGTGAGGCAGACACAAGCCTGAGACATGATTTCAGACATGTGGGACACAGTTGAGGCTGTTGGCTGGGCAACTACCAATGCTGTCATTGAGGGGACAGTCACAGTGACCTGTGGCTGAGGCCTGCATCAGGGAAGGCTGCCCAGGTGGAGACCCAGATGAAAGCCACATCCAGGGCTCAGGCAATCTACAGCCCAAAGGGAGCCTAGGGAGTGACCTTGTCATTAAGAGAGAGGGCTGAGCTCACCAGAGCGCTGTCCCTGTGTGCTGTTGCTGCTGAGAAGAGGGACCACAAATTTCACCAGCTCAGATCAGCAGTGGGGTCAATAAAGACAGAGACGGATGCCCAGAGATGAGCAGGGATGGATGTTTCCCCACCCACACGGGCTACATAAACTGCCCGTGCACTCAGATGCCAGGCTGAGCATAAACAGGAAGAGACAGTTGCCTGGGACTGTTGGGATTTTAGCACTCAAGTCTGCATTTTGGGGGACACCTCAGTACTGGCCAATTCAGGACATTTGATGACCCTAACTTCAAGTTCAAGGCAAGATTTATAGAAAAATCCTTCATCTAATAGCATAGTGACCAGAAGCAGAGCTGCCTAAACTGTGCAGTGGCCTGAAGGCAAAGTCTGCCCAGTAAATAAAGGTATCAGTCATCATGGAGCTTTGCCTATTAAAAGATACTGTAATTTTTTGATTGCTCCACGTGAGTTAAATGAAATATTTTGTTCCAGTCTCATAAAATGTCTTTTGGATCTGGGTTATTGCCCTTTCTGGTAATTTCTCTCATTTCAAAATAGATATTACTCTTTCTTTTAAGCCAGATTGAAGGGGCCCATGATTTAGGGTTAACAGTTTTAAGTTACAAATCTAGTTCTTTGAAAGGGAGAAGGTAATACTGTGGGCTTCTCTAACGGCATTTGTACATTTCCCATTTCCCACCATGTTTCCAGTTCTTGGTTCATCGAGGCAACTTAGCATGGTGGTTAAGCAAGTCAGGGTTGGCTTCAACTTCCCTGGTTCAAGTCCCACCTCTCAATCTTCACTTGCCAGACCTTGCAGACCTTAAGTCATGGTGCCTTGGTTTTCTCATCTGTGGGATGGGATGATGCTGATAATGGGACTATTACTTACCTTGCAGTGTTTTGTTAGGATTAATGAGATAATGCATTTAGAGCTCTTTCAGTATGTCTGGGCACATAGAAAACACTCAGCGGAGGAGAAATACTCCTCCATTTATTAAGTTGGAAGCTCTTTGAACATAGAGACATTGTCTACACTTTTGCCCACCTGTTCATCCTTAGTATGTAGAATAGAATAAGCATTAAATAATGTTAGCTATTATTGGGATTACCTTTTGAAAAAGAACTACCCACAGTCTTTATACCATTCTTTGTATTTCTCTCGTTCTTAAAATTTCTTCTTAAGCTTATAAGAGAAATAAAAAAAGAAAACATTAAAATTCATTGGAGGTAAATACTTGCACATTGTTATGAAGATACAGGCATGTTTGTAATCTCAAATTTACTGTCTTCTAGAACATCTGAGACAGGCAGAATGGGTCAAACACCAATCCAGGAATCTGAAAATCTGGCTCCTGATATCTTCTCTGTTAAAAAACTTTTCCATAGAGTTCTCTTCAAAATCTTTAAAATTAGGGGTTGGACTAGATGAGGGCTAAGGCCATGTCCAGCTCCAGACTTCAGCAATTCGAGCAGAGAACAAAACAAAACAATTAAGTGCTAAATTATACTGAACAACATGATGATGCTTTTTAAAAGCTTCATCCTTTTCTCTCTTAAAAAACCCTTCAAGGTTAATATTACCCTTTTCCTTTTGAAAGCCTGCTTTCCTTGTGCATTGTGATTCAGATGAAAAAAGAGAACACGCCTGTGTAGAAGATTCCCCAGCCGCTGAGAACACCTAACAGCAGAGACATGGCTAACATTATTGCACACCATGCGTCAATGAGGGAATAAACATGTCTCCTACCCAGAAGGTTCATGAACTGAAGGAGGCTGGCAAATTACTTTATAATGACAGCCATCCTTGCAGCAGGGCAGAAACAACAAGCAGCATTGTCTCTGCATCTTGAGGTAGCTGAACATCGCACCACCTCTCAAATTTCCTTGCCCCGCCCCCGGTCCTTCCATTTCTCCTTTTTCCCCCATGGAAGGCAAATTGCTCTAGTCTTCTTGCTGAGAAAGCACGTTGTGAGTTGCACAGCTGAGTCCGATGGCCTGGGATAGTCTACAACCCTAATTTGCTAAATGTAGGCAGGAAATAATTTCATTTCCCCTGAGCCTCTCTCTTTTAAGAGAAGTCTGAAAAAACACTTCATAGGCTCTAAATTATAACTTAGAATGTGCTGTACTTCCTTTGATGGCACTGAATGACTGACTTCTCCAAGTATCCCTGGAATCAGGCAAATCTAAGAAGAAAAGACAGATACTCTAGCCCTGAAATCTCACTCTATTTGGCGAGGCAAGGTCGCCATTTGCTTTTCTCACAGCTTGTTTTTTCTGGCACTAATTCTCTCACATAAACCACAATCTTTTCTGAGTAAGGATGCATGCATAGAGGTAGGGAATTTGGTTCTAGTCGAAATTTCCTTTCTTGCTTGAAGTTTTGAAAGCTTTCTTTGAGTGTGTGTAGACACAGCTACTCCTGGCACCAAGGGCACACTAGTACCTCTTCACGGGCTCTGGGGTATGTTGGTAGTACCGCGTTCTGTCAGGTATGCTTTCTGACAGAGGAGGAAGGGGTAGGAGCAAAGTGTATGCTGGGTAAGAGATTCTCTGTGCACAATTTTATTTATCTGAGTGTCAATGACAAATAGTACTTGATTTAGGCCAAATGCCAAGTCTCCCATATTTCTTTTCAGTGGCATCGTCCTGACTCTCAGTCTTATTCCTTTGCTCTCAGGCGCAGCTGGGTGGAAAGTAGAATGCTCTGGGACTACTGGCTTCTTAGTGTAGCACGCTAGTCACAGGGGTCCTGCCTGAGGCTGTGGCTCTCATAAGGATAGTCCCATCCAGTCCCCTTTGTCTTTTCTTCTTGCCTTTTCCAAACTCCCTGTCACACACAGGTTTGTCCCCTTGCCTCAAGACTATGTAGATGCCTGGAGCCCTTTCTCATTGGCATTCACGCTCATGCCACTGCTGATGCTGTCTGTTAATTATGATGTTGCCCACTCCCCAGTAGTGTGGGCAGGTGGGCATGTGGGGTTTAAGAATCTCTCAGGGCTTTTTGGAGGGAAGCCAAGCATAATTTTGTAGGCTGGTGAGTGGGAAAGGGAGCCCCTGCAGTTAGGGAATGACTTATTCTTTTAGAGAACTTTGTATTTTGTATTTATTAACTTGTTCATTGGCTGCTTGTCTCTCAAGAGCTTACGCTTCACGACAACAGAGACTATCAGTTCTACTCACACTGAATACCCAGCCTCTTAACTCAGCACCTAGCATGTATCTGATGCTCAATAATGTCTATTAATAAATATCTATTGAATGGAAAAAAAGAAAAAATTCCTTTAAACTCGTGTTTCATGTGTGCGTGAGAAAGAAGAGGGGGGATGGGGGAAATAGATAGATGTGGGAAAACTTCACATCAGAGGTTTTCAAATTTTTCTGTTTACAGTGCTCCTAGTGTCTCAGTAATTTTTCTCACAGCATTCCCAGGCCAAAAGAAATAATATAACTGTTGCATTAAGTGGTTGGGGCCAAACAATTTAATAAGTATTTATGTCCTAAGAACTTAATGGCCATTTAAAAACCACACATAAATTGAAAAAATATATTTTCAGTTCATTCTCATCCAATATTACATATAAATGGGATATTGGACTGTGCAACTTCTCAAACTTTGGAATTAGATTAGACATTATTAGCCTCAGGTCCTGTTCCACATTCTATGTTGATTTTCATGTGATACTTGCTCATAGCAATTGATAAAACCCCAGTTTCACAAGGACATGACACCATCAAAAGGAATATAGCACAATCTAATATTGAAACTGGGAACCACCTCAAGCAGCTGGTTTGTATATCTGACAGAGAAAAAATATCTCTGTGTTTCCCTGTAAAATTTAAAAATATCCTATGGTGAATTTACTGTGGCACCCTGGGGCATGTTGGCACAAAGTTTGGGAACTTCATGGTTATGCTCACGTTGATTTCAAATACAGGAGGAATCACAGTTATGATGATGAAAAGGTAATAAAAGTTTTAATCATGTTGCGAAGCGCTTACCAATTATGGCTAATTTTCATTCCATAATAGTCATCATTAAAATATGTTTTGGATTAACTTTGCTACATTGAATTTGATTAAAAGTTGACCCTTACTTTCAAAGGCTATGACTCTAGAGCAATGAGACCAGTTTCTCATGTTATTCACACGAACTGGTCTCCTTACTGTATATTCCACAGGTTTAACCTTCACACTTTGTGCCCCATGGAGCATGGTTATCTGCTTACAACTTAAGCGTGTAGGGGTTGTACTGCTGGCCTGGCTCACACTGGCAGCGTTAGAGAGCTTATGGCATCTGCAACGCATCACAGCATTTGTGTCAAAACCTACAAATTATCCGTTGGAATTTACTTAAAGGCTTCCAGTGAAATCCTATGACAAATAGGTCCAATCTAACATTGGCCTTCTCACTAAATGCTTTATTCTTGGCATTTATAAATGTTTACAAATGCGTTCTTGAGTAAATTTGGGTTTTGAAGATAATTTATAAGGCTTAGCATTCCTTCTTTAGAATTCAGCTAACCACTGCTCTTTCTCAGCTGAAATGGGAGACCTCAGAGGGTTAAGTGAGTTTCACCCCCACAAAAAGTCTACATCAAGTATTTCCTTAAATGTGGACTTCTTGACAAACACATCTCTCCATTTGCAAGGCCCATGAATTTAAAGCATCCAGTAATAACAGGCCTGTTCTCCCTCTCTGAGCTGGAAGCTCCTTGTGAAATGGTATCCTGCCAAAGTGCCACTGCAGTAACACTCTGAGTCCTAACGTTGGTGTCAAAGTGCCAGCGAACCAAGTCTGGCAGCGGGCTAGTTTGGGAGGGCTGTCTGCCTCTGCCTACTCCGTTCTCTCCCTACTGATCAGCTCGCCCACACAAGCTATTCTGCTTGTCAACTGTTCATAGATAAAGGGAGAAGGGGATGAAGAGAAATTACGACATGCCTTTCCCTTTCACTCAATACCCAGATCACCCTGTTAGTGATCCAGCCTTGGAGGGCATGCGAGCTCTGGCCCCCTCTAGATTAATGGCTTCATGAGCAGATCCTCCAAGTAAGAAGTACACCCCTTGCTAAAGGCAGCATCACTTACATAATGTTTTGACACTATCTAACACTTTCACAGACATCCTTAAATTGAATACTTAAATACATGAGTGTCTGTATTAATACATGACTTGCCTGATTATTTAATCATCTTTTCCTTTCTGTTAAATGACCGACTTAATGAAGGGCAGTAAGCAGCTGCAATGCTAGGGTCATTCGGGTGGGCGAGAGCCCTTCTGCAGTATTTCGCATCTGGGGTAAGAGAGCTACGAAAAAGAAATCGATGCTCTAAAAATACTTGCTTTTTGGCAAACTAAGGCTTAGCTCTCCAGGGCCACACAATGTCACAAGTGCACACATTTTAGCTCCTTCTCTCAACCCATTTCCAGTCCAAATCAAAATGGGGACAAAAATAATCCTGGCTTTTTATTGGCATGAGGCTCCAATGGGATAATGTGCCTAAAGCTCTTAGTACATAGCAAACAGGAAATAAATTAGTTTTTTCTCCTCCTTGTCCACATTATTATGATTGATTTAAACAATTATGTGAAATAGTTGTACCATAATGTAAATTTATATTAATGGCCCCAAAATGTTGAATCTCAGTTGGACATCACAGGAGAAGAAAAATAATTAAATAAAGAAATTCTACCTATCATGAAGAAATTACCACAGAATGAATATGGCCCTCAGAAGTCCTGAGTCCTTGTTTGTAAGAATGACTTACCCTGAGGCAGTGATGCTCACTGTGCAGCTTGTGAACTGCTCACAACACTTCACAAGCAGTTTGTGGCCCACTGTAGCCTGATTTACTGTGTGTACCCTGTGTGTGTGCTTCTGTCTCTCTCAGAAAGGAGTTTCAAGTAAAATGTGTAGCTTCCACTCTCTGTACCTTAACATATGGCACAAGGCCGTTTGCACCATGAGCACAGAGTACTTGGTACCTCAAGGTGATGCCTTAATTCTCCATAGCAACCATGAGGGATAGGTGTAGGTGACATCGTTGTGGTTAGTGGTTAAATGGTTATAAACATTAACATGTTACGCAAGCAGTAACAGGAGAGCGAGCTGAGCCTCACAACTAATGGAGCGGGCTCCTCTGGTGGAGGGGTCCTGTCAGAGATGAGAAAGCTTTTACATATTCTTAATGCAGGTGTTTCAAAGATAGAGGGAGCAAGGTAGAGGCAGTGTTTGTGTGTATGTATCTTTCAGAGAGAGAGAGAGAGGGAGAGAGAGGGAGAGAGAGGGAGAGAGAGGGAGAGGGAGAGAGATTTTTCTGGTTTTAAAGAGAGGGATCTCGGGGGGTGGTGGTGTGATGGAACTGGGAGATTGGGATTGACATATATATATAAATATGTATAAAATTGATAACTAATAAGAACCTGCTGTATAAAAAAAAAGAAAATAAAATTCAAAAAAAATAAATAATTAAAAAAAATAAAAGAGAGGGATCTCTTCCCCCCCTACCATTTGTTTTCATGTACAAAGAGGCTTTCCTGCTCTGGACTCATTTCTGAAAGCTATCTTCTGTGCAATATGCATATGGTAGGTACAATTTTTCCTCCTTTTAATGCAGTTGCCTTGCAGAGACTAGCAAAAGACTTATTTGAATCTCACAGAGACCAGCTTTTTCTGATTATATTTTTAACCTTATTTTGTCAGTTCACACTGTCAGGCTTCTAGGCCATCTCCTTCAAAAGACACCTCATTTTCATTTTCAATCAATTTCTCTCCACGATTTTTCACATAGCTTCCTTCACACTACTAATTCCACTTCAAAACTGGTATCCTATCCCACATCCCTGAGCTTGCTGTGCTAACATGTTTAAACATGATTAGTCTTTATTAATGTAAGAGACAAAGCTCTAAGAATCACACACCTCTTAATTTGCTATAGTTCCAAAGGGGGACCTCAACCCCAGAAACTGAAAATGAATGGGCTCCTTGAGATGCAGATACACTGGGCATTTTCTGTCTAAGTGGGAAGTTTTGCTTTATAGTTGAAGATGGGATTTTTCTCCTGGTTGCCTTCCAGTTCAAATCCCTGCTATATCAAATGCCATGAAATATCCAAATAATCACGTAACATTTCCTGGTCACATCAGAGATGATGATTAATTTACTTTCAGCAATGTTTGTTACACATTGTGGTAGTATGTTACCCCCATTATAATATTATAATAGAATACTCTCTCAGTGAGGTACTCATGTATTCCATTATTCAACAAATATGTGCCAAGAATTGTGGTAGGCACTCAAGAAAAGGTGGAATTGGATGAGATGACCCATAAGGGAGTTAGTTAAGGTGAACACTTTATCTGTTTAGTACTGTCATGAAAATTCTATCTAAGATTTCAAGATATATAATATTATACATATAATATACAAATATCTGATATTGGTATATGTTGCTTATTTTATAAAGATTTGTGTGTTACACATACGCAATAAAACATTAAAATAAGGCTGATATACTAAGGACCTTATAAAAGAATTGAGGAGATTATTGGATCTGAAATCTAAGCTAAGGATAATTTCTACACTTGCACATTAAATTTAGTTCCTGTGCAGGTCACAAAGGCCAATAAAGAAATTTCATGAATCATGTAGTATTCATTTTCTAATAAAAGGATATATACTAGTTGGTAAGAAGAAAATGTTCCCGGAAATGATCTCTAACCAGGAATCTAATCCTGGATTGCAATAAAAGAAAATATCTTTAATAGTGGCCTTTACAGAAGATGAAGAAAATGTATTCACATGGTCATTTCTTATAGTGACCCTTGGTAAAAATCAAGAGAATAATACTACATTGCAATTTTGTGAACCTGTTTCTACAGGGAATAAATGACATAGTCATCAGGTGTCTGGAGCCTGCTGTTTTGTTGCAGCTAGAGGCAGCTGGGGGTTCTGCCATGCTCCCTGGCTGGGTATGCACCTGAACCCAGCATTTCTCACATGACTTGACTGAGAAAGCTCAGCCCCAGGCCCCTGCTGACAATGTTGACAGCAATGCCACCTTCAGCAGGCCCCCAGTACTGGGCTGTTCCTGATCAGTGGGCAGGTTCTTCACCGTTCCAACTTCCACCTCACCACTGCCTTGGCAGCCACCTTGCTCTACTCAACAGCTATTTGGGTTCCCCTTCTCCTCACCAGCAATGCTCCTAGACTCTTTTACCTGCTGCTGGGGCTCATGTTTGGGCATCATAGGTGACTTGTAGCCTAAGTAAGTGGAGAATTTGGAAGTATTTCAAAATGTTAACAACCAGGATGGTTATACTAGTATATGTCTCATGTCCCCTGATAAGAATGTCATCTCCCTCCCACTGAGCTCACTAAGTACTGCATGGTTTCCCTTCTCAAGGACACTTATCATATAGATTTCTTGTCTTCTCTACTGGACTATGGTATCCATGAGGATGGTGTTCATGCCTGGTTTGATTTGTATGCCCCACAGCACTTAGCACAGTCCCTTATACTCACTTAATATCTGTTGAATGAATAAATGAATGTGAGACATTTCACCAAGTCTTTTGAATCTGTGAACATGGGTATAAAGAGGTGAGGTGTCTTGTAATATGTTCCATCTCTTGATTTTCACTCCATTGAATACTGAGAGTGTCTATCCTTTCTCATATGGGATGAGTTTTACATCTAATTAGAGAGTTATAAAGATTTGATTCTTGAAGGTGAAATCCTGAGAAAAACAGATACCATCAGACCCTGGTCCTTGAAGTATTTTGTCTTTGAGCGTGAGCAGAAGTCTCATGTTGACTCAGAAGGCCGCTCTAAGGCTTCTTTCTTCTAACTTTATTATAAATAGGGTCACCATATAATTTGTTGTCAAAATTGGGATACTTTTGAAGGTGAAAAATGGCTCTTTTCATAATATGTTAGGACTGCAGGCCTTAGCCTTGGGCAATGGGGATGTATGGTCAGCTAGTTATATTTTTATTTTATGAATCACTGGTTGCCAGCGTGACAATCTGCCTTCCATCTCCTTCAGTGGCCACGAAAGAGGCAAGAAATGATACACGTAGGGCATATAAAATTTCCCCAAATTGCCTTTTTTAATGTATGCAATAGATTGGGATATTTCTTACACTCTTCATCCCACCTCAAGGCACAATCTCAATTCCTAGACGTAAAATAGAATGAAAGAAAAATGGTGTCCTTTTTCATGCTAGAATATAGAAGATAAAAATTGATACAAGTACCATCAAGGCAGGTAGCTGGTAAAATTCTCAGAGAAGAACTTTACTTCCCAGTAGGTGATTTTTAATTGTAGGCTTCAAAATTTGGTAAGGTTCTGGTGGAGAGAAGGGCCTCAGTATCAGTGGAACACTCAACACTTTTTCCTTCATTGGGAAGGATATTTCATCTCAGCTTAGAGGAACATGGGAGGAGGCAGAATGGCTGATATGAAATAAAATAGAAGGCTGAGTACTTGGGGGTCAATTCCGACTGTCTAAGTGATCAGTCATTTGCTTGCAGTGTGAAGTGTCTGGATTTATCACAGTAATATTCTTGTTTGTTTCTGTAGACCTTGCAGGTCTCATTGTATCTATGCTGATGGCCTTGTCATCATGGCTGATGATCAGAATTCTCTTTGTTGGCCTTATGTGACTCAGTGACCTTCAGTAATTGAGGATGGAACATGGAATTAAGTGCATAAGGGTAAAGCAAGTGTCTATAGTGAGATCTTCTCTCCCCTAATAAGGGAGCAAAAGTTTGTCAGAAATGACCAGCAGGTTTTCTTGGAACATTTAAAGGAGTGGAAATAAAGGGACCCTCCATGCCTTCATAAATTACATAAGAGTATCTAATCTGCTCATCTTCAGCTGGTAATTTGGAATGGAAAAATCTCTTGTGCATAAACTGCCTTTCCTGAATCTACCACAATTCATCCAGAAGAGAAGTGGGAATGGGTAGTAGGCTTTTTTTTTCTTTCAAATTTTGTTGTTAATTAAAAAAACAATTATCAAGGATTTCTAATTACTTTATAAGTGCTATATGGCCTGTACCTGCTCCTTAGCAAATTAGTAAGGTAATGTAGGAAACATCTTATTAAACAGAATTACTCTGTTTCCTTCTCCAGATTCACACATCTACTTAATAGACCTCTTCTTGTGCAGCACTTTTGTGAAACATTTATATCCATTAAGTGATCTCACAGTTATTAGCATTGTGCATTGGTTTTTAAATGTTCTTTACCCAGGACCTAATAAATTGACAGGCTACTATAAGGGTGAGTAGGGACAGATGTCAACCCTTCAGAAGATCTTCAAAGATATTCCCATAAAGCAAGTGAGTATTTTGGAAATAATAAGATCTTTCTGGTGTAGGTTATAGAGATTCATTGAGAAGATAATGCCTAAAGGGAAATAGAGCCTAGAGGTCCATAGAGGGTCCCTGGGACAGAATGGGAGTATCTGTAGTCAGGGGCTGACAAGTAAAAGACTAGAACAAAATGTGAGCCATTGGAGAGCGCTGGCAAAGGGAGCACTCAAGGGAGAGAGGTGACTGTGCTCTAGACGTCAGGCCCATGGGAATGATGCTGCTCAAAGACCTCGACGGATGGGGCTTCATCCAGTTGGGAGCTTCAGAGACTACGTCAGGGTCTGCAGCACATCCTTTTGAATCTGAGTGGAACCAAGTTGAGAATGAGGAAGGAAGCAGCCAAAATATAGGAATCATGATCTCATAGTTTTAAATAATCTTTGAGTAGATGATTTATATCACATAGCCCATCCTAGAACTATATGATATTGGAGCTTGAATATGAAGATTGAGACATATTCAGAAGTTTTTTGAATTTTCTAAATTTGAACTGACTTTCATTTAATCTAAATACATTTTAATTCTTTTATATAGCAGTTCACATAAGATTCATGATGATGGTACTCGTAATTTTTTTTCTTCTTTAGTTCAGTACTCTGTAGTTCTAGGAGCAGTGTCAAGATCACATTTTTTTTTTAAATTTATACCAAATTGTTACATGAGGCTTGCTAGCTTGTCCAGCAGCACAGAATGTATGCAGGGGATCTGGAAGTAAACCTAAAATTCCCTCTCTGCTTGCCTACATCTGCAGTGATCAGTCCACCATGCCCTGGGTATCTAACAGATATTATCAGTCTGCAAATGCTTTGAGGTCACATACGCCAAGCCACTATTTACCAGAATGAGAGTCTCATTTTTGGCATGCCTTGCTCATGAAATATTTGTGGAGTGTTGGGGAAGCTATGGAAATCCTTTTATTTGTAGGAATTCAAAAAAAACCCAATTCATCATGAATAAATGGTTCTTGTAGGGATTTTAAGGGAACACTGGGGCACAGTTTGAATTTCAAGTTAGATTCAGAGAAATTTTATGGAGATAGAGGGGAAAACATGAATAGAATTTATCAATTGTAAAATAAGTATGATGACTAAAAGTTAAAGGATTTGGGGTCATTAGGCAGTGAGAGTTGAAAAATAGTTGACCAATTGACCATTTTTAGTAAGACAAAAAATGAGTAAGTGGTGGAAGTCCCTGACAAGCCTCACTGCAAAGCTTATTGGGACTATTTAATTGCAGGAGTGACTGGGTGGACATAGATGGCTGAAGATGGTTTGCTTTGTGCCTGAGCAGAGTTGGGAGAGGGACTTCACCCTATTTTGGTCAGGGGCACTGCTGAGAACAGGAGAGCAGTGGCAGAGCAGGGCAGAGAGCTAGATGCACCAGGACTGGTTGGTGGTGAGGTGGGAGTGTGGGCACTGGGCAGATCAGGAGGACTGGCCTGGAGAATTCCTTCTGGGCACCCCAGAAATGCTTCCAGTGGACTCTGCAGGTTTCTGGTGAGACAGGAAACTCATGCCACAGTAATATGGTGCATATATCAGCAGTTCCTAAATCTCCTGAGGGCAATAACAAAAGAAGTCTCTGTGGCTGTGGAATAAGTGTACTTTTGTCCATTGTCCTCCACCCATGGACC
Organism: Mesoplodon bidens; assembly: GCF_964165515.1. NCBI lineage: Eukaryota > Metazoa > Chordata > Mammalia > Artiodactyla > Ziphiidae > Mesoplodon > Mesoplodon bidens. Next base: position 76,276,469 of record NC_138160.1, on the reverse strand, counting down.
TCAGGCAGCAGAGAGTTAGATACAGTCAAGGTTACTTACTTGAAATAGGAGTGAAATGGAACGTGAAGGAAGCACAAGCCATACTGAATTCTCTTACATAATTTATCTAAAGCCAACCATTACATGTAGATTGTCTGGAACGCACTTTGCCTCTACCTTCTAACTACAGTTCCTTTAGGATTTCCCCAGAAAGCCTCCACTGTTAAATTTTATCCCATTAGCATATGTACATCCCCTAATTTCACATCTTGATGTCCCCTGGGTCATCCTTCCCTATGGTCCCTTCTTTGGGACCTTCTTTATTACTCTAAGTTACCCTGGGTACAATAGGAGTTCAATAAATATTTATTTAATAGATTAATAAAATTGAATTTTTCTTCTTCAACATATCTCATCTAAAAAAGAATTATTTTCTTATTGTAAATGTTACGTTAATTGTTAAATTTTTTGAGATTAAAAAAATAAGTTGTCTTATTGTAAGCACAGTTTGTTATTGCGGCTTTTTCATTACAACAGGAAAAATATTTTGGCCAAGAAATGTATTATATTAAAATAAAAATGCACTGTAAAAATTAGTGACTTGTCTGCAATGCAAAGATAATTTTTAGAAATCTAGCTCTTTTGAGATCCTATGAACATATGTTATAGTAGTATAAGAATTAGTAAGTTCAAAGTTGTTTTTGTCCCAGTAAAAGACTTTTCTTCAAAGTGCACTTATTTTTGCATTGCAATTTTCTCATTTTTAGGAGATAGGGATAGTAATACCTTTTTCACTGCCCTCTTGTTTATTGTGACATTCAAATAATGGATTTAATTCCTTTGTAAAGTATCAAGCCCTCTACAAGTATTAGAATACAAGGAATCTTCATTCATTCATTTATTTATTCAAGCATTTTCAAGCCCTTGTGTGTATGAATGCCAGGGAAAATGCTATAGAGGATTGCCCTCCTCTTCAAATAAATGCCTTTTAAATTTACAACATCCAAAATTGTTAGCCCAAGTAGAACAATGTTACAGATTAACCAACCACCCAAATAAGAGAGGGCAAGTTTCAAAAATCCAGAGAAAACATAAGTCTGACTTAATGACATACATCTCTGGAAGGAGGAACACTTCAGGAATTTTGGAGAACTTTCAGCAATAGTGTTATAGTTATAAAGTTGTAGACTAAGCCAACAAGGAAGAAAAGGTGGTGGTGTTCAAAGAAAACTCCCTGCCAATGTTTGAAGGCCCATACTCAGAGACATTAGATTCATCCTGTGTGTTTGGCTCTGAGGGGCACAGTAGGACCAACAAGGGAAAATTACAAGGGCATATATTTCCATATATTACAAGGGGGAGATGTCTAATATGGTAAACTATCTAACACTAGAATGAGATACCTGAGGGGTGATGAGCTTCCTGTCACTGGAAGAATTCAAGGACAAAATACACTACCTCTTGCTTGAGCTGGAGGCTTTTAAGGTATTTTCCAAAGCTGATCTGATTCAATGATTCTACTCTCGAAGCTGGTCTCTTAAGCTGTGAGAATCTGCTCCCCCTGCTCTTTTTGGACCCCCTCTCCCAGCTGTCTTCTCCTCAGAAGACATTTGAGTAAAGTGAAGAAAAAGGAATTCTGCTATTAAGTATGGAAAGATTCTCCTTTAAGATGAGATTTCTGTTTAAGGATAAACCCAGGGTCACAATTTTATATTTTTACTTATCTTTAAAAAAAATTTAAATGGAAGCATAAGTGTTTAATGTGGTGCTTATATCATTTCCGTTCATTTTCCAAATGTACATACATAAGGATGGAATGAGCCTGTTTTGCCTGGATACAGCAATCGGTTTTCCTCCTCTGTTCTCAATCAGACAGTTTTAAATTTTGGTTAGGTACATAAACACACTGTGATGGATGATATTAATAAATAAGCATTACATCGACTATGCTTGAACAGTCCTTCTTCATCTTTATCTTTTTTGTTTAAATTCTGTGGGGTCTCAGAATGCTCTTTATGGAGATCAAGAAGATTAAGCAAAATTAGCTCTCAGCTACATAATGGGCTTCCCTCTCCTGGCATGTGTCTCCCCTCTCTGCATGCGGTGACTCCCCCGATATCAACAGGAGATTCACAGATGGGGAGGGGGGTGGAATTATGTCCTGGGAGAGCAGGGTACATCATGGGATTTCAGCATTCTCTTTCATTTCTAGCAGTGTATAAGTTTGAATTGGAATCTAAAATGAAAATGATAAGTAAATCAGCTGGCTACTCAAAGACACATTCAAATTCATCTATCTCTGAAGGCAGACTGGCCTGTTCAATCTCAGAGCGAGGGGTAGCCATCCTAGTCTTCAGAACATCTAAAGCATAGCTCTGTAAACAAATGATACCTTAAAAGAGGTCATTTTCAGAGAGAACTATGCTTCAACCATGTCAAACAGTGAAAATAATGCTGTTTATAAAGTTCTCCAGAGAGAGACTGGCTTACTCATGGGCAGAGTCGGCAGTTGCCTACATGGAATAATTTGAGGATTAATGAGAGGCCCCCATGCTTTAAAATCCATCTCCCTCATCAGTCTGCAGTGGTGCCTGAAATTTCCACCATAACTGTCATATCTTAAAAGCCTTTAAGAGGACATATGCCCTATTATCTTGAGGGAGGTAACATTAATTAACTATATAACATATTAGAATGGATGAGTTTTCTTGTTAATAACCCATTACAACCATTGACACCTAGTAAAGATCAGGGCTGTGAAGATATAGAAGAAAAGGCAGGTAAGTTTTAATGGAGAAGCAGAAGGTGGTGATTCATAGTGTGCATGTAGGGGATATTACTGAGGTCCATTTGGGGGGTGTCTCTAATATGCAGATAACCAATGGAGAGAAAGAAGGCATTGGGTATTTTGTTGCAGGTAGTGGGGTGTGCATGACCCCAAAATGTGAGAAATGGAAAACAAAAGGAAGAGTACAGAGGACAACATTTACTTGCCTCATAATATTGTTAATCTTGACCCCACCATTCCCAAAGAAGTTCAGTGGTCTTAATCATCATTTGTATAGTGATTTTCATGCTAACTTAAATGCTCTTATTTGAGGGTGGAAGATGTGTCTTTAATCCCATATCAATGGAAATGGAGAATTGATCATCATAATTTGAATGGTAATATTTTACTGATTTCAAGGATTTTTCTTGACCTTTCAGCTATAACATGCATTGGCTAAGTTAACCAATTTTATTTAGTAGTTTCTTCCAAGGTATTACTTAAAAATATTTACGCACCCAAAATGTGAAGCATTCACAGTGTTTAATTAGTATCAAAGAATTTTAAGTGCTGGAATTGATGGTTTAAGATCTCTTAGTTCAACTCCATTACTTTAGGGATGAGAAACAGAGACACTTTTTCATAAAGTGTCTTTATTTATTCCTTCCTTTATTTATTGAGTATTGATTATATGCTAGGCACAGTGATACAGTGGTAAGCAAATATAGATATAATATTTTCCTCATGGTGCTTATACTTTAGTGGGGGGAAAATACTAACTAATCAACTTATACAAATACATATAAAGTAAAAGCTGGAGTAAGTATTATTAAATAATGTATTTCATGAAAGTGCATCATAAGGGAACGTGAAACCTTATAATGGGGATGGTGTTAGTAAAATGTCCTTACAGAAATAATGTTTGAATTAATGTCTGATGGTTAGTAGGGATTCACTAAGCAAGAAAGGAGAAAGAGAGGTCTAGGCAATGAGTAAAGAATGTGCAAAGCCCCTGCCACAGGAGGCCAAGGCATGTTTATGGAATTAACAAGAGGCCTGGGTGTTTGGAGCTCAGAGGGTGACAGGGAGAGAGTTTGGAGAAGAGGCTAGAGAAGCAAGCAGAGGCTGATCACATAGGGGTTTGTTTGGACCTCATCCAAGGAGCAGTGCATAGAAGGGACTAGAGCCAGATACATGTGGGTCAGGAGGCTAAAGCAGTGATCCAGAAGAGAATGGTTGTTGACTTGCCCAAGGCTATAACTGGCATTGCTTCTAGTTTCCTTGATTAACAAGATCATGTTCTTATCAATAATTACCTTAAACGTGAATGGATTAAATGCTCCAACCAAAAGACACAGGCTTGCTGAATGGATACAAAAACAAGACCCATCTATATGCTGTCTACAAGAGACCCACTTCAGACCTAGGGACACATACAGACTGAAAGTGAGGGGATGGAAAAAGATATTCTATGCAAGTGGAAATAAAAAGAAAGCTGGAGTAGCAATACTCATATCAGATAAAATAGACTTTAAAATAAAGAATGTTACAAGAGACAAGGAAGGACACTACATAATGATCAAGGGATCAATCCAAGAAGAAGATAGAACAATTATAAATATATATGTACCCAACATAGGAGCACCTCAATACATAAGGCAACTGCTAACAGCTGTAAAAGAGGAAATCAACAGTAACACAATAATAGTGGGGGACGTTAACACCTCACTTACACCAATGGACAGATCATCCAAAATGAAAATAAATAAGGAAACAGAAGCTTTAAATGACACAATAGACCAGATAGATTTAATTGATATTTATAGGACATTCCATCCAAAAACAGCAGATTACACTTTCTTCTCAAGTGAACACAGAACATTCTCCAGGATAGATCACATCTTGGGTCACATATCAAACCTCAGTAAATTTAAGAAAATTGAAATCATATCAAGCATCTTTTCTGACCACAACACCATGAGATTAGAAATGAATTACAGGGAAAAAAACGTAAAAACCACAAACACATGGAGGCTAAACAATACGTTACTAAATAACCAAGATATCACTGAAGAAATCAAAGAGGAAATCAAAAGATACCTAGAGACAAATGACAATGAAAACATGACGATCCAAAACCTATGGGATGCAGCAAAGCAGTTCTAAGAGGGAAGTTTATAGCTACACAAGCCTACCTCAAGAAACAAGAAAAATCTCAAATAATCTAACCTTACACCTAAAGGAATTAGAGAAAGAAGAACAAACAAAACCCAAAGTTAGCAGAAGGAAAGACTTCAGAAAGATCAGAGCAGAAATAAATGAAATAGAAACAAAGAAAACAATAGCAAAGACCAATAAAACTAAAAGCTGGTTCTTTTTTTTTTTTTTGCGGTACACGGGCCTCTCACTGTTGTGGCCTCTCCCGTTGCGGAGCACAGGCTCCAGACGCGCAGGCTCAGCAGCCGTGGCTCACGGGCCCAGCCGCTCCGCGGCATGTGGGATCTTCCCGGACCAGGGCACGAACCTGCGTCCCCTGCATTGGTAGGTGGACTCTCAACCACTGTGCCACCAGGGAAGCCCCAAAGCTGGTTCTTTGAGAAGATAAACAAAATGGATAAACCATTAGCCAGACTCATAAAGAAAAAGAGGGAGAGGAATCAAATCAATAAAATTTGAAATGAAAAAGGAGAAGTTACAACAGACACTGCAGAAATACAAAGCATCCTAAGAGACTACTACAAGCAACTGTATACCAATAAAATGGACAACCTGGAAGAAATGGACAAATTCTTAGAAAGGTATAACCTTCCAAGACTGAACCAGGAAGAAATAGAAAATATGAATAGACCAATCACAAGTAATGAAATTGAAATTGCAATTAAAAAACTTGCAACAAACAAAAGTCCAGGACCAGATGGCTTCACAGGTGAATTCTATCAAACATTTAGAGAAGAGCTAACACCCATCCTTCTCAAACTCTTCCAAAAAATTGCAGAGGAAGGAACACTCCCAAACTCATTCTATGAGGCCACCATCACCCTGATACCAAAACCAGACAAAGATACTAAAAAAAAGAAAATTACAGACCAATATCATTGATGAATATAGATGCAAAAATCCTCAACAAAATGCTAGGAAACAGAATCCAACAACACATTAAAAGGATCATACACCATGATGAATTGGGATTTATTCGAGGGATGCAAGGATTCTTCAATATACGTAAATCAATCAATGTGATACACCATATTAACAAATTGAAGAATAAAAACCATATGATCATCTCAACAGATGCAGAAAAAGCTTTAGACAAAATTCAACACCCATTTATGATAAAAACTCTCCAGAAAGTGGGCATAGAGGGAACCTACCTCAACATAATAAAGGCCATATACGGCAAACCCACAGCAAACATCATTCTCAATGGTGAAAAACTGAAAGCATTTCCTCTAGGATCAGGAACAAGACAAGGATGTCCACTCTCGCCACTATTATTCAACATAGTTTTGGAAGTCCTAGCCACGGCAATCAGAGGAGAAAAAGAAATAAAAGGAATACAAATTGGAAAACAAGAGGTAAAACTGTCACTGTTTGCAGATGACATGATACATAGAGAATCCTAAAGATGCCACCAGAAAAATACTAGAGCTAATCAATGAATTTGGTAAAGTTGCAAGATACAAAATCAATGCATGGAAATCTCTTGCATTCCTATACACTAATGATGAAAAATCTGAAAGAGAAATTAAGGAAACACTCCCATTTACCATTGCAACAAAAAGAATAAAATACCTAGGAATAAACCTATGTAGGGAGACAAAAGACCTGTATGCAGAAAACTATAAGACACTGATGAAAGAATTTAAAGATGATACCAACAGTTGGAGAGATATACCATGTTCTTGGATTGGAAGAATCAATATTGTGAAAATGACTACACTACCCAAAGCAATCTACAGATTCAATGCAATCCCTATCAAATTACCAATGGCATTTTTTTAATGGAACTAGAACAAAAAATCTTAAAATTTGTATAGAGACATAAAAGACCCCAAATAGCCAAAGCAGTCTTGAGGGAAAAAAACGGATCTGGAGGAATCAGACTCCCTGACTTCAGGCTATACCACAAAGCTACAGTAATCAAGACAATATGGTACTGGCACAAAAATAGAAACATAGATCAATGGAACAAGATAGAAAGCCCAGAGATAAACCCATGCACCTATGGTCAACTAATCTATGACAAAGGAGGCAAGGATATACAATGGAGAAAAGACAGTCTCTTCAATAAGTGGTGCTGGGAAAACTGGACAGCTACGTGTAAAAGAATGAAATTAGAACACTCCCTAACATCATACACAAAAACAGACTCAAAATGGATTAGAGACCTAAATGTAAGACTGGACACTATAAAACTCTTAGAGGAAAACATAGGAAAAACACTCTTTGACATAAATCACAGCAAGATCTTTTTTGATCCACCTCCTAGAGTAATAGAAATAAAAACAAAAATTAACAAATGGGGACCTAATGAAACTTCAAAGCTTTTCCACAGCAAAGGAAACCATAAACAAGATGAAAAGACAACCCTCAAAATGGGAGAGAATATTTGCAAATGGATCAACGGACAAAGTATTAATCTCCAAAATATATAAACAGCTCATGCAGCTCAATATTAGAAAAACAAACAACCCAGTCCACAAATGGGCAGAAGACCTAAATAGACATTTCTCCAAAGAAGACATACAGATGTCCAAGAAGCACATGAAAAGCTGCTCAACATCACTAATTATTAGAGAAATGCAAATCAAAACTACAATGAGGTATCACCTCACACCAGTTAGAATGGGCATCATCAGAAAATCTACAAACAACAAATGCTGGAGAGGGTGTGGAGAAAAGGGAACCCTCTTGTACTGTTGGTGGGAATGTAAACTGATACAGCCACTATGGAGAACAGTATGGAGGTTCCTTAAAAAACTAAAAATAGAATTACCATATGATCCAGCAATCCCACTACTGGGCAGATACCCAGAGAAAATCATAATTCAAAAAGACACATGCACCCAATGTTCACTGCAACACTATTTACAATAGCCAGGTCATGGAAGCAACCTAATGCCCATCGCCAGATGAATGGATAAAGAAGATGTGGTACAAAAATACAATGGAATATTACTCAGCCATAAAAAGGAACAAAATTGGGTCATCTGTTGAGACATGGATGGATCTAGAGATTGTCATACAGAGTGAAGTAAGTCAGAAAGAGAAAAAGAAATATCGTATATTAACGCATATATGTGGAACCTAGAAAAATGGTACAGATGAACTGGTTTTCAGGGCAGAAATTGAGACAGAGGTAGAGAACAAACGTATGGACACCAAGGGGGTAAAGCGGGGATGGGGGCTGGAGGGATGAACTGGGAGATTGGGATTGATATGTATACACTGATATGTATAAAATTGATGACTAATAAGGACCTGCCATATAAAAACATAAATAAAATTCAAAAAACAAAACAAGATCATGTTCTTTTAACTCATAGAAGGTTTGTGTTGCTCTTTGAACTTCCCATCATCCAGTTATCCTACTTCCATTTTTGTGGGAGATTTATCCCTTCCCAATAAGTCCCTGTGACTTTGGTAGAGCTGACTGGAGCATGTAATTCATACCTGACCCATGAGACCCTCAGATGCTCTTGGGACCATAGCTATTGGTTCAGGAGTGGGCATGAGATTGCATCATAGCAAATGAGATGCCAGGAGACTACCTAGAACTTCTCAGACAGAGAAAAGTAGTGAAGTGGGGCCTGCTGGAGTTATTTAAACAACAGGTGGAGAAACTGAAGCCAACACAGCAGAAGTCAGGTGTGAGAGATGGTGAGAAAATGCACCTGGATGACACTGTTTGAGCCCTGAGGCCAATCATGGCAGAAGTCAGCCATACCTTGAATTTTTCAGTTATAGGAATCAATGAAGTCTCATTTTGTTAGAGTTGCTTTTCATTGGTTTATCTCCCATGGGCAACCAAGAGTCCTAACTAAAAAAGTATTAAATATTTTGCTCTTTTGTTAACTTACTGGATACCACCTAAAAAAGAGGAAAGCTATGATTTTCAATACAACTTTTACAGGAGAATAATTTGACTATAAGGTCAGCTATACTGGATTCATTTGGGTCTAACACTAGTTACCTTAGTATTAAATCACTTTAAAGATGAAAAAAGTAAAAATTTACATAATATTTTATTCTAAATAGAAGTGTTTTTCCATGAAATAATTATATGTTGGAAATGCTTTATTATAAAAAATATATAGATAAGTGTTACTTATATCTAATGTCATTAAGAGAAAACAGCCAACTGACAAATATTCCTCAAATAATATAATGACATGTGATATGCAAGTAATTTCAGTGCCTCTATAAAAAAAGCTGTTCCTTCACACTCATTAATACATCTTTATAATATCTCTATTATAACATTGTGCCAGTTATTTTTGATGCTGTCTTCTCATATGCTATCCATTAATAGTCTCTGCTTTTGTTCTCTCACTTATCTTAGTTAATCTAGGTAAATAATACAGTTCCTTTAAGTTTTGGGTGTGTATTTAAAGACTTTTATATTCTTTGTATCAATAAACAAACAGCTTAAAAGCTTACAAATTATAATATTTGTTTAAAAATAATCTTAAAAACTTTAATTAAAAGTGTAAGATAAGGCTTTTGTGAGGAATTTTGGAACTGTGGAAGACTCAAAGTGCTTTTTTAAAAAATTGAATAAGCAGAAACTGACACACCATTGTAAAGCAATTATACTCCAATAAAGATGTTAACAAAAAATAGACATTTTAGGAGCTCAGTCTCTTGCTGGGGAAGAGTTTTAGTGTCAGTGCACTGAAAAAAAATTGAATAAAATCCTGCTTCCCCTTCTAAATCATACAGTTCCATTCAGAGCAAAAGTATCCAAAAACTTTTGAATTAGTTGGGTTTCAAGAACTGTTGCCATTGACTATTTGCTCCGATTTATTTTTTACTGAAAATATGAGCTTCTGAGGCTGCTAGAGGGTGTTGAGAATGAGGTGGAAGATTTTCCTTCCTTTATGATCTTATGAGAATGTAATAATTTAGCTGGGTAGGACCGAAGGAAATGTGCAGTCTGTGAGTATGTACACAGTTGAATAAATGGTATAGTGGTTATGCCAATATTTAGTAAAACCAAGGAGAAAACAAAATTACAAAAAAAAGTCTGAGGACAAGCTATACATACATTCGTTCATAACCATTAATATTCACTGATTATCTATTGTGTGCAAGGCATACTGCTAATTAAAATGTGAGAAAGTTATGATGAATTAATCAGGGATTTGTCCATTAATGTACATGTGATCTAACAGGAACATAAGTTATGTAATATCTATTTCATAAAAATGTATAGAAATAGTTTTATGTTTAGAGGACTTCTGTCTAGTATGATTGAGGAAAGCTACATGGAAGAATTGATATTTTAGCTGTGACTTGATAATTATGCAGGATTTGTAAGAGCATTCCAATGGAAGGAAATCACATGAATAAAGTTATGCAGGAGAAAAAGCGAGAGTTCAAAATAGTAAACAGCGAGTAGTTCATGAACAGAAAAAGATAAAGATAAGATTGGAAAAATGAGTTACATGAAGGCCAGATCATGGAGGTACTTGAAGGATTTTGTAGTTTATCTTTGAGGTAATCGGAAGCCATACTCCTTTGGAGCATGAAGAAAAGATTGAAAGAAGGTTTAAGGAAGATGAAGATGGCTAGGGAATGGGAGGCTACTGCAAGTGAGAGGCAATAAAGTCCATTTTAGGAGAAGTGGAAAGAAAGGATGCTTAGAAGAGATAGTAGACCAATGAAAGTTCTTGGCAACTGATTGAGTATGAGACAAGGACAAGAAAGAATGAAAAGATGACTGAGGAGATAAGCAAACGTGACTATTGAAAGAGGAAATTCAAGAAGAGGAGCTGATAATAGTAAGAGAAAGGTGTCAAAAGAATATGATTCTCTTAAGGATTGTGTTCAGCTCTTCATGGAAACAGGGGCACTGGATTAAGCTATTACACTAATTTTTAATTTTATGTATATCCTATTTAGGAGTGTTATACTTAGCATCATCCTACTACAGCATCACTGTAATTATGGTACAGTTATATTTGTAAAGTTTTAATTCAAATAAAGTGATATATATTTTTTTACTCTGCTTGTGCCAGCTGCCTGCACCAAGTGAAGAAATGACCTCTTTCTTTCAAAACCTATTTATTACAGATGCAAGACCTACATATTTCATTTCCATATGTGCTCTGCTGATCCATGAAACATTTCAGCTATAGGCCTTTTAGTACATGTAAAAGCCAATAATGTATGAAATAGATATTATTACCAACATGATATTAAAAAATGTGAGGCAAACAGTATATTGCACATTGTAGAAAAACTGTGTGTGTATATATATATTCATATATATTAAAATACATACATATAAATATTTTAAATGTAGTTATTTCTTCTAGAGTTAATAATGTGTCTGAATCATCACCAGGCATATAGCTAACCATGCAAAAGAGAGTTTTAAGCTATGGAATTAAAATAATCTAGTGAGGCCAGTGAGTGTCTAACAGGAGAGATGGTTTTATATGGTTTTTCTAAAGCCCTCAAGAGTTCAAGGGCTCACAGTCTCTCTTAAAGGTCTCCTGTGTTTTATCACTCTCCTAATTAAGAAATTCCCGCTTAAGTCCTGTTGAAATCTTTCCTGCTCCATTTCTCGCTTGTTCTCCAAGGAGCAACTACACTTCCCTGCCTGATTTTGGTGAGGCCTTAGGGGTTGTCAGTCTTCCTAAAACGTTTTGTGGTTGTGAAATGACTTGGGAAGCACATTTTCTTCCTAACTGTTGGATATTGTAGTGATGAAGCACCAGTGAGAGCAAACTCTGGAACTTGTGTGAGTTAGGCCTTGCGTAACCCTGGTAGAAAGTAGCAATGTATAGAGCCTAAGGAGTTAATTGGGCAATCCCTCAAAATCTGCCAGAGACCTTTGAAGCCTCTGATGCTCCCAGATTCTCAGACCAAAATTGTTTCTGCAGCCTTGAAATTATAGTATCTGGGAAAGAATTGGTTCAGTATGAAATCCTATGGCCTACAGCCAGAAACGTTTCCTCATAGAAGAAACAAACCTCGGTCTCTAAAACATGGCTTGAAAACAGCTGGGCAAGGGTGAGGCAAGGAGGCATGTCTGACACAAAATCTCTAGAGATCCTCACTCTGAGCATCTGATCCTGCACTTGCATGACCATGAGAGGGAGGGCCTCCTTGCTTTTTGCACTCAAGATGCCTGCTTGCTTCATCCTAGTCACAGACCCTGATTGAAAGCAAGTCATTTGAGGAGAGCATCAAACTTCCCAGGATGTGAATTGCATTTCTATTATCCTTCTGCCCTGTGGGCCACAAAAATAATAGCTGGTGCTTGGGATGGGAAGAGAGGATTCTGCTCTCCAGGGGCAGAGGCTGTGTGTCAATTAGGACAGAGAGAACTGTCTTTTTCCAACTAAAACAAAAAGAAAATTTATGGGGAAAATATTGGGGTAGCTCCTAGGGTGGAAAAGAAATTTGAAGAACCAGATTTAGGAAGGACTGGGAACAGTTAGTTGGTGAGGATGTGGAGACATTGGAACCATTGTGCACTTTTGGTGGGAATAAAAAATGGTGCAGCCACTGTAGAAAACAGTATGGAGATTTGTCAAAAAATTAAAAATTGAACTATCATGTGATCCACCAATCCCACTTATGAGATTATCCAAAAAAATTGAAATTAGGATCTCAAAGAGATAATGAACTCCCATAATCATGGCAACACTTCATAATAGCTGAGATATGGAAACAAATGTCCATTGACAGATGAATTGATACAGAAAATGTGGTATGTACATACAATGAAATATTAATCAGCTTTAAAAAATAAGGAAATTGTGCACTATGCCACAACATGGTTGAACCTTGAGGACATGATGCTAAGTGAAATAAGTCAGTCATAGAAAGACGGATGCAGCATGATTCCACTTGTCTGAGGTATCTAAAATAGTCAAACTCATAGAATCAGAGTGGAATGGTAGTTGCCAGGAACTGGGCGGAAAAGGAAATGAGGAGTTACTATTCAACAGGCATACCATTTTAGTTAAGCAAGATTGAGTAAGTTCTAGAGATCTTCTGTACAAGATCGGACCTGTACTCAACAATACTATACTGTACACTTAAAATTTTGTCAAGCGCATAGATCCCATGTTAAGTGTTTTTACCACAATAACATTAAGTTTTAAAAATTTGCGTTGTCTTCAAATTAAAAACAAAAGAAAACAGCTTTGTGATTGGAATGCTATCTAAGTTTCACCTATCTCATAGAATGGGATTAAATGAGACATCATACACAAATCATTAGGACCATGACAGCACAAAAAATGCTCAGTGAATGTTGGTTATCAGAAAGTTGTCATAATAATTTTTAAATGCCACCTAGAGTCATTTTGAATAGTAATTTGAGCCAAGCCTCTCAATAATTTATTTACTCATTTCATAAATATGAGCACTTACCATATAATTAATTGCTAGGTACTGTGTTAGGCGGTAGATATTGAAGAATTAAAGGTATTGTTTCAATCTTCATGGCATTTACCATCACATGGGGGTGGCATCTGGGGGGCAAGCATGTAAATAAGGACATAAGCAAATATGGTGTTAGAGATATTCTCAGAGTGGCTGAGCCTGAGAGGGAGAAGAGGATGGGGGGAAGTGGAGAGGTAGGGCATCCTGGGTTGATTCTAGGACTAGGACTTCATGGAAATGTATTATAACAACAGTTCATGAATGCAGCACCTCCACAAAGCAGTAAAAAAACCTCTTTGAACCAAGCTTATCAATCCTCCATGTGAAAATGCTTCATGAATCACAATCACAGGAATCAAAACTTTATTCAAATTATTACTTGTGTTCCCACATTGAGCAAGGCGGTATTTTCTCTTAAGCAATTTTTAGAAGATCAAATATGTGCCTAATGCCTTTTCATTTTTCCCCACACTTTCAAATTTATTCTTATTTAGTTCTCAAGAGAATTTTTAAAGCAAGTAATATTTTACTATTCAAACTGAGGCTCCCTTACCATCCAGTCTATAAGGAAGCCTACTGATCATTTTGTCTGAATTTCCTTTGTTTTTTAATAGATTAAAAAAATATATTGAGGCCCAGAGAGGTTAAGGGACTTTTCTGGGGTCACATACATTTGACATATGAATAAGATAGTGACCTAAGCATGAATAGTTTGTCAGGTAATGTGTCCAGTTGTTGAGCACGCAGGATGGCTGAGGCCCAGACTTAGGCTCCTTTCTTGCAAAACAACAAAAGTGATTAAGGATAAAACTTCTTCTCCCAACCAAATGCGTGTATTTTGAATTGCTATCATTTCTCTCTCTCTCTCTTTTTTTAAAATTTCTATTGCTTTATTGGAGGGGCAGTCCAATATAGTTGTAGAAAGCTCTGGCCCTCTGAAAGGGCCAGATCTGGACCTGCATCTTGCCTTTATCACTTACTAGTTATGTGTTCTTGGACAATTTGACCAACCTCTATATGCCTTGGTGTCTGTCAAATGAAGCCAGTAATCATATCATGTATGTATATATAATGCACTTAGCATAGTACCTGCCACATAATACATACTAGGTGTTACTAATAATAATAGCAGAAAAAATAGAAGGACTGGATAGAAACAGAATATTGATTTTGTTCTATTATTGGTGTTCTTCAGAGGAATGGAACCAGTAGAATTGATTGATTGATTGATTGATTGATTTTAAAGAATTGGCTCACACAGTTGTGGAGGCTGGCAAGTCCAAAATCTGCAGGGTGGTCCAGCAGACCCAGGGAAGAGCTGCTGCTGAAGGCCTTCTGCTGGCAGAATTCCCCCTTGCTCAGAGATCAGTCCTTTGTTCTGTTAAGGTCTTCTGTTGATTGGGTGAGGCCCGCCTACATTACAGAGGGTATATGCTTTACTCAAAGTCCACCGATTTAAATGTTAATCTCACCCAAATCACCCTCACAGAAACATCCAGAATACTAATGTTTGGTGGCACATCTGGGCACTGTGGCCCAGCCAAGGTGACATCAAAATTAACTATCACAGTTTCAAAGCACCTTAACCATGTTTTAAAGACGGTTTCCATGTCTGGTCTGGCATTAGTGAAGCTATCACTCAGTCATAGAACTCAAGCCAGCTATTATTTTGACAGGCTTGGATGCAAATCCCTTTTTCTCCTTGATAATAATGAAGCAGTCATATTCTATGATGGGCTCTGCTTGTCAGTTTTCCATCACAGACTTACCCAGCTATGGACATTCACTGGCTCCCACATGCTACCTTCTTCCAAAGTGGTGTCTGCTATATTGTTCCCAAACTAATTATACAGGCACCTATTCAACCACTGATACTCACATCCAAGTCACTCACATTTCTCCAGAGGAGTGACATTTCTCTCAGTAGCAATAGTTGGCTGTTCGTGGTTGTTAATGTTATTCAGATCCTGGCCCTGAAACCTGCACTTGTTCTGGAAGGAGCCCTGTGGGAAGCAATCAGCAGGCATGGAGCTGTTTCATTTGGGGCTTTGGTGGCTAGGAGAGGTCTGAGGAAAGCTATGTGTATTTTTAGACGACCCCTCTCCTGTCAGAGGCAGTGGAGGAAGCCGAGCAGCATCATTAATCTCCTGGTTGTCAGGTGGTAGCACAGGGTATACTCCAGCCAAAATGGCCTGGCTGTTGAAAGTGGCATTATTTGCCTTGTGTTATGGTACATGTCATTAAAGCTTCTGTTTAATGTTCTTTTCCAGGGAGATTGTCTCTGGTGTTTTTATCATCCAGGGAAATGTGGTACCAGAAATGATCACGTTCCTGGCAATTTTCTTTGAAGATGGTAAACTTTTGCAGAGGTTACTCTCCCTTCTATTAGGGTTGATAATGAGAAATTGTGAGGATTATTAAACACTCCTAGCTTTCAGTAGGAATTTATTTAGCACAGATGTTTCTATAATTGCAGTACATTGGGAAAATTCACAGTGTTCAATGGCCCAAAACTCATTATTACTTATTACTTCTACCTGTGTATTGTGGTGCTAGTAAGCTGGGTTGAAATGTTTAATTTAGCAGAGCCAGAGCTGTGTATATCAGCTGCTTTAGAAAAACTACAGAGAAGAAATTATTGGATGTTCTGCCCAAACCCTTCCTACTTATTAATCTTTCAACCGTTACCTCGTACCCTGATATGTTCTTTTTTATGGGGTCAGGTCATGCCATTGTGTTAGAGTCCTTCAAACAATTCCCTAGCTTATGGCCATGAGGAAGAAAATGGGATCTTTAGAGACTTTTAAAACAATGTGGCTAACCATCATGTTTTTTGAGGACAAAAAGCATGGAATGTGTACAACTGTATTTAGCTTTCTACTACTTCTTTATAGAGTACAACTCTTGTCTCAACAGTATTGTTTGTACTTTTAATGAAAGCTTGGCAATGTTTAAGAACATGGGTTCAGAAGATGCATTAAAAATGCTTACAAAAGGCCACTGAAGACAATACAAAAACTTCATATTCTCTCATTCTCTACATTTTTAAGACCAACACTATAAAAAAATTCCCCTTGCATCCTATATTTCCCTAGGCTGAAGAGGGACTGTTTTGCCTTAGCTACAAGTTTGCTGGGGGAAAGTTTGATAAACACACCTATATGCATTTCACTAAGGTGCTCTTTCCTTTGGTGACCAACTTCTCCTGGTTTTCTGAGGATATTGCTGGTTTTATCACTAAGCACTCAAAGTTCTACATCCCAGGAAACTTTCTTAGTCTTGGCAAATTGGGACTGTTGGTCACTCTATTTCTTTGATGCCCTGGGGTTCCTACGGTCTGTTAATATTGCATCTACTATCCCTAGAGTTGAAGGTTTCTTGAGCATGTTAAAGACTGCTGTTTTTCCTCTGTGCCCAGAAGAACCCAGGATTTACATTATTAATGTAAAAGAAATGAAAAACATGAATTCAATGACAATTTTCACTCATAAGAGCCAATCATATAAGCCATCAGAGACTAAATAATACATCCTATTAAATTTGGAATTAGATTTCAAATATATAACATTTGTAGCTTTAAATCAAGACCAGAAATTTTTGTTTTTCATATTCATTTGTTATACTTAAATGAAGTAGATCATATTTATTTGACAGTGGCAAAAACCAAGATTACAAAATGATCTAGCGAATTTGGATAACTTAGACTTACACATCTACCTTTATCTGAATAATCTCATATTTTAATTTGAGGATAAGTTTATTTTTCATCTTTTATTCTTTGTCTCAATTATTTTGATTGGCTGCTTGGACACACACACACAAATTCAGAGGGTAATAATGATGGCTTCATTTCTGTTTTTATTTTCCTTTTTTATGTATAAAATGCAAATAAATTTGAAAGCACTATGATGATATACTAAGTATTTACTATGTATTTAAAACTCTACTTAGATCAGTGAGTTAAGTATCACAAAGAAAAATATAAATCATACATTTTTTTAGGAAGCATGTGGAAATATTTTAGAAAACTAGCACCTCCTGCCTTGTATTGAGTTATTCTGGGGAACAGTGAATGTGTACATCTTGTTGATGTTGTGACGCCACACTTCTGTAGGTTGTACGTGGTGATGAGGTATATGGACCAGACCGGACATCCATTCCTTAATAGCAGGGAGAGGAGCTTTGTGCCATTTGCCATTGGTGACTAAGTTACAGAGGAATATTTCAAACCCTAGGAATGAGTTTAAGATACACATTTTTTGGTATGTCAAAAGACAAATGTAATTATACTTTGGCTTTTAGAAAACCAAACAGACTTGGAGCAGTAGTTCAAAATATTCCATAGGACTTGAACATTTCATATATAAGTAACTAAAGATATACTCCATTAATTGAAGTGCTGGACAAACTTTGGCACGTTTATTTTTAATTGTGGCAAGGCATCCCAAGGTTAAGGTATTCATAAGAATCTTCTCATTAGTATTCAAACTTTTTAGGTCTCAGAGCTTTCTAATGAGATCTAAAATATTTAATCCACTTGATCATGAAAACAAACTATTAGGAATCAAGGAATAGCCTCTGTATTTGTAGTTTCTAGCCTCAGATAGTACTTAAGAGCATAGAGGTCTGGAAAGTTTAAAAACTAATTAAAAGTTTTTACCAAAGTTATTTGAATATCAGCTTAACATCAATCTGACTCTGTGCTGAGGGGTCAGATTTTTAAAATAAGAGGGCAGAAGAAAACCTGACCTCCTACTTAAATTTTTTTGGAATTTTCTTTCACTTGGACTTGATTTTTTGAAGCTCTAAATCAAATTTTTCTTTGAGATGGAAAATAAGTGACAGAGATAAATCCAAAGCTAGTGACACTTGCACACAATCTGCCAGACTCAGATGGAGTTATCAGCATTTCATCCGCACTGCATTGTGCTGAAATTCTTCTCACCCATTCCTTTCCTGGAATACTCCTGTTGAGGAGCTGCAATAATAACTACTCTGCCAATTAAAGTGTTCTACCTGGGGCCAACCAGAGCTTAGTTTGGGGACAAGGTCACTTGCTGGGATGGAGTTGTAGTTCCCCAATTACTAGTAGTTCCACTACCTCTTCTAACTTGTCAAATAATGAGGAGACTTTGAAAGCTAAATCCAGCAGTAGCTCCTAGCAGGGTTAATGCAGAGTGAATGACAATGATACCTCAGGAATGAGAATCTGACAATGTCTGTCAAGCTCTGTTCACAAGGATGACGAAGTTCATTGCTACTCAATACTACTTGGGAAAGGTATTGGTCTTGATCTTTTCAGTGAGAAAGGACCACATTACTCACTTTGGCAGAAGTTCATTAATGTTTTCACGCTACCCATATAAACTGGGCAGGAGCTTAATGTCCTAACGACAGAAGTTGAATGTGTTACAACAGGGCAGGTTACCCACAAAACCATGTCATTTCCTGTGTATGTCTCATGTCTTGACTCTCTAGTCAATTTTTTTTAATTACATCTCTAAATTCTCAGTTTAGTGATGAATAACGGTGGTTATACAACCGTTATTTTTAGTACTCATTAGCAACACAACTGAGAGAATAAGAATAACAGAATTATGCTCCCAAATGAAAAACAGAAAGATTTTATACCAATGATAACAACATTCACTGCTGACTCCACTGGTGAATCATTTAGCTGAAGACTGAAAACAACTCAACAAAAAGCCCTATGAAATTATTCTAATGATTAGCCATTCAACATTTGTAGGAAATTGACTAGATGGCCTGAAAACTAATGTCTCCCAAGTCTAAATGGTATTTTTTAAACTAGTGCTCAAAGCTGAATATGTAATGTAGCAAAGAATTTTAGTGATTAGATTCTTTTGCATGTGTGTTTCCTTCACTTCACATGTGTTTATTTATTGAAATAGTGAAGGATACTGCTGTCCTTTGATTATGCTTGGATTCACTGTGTAAAAGATTGAGAGAGCAAATGGCCTTTTTGGATCCTACAGATGTTCTGACTCACTCTTCAAATTCTGCTGAAGTTTGCTTTGGATAAATGGACAAAGCCTCACTTAGTGATGACAAATATATACACAAGTATTTAGGGAGACACAAATATTACTTTTGACTCACGTCATAGCTAGTCAACTGGTTCAGATCTCAATATCAGATATCTTTTCCTGCTGGGAAAATGGTTCTGCATCCCCAAGATTATTTTAGAAAAATGAAAAAGAAAAGTATTTGAATAAAAAATGGACAAATATATATTTTATCTTATGGAACAGATACCCTTTCCCAAATTTCAGTGATTGGGCTCCAAAATATTAATTTTCTGTTTGCTTTTGATACATGTGGCAAACTCACTAAGAGCAAGAAGGGCATTGTTTTCACATTTTTTATACTTGTATCATAGTACATGGGCCTATGAGAACTTTTCAAGTTCTCCATTAGATGATGCAAGTTAGGTGATGCAAAATAGCTACAAAATTTTAAATTTACATTTTGATAAATGAATAAAGTTTCAGTTAGGTAACATACACACTTTAGAGTAGCTCTTTTAATATTAAGATTTTATTAGCTCTATGGGCTATGTTCTGGACTGTTACAGCATGACATCTTACTTCCAACCAGTATTTTGCTGATTGTTAGTGGCCAAAACGATGCCAGAGAGGGCAAAGGGGAGACTGCAGTATTTGCTTTTTAACAATGCATCTGAGGCATTTTTCTGTATGGAGTTTTTTCTCTTTTGTTTTTCCAGAGTAAAATTATCCTTTACTTGCAGATCTCATTTTCTTATATAATATTCATAATTACTAAAAAGTAGTAGATGTAATATAGGCAAAATACTTTCTCTTGAGTGTTTTCAGTATGGTTCATAGAGAGGAGGTGCTCTTTGCCATCAGTCAATGATTTTTTTTTCTCACTGAGTGGTTGGGACTTTGTCAAGGACCTAGTTTAATTCTCTGGCATCTCTGTAAAGCAATCCTTTCCTTTCAGAGTCAAGTGTGGCAACATGGTCCAGTCCAGTTTGATATTGCTGCGCCCCCTCCTCTCTTTTCGGAGGCTCTCCTTCCTACTTCTCTCTTGGTGCCTCGCCCGCCCTTTTCCCTGCCATTCTGCTTCTTTCCCTGCCATTCTGCTTCTTCCCCTGAGGGCCCCAAATGACAACAAGTTAATCTGACAAATTAATCTGTGCTAATCTGCTCTTGGGGGCCCCCTCCAGGTAACAGAGGCATGCATTATAAATAACTGGATTGTTACCTGTTCTAGTATCCCAACCACCTTTTGTTGCATAATCAGTTGATACTCTAGGACAGTGATGGGGGAAGCATGCTTGCACCAGTGGGCCTTTTGAGGCCTGTCCCATTACACTGCCCGCCATGGCCTGTCTGTTCACAAGACTGCCTGCTTAAGAGACTCCAGAAACTCGTTTCAGGGCAGCCCCTCTACAGATTCCCAGCCTTTAGGACTCTGTGGATATCCTAGGTCTGTGAATCAACTCTCTCCAAGTTGGGCGGGGCAGTGAGGGACTGATGCCCATCAGCCTCCCTTTGTTTGCCATAGCACGCCCTTTCTTGAAACAGTTTCCAGAACTGCTGGAGCCAAAAGTATTAGAAACAAGTCGCAAATAATCATGAAAACACAAAAACCAATTCTAACATTTTCTGTTCAAGAAGGCATATGAATTAGATTGATTTTCTGAATACGTGTGCTACTATAGTCTGGGTGTTTAATGATAATAATAAATGCTCACATTTATTCTAGCCATAGTGCTACTAGCATTCCAAACATCATCTCATTTAATTCTTGAAATAGCTTATAGAATTAGTACTATTATTATTCACATTTTAGATGAGAAATGGAGACTCAGCAATGTTACATAAACTGCTCAAAATTTGCACAGTAAGTAAAATGGAACCAGACTCTGCTCCTACATCACTTTAATGCTGGCATCGATGCCCTTTTCGCTAGACCACAGCTGTGCTCACTTCATCTTACGTCATCTTTGGGTTCTCTTCTGGCTTCATCACCCTTGTTCAGTGATTAGGGCAGTTTTTCTTATTAGCTGGGACCTTGGCTGGACCCTGACTTCCCTCAGTTGCTCTCCTTAGATATGAAACAACCCCTTTTTAGGCTGTGAGGGTATCAACCATCTCTTCTGATTGGTTTGATCATTTAATCAGATTACTTTATGCAGATAAAAACAAAGAATGGGAAGAAAGAACACATAGTTCCATGTTCTGTAAATAATTAGAATGAAAGGTTTTCAGTAAGTTTCCTCTAGCACAGAAACTATGTCAGTTTAA
The DNA here is from genome assembly GCF_964165515.1 of Mesoplodon bidens. Lineage (NCBI taxonomy): Eukaryota > Metazoa > Chordata > Mammalia > Artiodactyla > Ziphiidae > Mesoplodon > Mesoplodon bidens. The sequence goes on along the minus strand of NC_138160.1, from coordinate 76,254,806 downwards.
TCGTTCTTTTACATGCTCAAAGCTTGTTTCTTTTATGTTATCATCAGTTTTTGAGAACCTAGACAAATGGAAATTCAAATTTAATTTGTGCCTATGATTAGTGACATATGTTTAGGAATTCAGGGCATTCAAAGATATTTTGCCTAACCACTTCATGAATTTAGTCATTCATTATAAACTGTTGCATTTCGTGTTTTAGGGTTTACTTTTTATTTACATATTTATTTATTTACGTGTAACTAACTTCCTTCTCATATAATCATAAACAAAAATCTAGTGGTTAAAAAAGCTCCCATGAAAAGGAAAAACAGGAAGAAGCAATTTGTTCTAAATAAACCTAAAAGGAACCAGATCCTAAAGCCCAAGACAGCTTTTTCAATTTAATAGTTATTGTTACAGTTTTCTATTTAACGGATGTTTAGCGAGGTCAAAATTCATTGTTTTTGAGGCTGTAGCTTCTCTTTTATCTACTAAGTTCTCCATAGACTAACACTTATGGAAAAACATGTCTGTTTGGATTTAGATATAGTCAGGAATGTGACATAAATAGAGAGGGAGAGAAGAAATCTCATGTTTTCTTCTGGCTCTTTTCCGCGGTTTGCTAATTGTGTCTGCTACAACGATTACTGGGTTCTGTTTAAGATCAGACTTTCTTCTTGATATGTGAGACGTTCCTTTTTGTAAACAAAACATTGGGTTTTCATTCAAAAGAAAATGTGTTATAATCAGGAGACATTTCTTCTTACTATTTCTATTTGAAGATTCCCACCAGGTCTCTGACATGAAATACAAAGGGGCTTGCCTTCAGCACAAATAATTTCATAAACTGAAGGAGTTCATTTTTTAACATTCTTAAATTCAATGAGCAGAACACACTTTTATTTTCAGAATCATAACATCCTAAGCTACCTAAGAAGTCCAGTAGTGTCATGGTTGGACAAGAAGAAAAGAAAACATTTGACACATGCATATGAAAACTGAATATAATTTTGAGTCATGATTTTTTTGTGTGTGTGGATTTTTTTTTTTCTCCACAGAATGTATTGATATGTTTCCTCACAGGCAGGCTTATACTATCTCTTGTATCTTAGGAATTATTGGACATGAGAAGTGTATTAATTCTTCCATGTCTAAATGAGCAACATCCAATAAGAACATTTGATAGCTTTTTAATCACTGATGTATTCCAGTAAATTGTTCTTAAGCACAGAGCTTACCTACTTGAACAACTATCAAAGATATCAGAAATCTTTGAATATTCATTTGAAAATCAACAGCCTTTTTCTCCTTTGAAGTACAATACCAATATTTACATGACAATTCTTCAACTAGGCAAAATAATGATGTGCTATTTAAAAAATGAAGTGGGTTGAAATCTGAGGGAACCTCAACTATGCATATAAAAGATTTAAATATTTACATTAACTTAACTATGCTTAAGTGCCTATTAAACTGTCTTTATAGAATTTATGGGTTGCTGTTGTTTTGTGTGGTTGGGAAAAACACCCTGTCCCTTTTACTAGACAGTGATTATTGGCTGAAGTCTTTTTAATCTTAGAAAATAAAATGAATTTCTATCTCTCTCTCTCTCAATATTAACGATGGCAAATGACCCTATGGCTGAAGCCTTTGGATGAATATGTTCTTAGAAAGGAAAAAGTACTCCGAAACTTTTAACCATAAGTGAGCAAATTCTGTATTTGCTTTGGTTTTGGGTTCAAGTTTAGAATTAAGAGGTCAGATTTGATCCAAAGCCACTTTAATGAATCTTTCTTGAAAGCTCAACATCTTTATTTTCTTAATGACTTGATCATTTCATTGAAGAAATCCAAACTACAAATTACAGAAAAGACCCAAAAAGCAGGAGTTTGTAGAGACAATTATATAATATATAATATTTACATATATGAATATCTATTTTAATAAATATATTCTTAACAGTGCTAGAAGATGAGTACTCTCATATATTACTGGTGACCTAAGTCACCACTTTTCTGGAAGGACAATTTAATGGTATCTACCAAAGGTGTTAAAGTAACTATACCTTAACAGAGCAATTCTCCATTAATAAATTTATTCTAATGTAATTAAAGATGCATGCAAAAATATCTTCAATAGTGCTCATAGTAGTGCTATCCTAATAACACAAATTGGTACGCTACCCACATTTTAAACAAAAAGGGATAAAAATCAGACTATCATACAAATCAAATTGTATCCACACAACAGCACATTATATATCTCTTATATGTTTGTGTAAAAGTGTACTTATGTGGAATGATGCTTATAACAAAATTTTCAGGGAAAAATGTAACTGATGAAACAAAGGGTTAATAATAGATATCTCTGGGTACATGGAGCTAAGAGAAATTCTTAAAAATGTGATGTTTCTGTAATGAGCATGTGTCAATTTTATATTGATATAAATACACCAGTTTGTAATAAAAATGATCTTTTAGTTTCTAAATTTGAACAAAAGCCTGAATTTCACGAGTTTGAACATGCAGTCAAATTTCTACAGTTTAAACAATTTTTTTGATGTTTAGAAAATGAAAAATTTCCTAATAAAATATCATAGGAGATAAACCACAATTGTGGTATTATTCTGATGTGGAATGTTTTCTCTGGCTTTGTCCTGCATAACTAAGACTGGCTCTGTATAGGAAATATTTGCTGTTTTGTTCGCTTTGTCTAAAGGGGTAGTAGAATAATTAGGTGTAAATGTTTAGTGGGTGATGTGCTGGTTAATGTTTAACAAGCTGCTCTGGCATCGTGGGGGTGAGGTGGGAGAAGGCTTTATTTGTAGCATTTGCTGAATGGTGCAAATACTTTCACCATGGCTGATTTCAGTCTCTCCATGTGACATCACTGAGTTGGGAAGAGATGTACACACCTGGTTCTCAAGTGCTGGTAACAGTGAGCTCCAGCATACCACTGGAAAGCGGTCTCTAGATGGCAGGGTCCCTGTGAGGGTGGAATAGCACAAATTAGATTCAGAAGCACTCTAGATTAAAAATTGAGCTTGGAAAGTTTAGGAAGTGGAAATCTTCCTAAGGCAAAGGAGAAAGAGGAAGTGTACAGACTAGTGATGTAGTTAAGTATAGCACATGAGACAACACTAGAATTTTCGAGAGTGGCAATGATTGAACTTTCTTGTCAGAAGAATCAGTTGCAGCACCTATTAAGCACAGGCATTTCCAAGATTCTCCCTAGGAGATATAGAATGGGGCCCAAGAATTTGTATTTTAGACTCTCAGAGGAATGCCATCATCAGACAAGGACATCTGAATTAAAATGCACACGTTGTGATCCCATATCATGTTTTGGATTACTTAACACTTAAGGATATCTTATAATTAGAGTAGATATGTAATTTATCTTCCAAAACCAGGATACTTTTGAGTATGAAAGGGAGTATTAATTATTACTTCAAGTTAATAGGTATAACTCAAGATGATCCTGGGAAAACTAATAAAATTGACCCTACTCAAACGTACTCCCAGGAGAAGTCTTTGCAGTTATATTGGAACACTAGCTGTAAAACCATAGGATGGGTGAATCCGCTGCTACGTGGTATCTTATTCTGAGCACTCTAAAACAAACAAATTTCTCGTTCTTGACTCAAACATGAGGCTCATTGCGTTCCTAGAGTGTGGGAACTCTTCTTATAGCACCACCTCATTCAGTGGAAGGGTCTTTTTCCTACAATGGGTATAAATTCAAGTCAGTGGATGCTTGGATAAGAATTGAGGTCTATTTATACCTCTCTTGGTATTCAAATCTGCCTAATTTTGGGCAACATCTCCTCCTAAAGAGCTTTTTAAACTTGCTTGTATGGAGAACTACTCACTGGCACAATCTGAGATCCACTGAAAGGACTGTTTTCCCTGCCCCACCTGGTTTGATGCCTAATCTTCTCAGTATTAACATTCATCCTATAAGAATACTCTATAATGACCTTTTAATTTTCTCCCATAATAGAACCAGGAGGAATCAGGACCCATTATCAAATAAATTTCAGTGTCTGAAAAGAAAGGTCAGTGGAATGATGCATAGGTGAGTGGACACTGCAATTGAGAGGTGGCATGGTTGGCTGAGACGACAGTGAGAGCATTACCCTTGGGAAGGGTGAAACTCAGATTGAGCCAGTGCCCAGTTATTTTGTTAAAGCACCATGGTAAGCACTTCTGTTGGATGGAGGTACTGGTTTAGATCAGATTTTTTTGGACTGGACTCACCACATGCAGGCAGGTCCCAAGTGGTTAGTGCAGAAGATCTCTGTTACTGTAGGCTGTGTGTTCTTAAGCAGTGATGTTGGAGATGGAGTTATTACAAGTGGCTCAAATACATATATACCAAAGTCTCATTTATAAATAAAAGTAATAAATCATATGCTATTGTGATTAATACAGTACCATTTAAAATAGACAATAAAAGTTTTACTGATTCACATACATGTGTATGTATGTGCGTATATGGTTACACATGTACACACATGCATACATACAAGTGCATATATGTGTGTGTATATTATACATATATACATATAGTACATTATACCTTTCTTAGGATTGTCATGTGAAATCAGCCATTCAAGGATAGATAAAACTTTTGTAGGTTAAAACATATCTTCTAATGCAAGATATTTAAGGACCATGGCACAGAAGAATATGGTACGATCTAAGTTATCTTGTCCAGTCTCTGTGTGTACAATTGGCCTGGAAAACTTTGGTTTTAGGATTCTGGGGCAAGAGATATAAAGGCTTAAGTGTAAAACATGAATAAGACATGAGAATGGCAGATAATGGAAGAGGTAATGGAGACAATGATTTTATTAGCTCAATGAAATGGAAATGATGGACTGGTCTAGGAGGAGGACCCTGGAGATAATGTCCTGAGCCTTAGGAATTCAAGAGAGAATTGGTCAGGGGCAGACATCAAAAGATTAACCTTTGGGGGCAATTTACATTTCATAATCCTTTGGACTATAGAATTATGCATTTTCCTTGGTTGTATATTTTCCTATAAATATCAGTGACATTGTAGTAATTCTTTATAATGAATCTATTTATTCACTGCACCTTCTTTGATAGGACTGAATATTCCTACTGACCTCCTTGTATAAAAAGCCCGTAGCCTCTCCAAACAACCCCTGTCAGTGATAAAGGCAAACTTGGGTCTCTTCTTTTAGCAACTTATTTAATCCAAACTCTTTGTCCACCCATAATGAGGACCAACACCTGAATTTATTACTAGCCTTGCTCACGTCTTTACATTTTTGAGTGTGCCCTCATTTTTGCACATTTTTTTCCCTAAGAAAATTAGATTTCTGCCCTTGCAAAAAAGACACTATTTTCTTTTCTCATATGGGTTTATGTAAGTTGACATTTGCTGTGCCTCTTCTCTCACTCTGAGCTATTTGAAAGTGCTTGCCCAGGGTCTCCTTGGGGACCTGGTTTCCAGACTGAGGGCTGGTGTTGCTTTCAGGGTGAAACCTCCCAACCTCTTCAAAGAACAGACAGGTTTGACCCCAGAGCCCTTATTTATAGCAGCTAGTCACAAGGTGCCAGTCTTACATGACCTATGGAATGTGCCTGGCACTATTCTCAGACTCCATAGACCATGCTCAAGGGCAAATGACACATTTCGTGATTGGGAATGAATTCCTGGAGCAACATTATTAAATATTAAAAACCACAAATAGAGCCATAGAATGGTTATGTGACCCAAAAGGAATCTTTTAGCAGTACTTTTGCATTCTTAAAATCCCCAGCATTTTAAATTACTGAGGAATTGAGACATTTCTTTAAAATGTTTATTTTGCTTGTTTTTAACTATTTGAGACACCTGGAAAGGATAAATATGGAATCCTGAAGATGACGAATACATGTATTTTAGAGGTGAATAGCTGGGAAATTTTTTTTTAACCTTCCAAGTCTCAGTTCAGTGTCTGTATCTTTAATGAAGACAGTTTTTTGTTTTTGTTTTTGTTTTTGTTTTGTGGTACGCGGGCCTCTCACTGCTGTGGCCTCTCCCGTTGCGGAGCACAGGCTCTGGACACACAGGCTCAGCGGCCATGGCTCAGGGGCCCAGCCGCTCCGCGGCATGTGGGATCCTCCCAGACCGGGGCACGAACCCACGTCCTCTGCATTGGCAGGCGGACTCTCAACCACTGCGCCACCAGGGAATCCCCATGAAGACAGTTTTGAATCATGCAGTGAGACAGGGACAAGAACAATGAACACGAATGCTATATCTTCTCTTCAGGAAATTTAGATGTCTGAATCATAGTTAGGTCTTTATTTTAAATGCATATTAACTCAATAGCATAATTAATTAACACATATTAATTACATTATTTTGAATTTTTGTAGCTCTGTAATATAACAGCAAAGGGTAGAAAAATTTGAGAAAAAAATCCCATCCAAATTTTGTTTCATTTATATATACTGTCAGGCAATAAGCTTTTAAGATTTATTTTTCAAGGGGTTTGAAAAGTTAGTTTGGGAAATATTGATGTATTGCATGTACATGTGATATTTAGATAAGGATTTACTGTATTTTCACACATGAAGTTTGTGGAGTTTGACAATCGGCCTTGAGTGTGCACTTGAAAGATTAGTATCCAATATCTGAAGAACACGATTGATGTTTTTTTCCTCTAATCTGAGAGCATACTGTAAAACCTCCATTTGAATAGTTACCAGGAATCACATAATTAGAGTTTTCTACATCTTTTTTAAAAATAGGAATTCGCAAACAAATTTTCTGAATTGAATCAGAGGATTAATGTACCTAGATGTATTCAGTGGACCTACCAGTTCCACTAGCTTGTTACAGTTTCAGTAACAAGTACAAGAAGTTAAGAGCCTTCTCTTTGGGTTTGAGTCTCCAGCTCCTTGAGTTGTAATTTGAGAGCCTTCTCTGTATCTGTTTATCTGAAATAATCTGTCCATTAAGTCAGATGAATTCTTCTGCTCCTCCTCTCTACTTCTTCTTCCTCTGGGCAAGTAATGGCTATTAGAAGTAAACGATTTATTCATTTGAATATTTGAATCCTAATTGCTGATTTTGTCTACACTACCATACACTACTTTCACACTTAAGTTTACTGAGTAGTCATGTTCTCAGATATTGTGCATAGATTTATCTTGTTATGAACCATATTATTACATTATCTGCCCAGAAAAAAAGTTATGTCAAAGAATTATGGCTTCTGAGAATCCGTGGAAACTTCAGGGAAGAGATAAATTATATCAGAAGAAAGATATACTTGGAAACCAGAAGGTATGCTGTGAAATATAGCCCAAATATTAAATGACACGATGTAAACTAGGCAAAACTTATCATGGAACTGCTACCTTTAAGAACATAAAAATTCATTTCCAAACAGGAAACAGAGAAAGGTAGACAATCTAGAAGATTCTAACTGCCCTATTATTTTATTTCAACTACTGTACAAATGAAATTTGTTTTCTTCTATAGGTATATGGACATAATGTGTTCTGGATCAAAAAATGCTTTTTTATAAGGGCAACATAACTTTATTTAAACAATATATTGAATAGCAGTGAATGATAAAGATTCATTACAATGTAATAATTCCCGTCATTATTTGTTGCTGGCAGTTTTAGTTAGCTCAGTTTGTCATAAGAGATTTCCATGACACCTCAAGATAAGAATAACATCCAAATAACATGTCAACCTTTCTTTCCCTCTATTCCCTGACCCACTTCCACCCCCTGCCGCCCATCACCATAACTTTTTTCTGAAGGGCGATTAAATCCCTGGTAGAATACAACCTGACCACATTCAGGCTCCTTTATCTGAAGTGTAAACTTTAATACTATAGCTGCCTATATACCTTTTCTAGATGAATGATGCCAGGACTATTTGTGCCACTACAGTTAGGGGTCTCTTAACATTTCCATTCTAAACACCTATTTTCAAAGGTTTATAACTCAGCTATAAAAATGCGCTCCAGGCTGAAACTTAGCTTACAGGGTCCTAGCCCAGGAGCAGTCTTTTACTCTTTTATATATTAATCTTGAAAAAAAAATGGTGTGACACTATTTTAAAGAACTGGAGTGTTCACAGAAATAGAAGTTAAGGACAGGGGGTATGGGGAAAGATCACATGGCAACAAGTCCCCCTCATCTATAATAGGTTTATCTGAAATTCAGTTTCATAGCATCTCCTTCCTGCTTTTCATTCTCTCTTTCAATTCTCTCCGCTCAGAAATAAATCTAATTTTATTGCTTTTATTACTTGTTTCAATAGCCTCATTTATGGAACTTATTTAGTAGTTATGCCACCTTGATCTATGGTACTATCCACAGGTTTGAAATGACCCCTCCAGGACAATATCAGGTTTGGGAGACCAGAGTGCCATGATTATTTGTGTTTGTTGTTGTTGATTGGTGCTGTTGTTATTTAAGCATTAAAAAATGAGAAGACATTCATTAATTTTTGTTGACAGTAATTAAGAATGAATTGAATGCTTAATAGCAATAAAAGTAACTAAGCCTTACTTTTCTAAATTGCTTCCCAAGACAATTATTTGGATATTTATACTTTTCTTCTAAATCTTAGTGTTTCTTTCTGATCTAAATTATTAAATAGATGGGCTTTTCCACTATGGATATAGTGCATTAATAATAACAAATGAATTAATTGGTGATGAAGTGTTTTCATAAACATCTGATAATTTAATTGTTTTAGCCTGGTTTTCATCTCTCAAGATAACTTTTGGATTTTCGAATCTAGATGATTTTAGATTTTTTGGTATCTCAATTACAGATTTAAAACCATTGATAATATCCTCTAATTAGCAGTTTTTTTTTCCTAGTGTGTTTTATGTAGCCCCAAACCTTGTTCCCTCATAACATTAGATTTTTCACTGGACGTTTTTATCACCTATAATAGCTGTCATAATATTCATTATTTGAAAAACAAAGAGGACTCTCTTTAAATTCATATTATTTGGAGTGATACTGAAACCTTATAAGGGCATATGACTTTATATTCTGATCATTAACAACTATTTTGTGAGCAATAAAGTGTCACAGGTAGAAAAACAAACAGACGACAAACAAAAGCTACTACTCTTTCTAAAGGCGCTAAAGGGAAAAACAAACATGCACTCTAAGTCAAAGCAGGCAGAGATAAGATGGGAAATATGGAGTGCTTGTTTTTTCCTTGTGAAATTTGCTGCATGTCTCAATCTATGACTTGACCTGATAGATGAACATTTGGAAATTCATTAGCTGTCAGGATTGGTTAATAGGGGTGCTTTTTCTAGCATTTGCTTTTTTAAAAAATATAGAACAGTACACTTTCCAAGCCTCTAAGACTTCATGGACCTTCTGTACCCCTTACCCTCTCCAATGGCACCCTTTTCAGTTTGTCTTCTCTGATCACGGGAATTGGCAGGGTGGGAAGATGAAAAGTGACAGGCTTGGTAGGGCCAGGAAGGCATAAGCGAGGCAGAGAGAATGAAGGAGGGTGTGTGAGCGCATATGTATCCTTCAGGATTCTCAGTTATTCTTTACCATCTGTCCATAGTGTGAATTCTTTAATAACTATTTCAGAATGTGTAACATTTACTTACAAATTCACAGATGTATTAAATTACAAATATACTTTAAATCAAATATAATCAAATTTACTTTCATATTCAATGTATTATATGTATGTATATATGTAAATAAATACATGTATGTATACACACATACACTCATTCATTCATCAAACACTCATTGAGCATCTAGTCTATATCCAGCACTGCAATAGAAGCCAAGAAGGCTTGTACAAAATGAGCTGGCTTTTAGAGGCTGGGGAGAAAACCTTAGAAAGAAATAATTATAATGTGATCAGTGCAAAGTGATAATTAGAATACATTGTGATGGCGCTCTATGAGTGAACAAAGAGGGAGAACTCTTTCTGGAAAGGCCGGGGAATGCCTCAGAGAGATTAGGGTCTTTGTGTTGCGTCTTGAAAGATGAGCAAAAATTTTGTAAGAACATGTGCAGATGTCGAGGTATAAAAGGATTTTGTAGGTTTTGTAAGCAAAGACTAGTTCAGTATGGGCTGGAGGGTAAGGTATGTTGATGGAAAGAGATGGGAGATACAGCTAGAACAGCCAGGTCTTAGAGCATATTCTATGTTATGTGAAGGTGTTTCTTCTTTATCGTGTAGGTGATGAGGAGGAACTGAAGATTTTTAAGTTGTGACAAAATGTGATCTGTTCAGAAAGATAACTCCGGTGCCAGTGAGGAGGCTAGGTTGGGAGGGGTGAAAGAGGACACATTTCAAGGGTTTTTGTCATAATCCAGGAGAGACGTAGTGGATGAGAATCAGAACTAATGTAGTGGCAGAGCAATTGGGAATAGGAAATGGATATTAAAAAAGAGCCGGAACAACAGGATCTAGAGTCTGAGTATGGGGACTGAAGGAGAAGAAACTCCAAGGTAATTCTCAAATACCTAGGTGAGTTAACCTGGGGGATGGTGGTGTATTGTGATAGGAATTTAGAAAGTTTGGCAGGGGTGTGAGTGGGGACAATAAGTTCATCTCCAAGTTTGGAGTATGTGCAGGTCACCCAGAGGAGACCCAATAAGCAGTTATAAGTATTCCATACGAGTTCTTGAAAGAGAGCTTAGAGCCACAGATAAATTCATCTGTTAACCAGTTTTTCATTATGTGTTAGGCACTGGAGGTATAGTAGGGAGCAAGATATAATCCTCGTTCTCATTTATGAAGCTTAGGTGTTGAGAAAGACAGTAAGGAATAAAATGCCTTTCAATGTGGTAAGTCCACAGAAGTGTGCATATACAGTGGCATAAAGAGAAAACAAACCAAGAAAATGACATCTAATCTTTTCTTTCAAGGCTGATGGGAAGGGCCTCAGAGTTGGATTTCCAGAGGAAGCTCCAACTGACCTGAGACCTGAAAGATGAATAAAATTTATGGAGGTGATAAGTGAAAAAAACTGAGATTGATCAATAGTAGGTGAAAGTGGGAAGGTGGAAGAGATTGCTTTGGGTGAGCACGTGGAATAAAATGAGATAAGAACATAGGGAGGATGGAATCCAGGGACGTCAAGGTTTGGGGTGCAGGGAAAGGAAAAAGGAAACAGTGCTGGGTGAGGCAGAATCCAAATTGCTGATGGCATAGAAGTCAAGAAGGGAGAGAGTGCTCAATAATGTTAAATGCTGCAGGAAAGTAAAAAAAGAAATTTCTAATAAACTTTAATTCAATCAATATTAAGGACCTGTTTTCTACGAACTATCCTAGATACGGGGTCATGAATGACTGAACAAGACAGACATAGTCCCCACTTTGAAGGGACTCTAGTGCACTAAAGATACAATAGGTGTTCTTAGGGATTTGAGAAGTAGGACAAAATTAATAATTAACATCAGTGACTGTTCCCATTTTCCCCACTCCCCTCTTCCCCAGGCCCTGATACCACTTTTCTTTCTGTCTTTATGGACTTACCTATTCTGGATAATACATTTAAATGGAGTCATACAGTATGTGTCTGACTTCTTTCACTTAGCATAATGTTTTTGAGGTTTATCATATGTAGTGTATATCAGCACTGTGTTCCTTTTTAGGGCTGAAGAGTATTCCATTTTATAGATATCCTGCATTTTGTTTATCCATTTATTGGTTGATGGACATGTGAGTTGTTTCTTCCTTTGGCTATTGTGAATAGTGCTGCTATAAACTTTTGTGTACAAATATTTGTTATTTTCTATTTCTATTTCTATTGTTTTTATTTACAATTGATGGGGAGTGAACCAGTGGAGAGGAAGAAGATACTGACAAATAAGTGGGTAATTAATGGAGAAACGTTCTGGAGATAGGGGAGAGACGAAGACTATAGTGTTTGCTTGGAAAGGAATTTGAGAAATAAGAGGAAGAAACATGGTTTATAGCTATCAGCTCTACTTAAGACACTGATAAATGTTGGATATTTTACTGAATGGTGAGATTTTACTGAATGTCAGATATTTTACTTTGAATGAGGACATTAGTTTTTCTAAATGTGTTTTGTATTACCAACATGGAACAAATCTTGGAAGGGTTTCTCTGTAAATGAGGCCCCCAAATACCAGAATATTTATAAATATTTCTAAAATCTTTATTAACAAATTTAAGAGTGATACACACTGGTCATTGCATAATAAGAGGCATTTAATTTGGATCAATTTCCTGCAATGCACTTAGCAGACTTTAAAATCCATTTTGTTGGGACACTTCTGAGACCCCATGCTAGATAATAAGGACAGCTGGAAGCTCATTTCATAATTTCTAAGTGCAACTGAGGTAGAATTAAAGTGCAAATACAAGTTTTGAAGTGCTTGATGCAAGAGAGGCTATAAAATTGCTCTTTGCTCTGACTTTTAAATTTCTATATGAATGCTTTATACAATAGTCTTTTTACCATTTTTCAAGTCATGAGCAATTACATTTGATGACAGGGCAATTATCACACATAGAAACTCAGCATTCCAGAAGCTATCAAAATCCCACCATTAGACTCTACCTCCCCCTACCATTCCAATATGCTGAAAAAAATTGTGGAAACCTTTGATTTTGAGTTTTAACTCAAATGATTGGAGATGGACAATTGGGATATTTTTCTAAATACAGGAATATTCTCATCTTGTGAAGAGATGATATAATTGTACTTTTGCTGATTAAATATTAATATTACTATGGTTTTATAGTTCCAATCCCTGTATCTTCACTTCTAGAAGTTCCATTTATTCTACAAGAGAACACATGACAAAGCAACACGTTCTGTAGGTGTCAGCTCAAGCAACACGGTGGTGCTGACTAAATGCGTGGAGTCCCAAATGTTCTTTTTTGGGTCTTGGATTCATTGAGTCACTCTCTGCCTCTCACTTGTTTCCGTCTCATTTAAAATTAAACGGAGAACCACTGGAAGTTTCCAGGCTTGATTTTCATCCCACGCCTAATGGCTTACAGGTGACAAATTTTTTCCCCCCAGGGACAGCAACAGATTTTCCCATGCCAATCCAGGGGTAATGCCAATGAGAACATTATACAAAAAGGACAGGGAAAGGGCCATTTCAAAATAAATCAATAAAACTCTTTTCACTTTTCCTTGTTCCGTAAAAGCTCCCCCCACCCCTGCTTTTTTATGTTTGATATATAGAAATGATTCTATTTATAACTAGCTCTTTTGCTCTGGGCACTCTGTACTTAAGCCTCAGATCTTTTGATGTTGTTTAACTATTATAAACTGACCCATATTCTGGAGAGACTTATCTGTGAAACATATTGGGCTGCTTTTACAGTCAACACACTCATTTTGTTCCTCCTTCTTCTCCAGAACTTACACTCAGCAAAAAGAGAAGACAATACCAGTTATTCTCAGTGAGTTTCATGACATACAATGTTGCCTGAGTGGGTAATAAAATTATATTGTCAGTGTGTTCCTGTTTTTTGAAACACCACAGAGTGGTGGAGTGGGTGGGATTCAGTGAAAATATTAATTGTGATACACATGCTTTCATTGCAGTTGTCACTAAGGAAAACCACCTCATGTTTAACATGAGACAATTGTCTCCCCACCACCTCTGTGTTTCAGAAGTCAGGGTTTTTAATGTGTTGAAATCCTTTAGGGGAAATAGTAAAGAACTGTTGAGAATATTAAAGCTTCAAAGTGATTTCAAACATTTCAAAATAAAAAAATTGTTATTGAAAGTAGGCTGCCATTAATAGCTTAGTAATATTAATGGCACATTAATAAAGTAAACCCATGAAATGGTCTAATAGGTGGCTTTTCATAATAAAGAATTTAATATTTATAAGTATCTGAGATGTGATTTAAGAAAAAAACCACCAGTCAACAGTGTTTCCTGAGTATCAGTAATTGTATTTAATTGTATTAAATCAGGATATATCCCTTGTCTAACTTACCATCTTTTATAAACTTGGTTCATGTCAATAAGTACTGGTATACATATATTAATAACTGATTTCTTTCCAAAAGAAGAGAGAGCTAGGAATAAAGTTGTGTATTATTTGAGGAGAAGAATAGACATGTTGGCCTATATAATGTAACTGCTATTTGCATATAAATTATTAAACAGGTATAATCAAGAAAGATATTTGCAAATAGCAATCATGAAAATAAAAATATTGTGAAAGTACTCATGGGATTATTGTCTGACTAACATATGTATATATCTAGATTGATACATGTGCAAGAGAAAGAGAAAGAGGGAAGAAAAACTGTACATAATGATAGGACAAAATATGAGGTGGACAAATTTGTTTTTAGTGAATCATTGCCTCATTTTACTGTGGACTGCTTTTTCCAATCTAGAATCAATTTACACCTATGTGCTGAGCTCCTACACCCTCCCTCCAGTGAGGTAGTGTACCTAAGCCCACAATTCTTAGGAAAAATCTTTCTCTTGACCTTTCCCTAACATACTTATCTTGATTCCATTTCCCTAGAACCATGCAACTAATAAACAAATTCATGCCAAAGTGAAAATGAGTGACGGATTCCACCGGGAACTTATATTTGAATATCATCATTAGCTCTCAAAAGATCACAGATATAACCCTATAAAGTGAGTGGGGATTTAATGTACCAGAATAGCCTCTTGCATGAATATTTTGGTGTGGTAGACAGATGTTTCATCCCTTTTCTATCCCATCTTGTAGATTAATTTTTATTCCTCTTAAATATTAGAACTGTCCTTCATAGACACATGCTAATGCAGAAAGGAGAAAAAAACACCTGTATTTGGTCAATATAAATTAATAAGATAACCATAACTAACAGTCTTGTTTCAATCTAGATTTTCCTGTAGTTTGGGGGAGATCTGAAGTAGATTTCTTTTTTGCAAGGGAATATTATTTAAACTTGCCTGTAATGCTGACCCATGATGTGTGTGTGTGTGGTAAATTCTAATCAGATCTAAGAAATTTATATTGTATAAGTTAAGCACAGAATCGAAGAGTGAACCTGTCACTGGGGGTTTTGATCTGATGAAGGAGAATTTGTCAGTGACTCTACAAGAAAAATACCCACACTTTCTGAGATTAAGATCTTGACCTCCTTGTGAGAATGCTTGGAAGGGCTAATTTAAATCAGGTTTCAAACAAAGTGGAAGTTTCTTGGAAACACAACAGAACAAAATTCATTTAAAAAGGTTCTGCTTAACTGGTAAGAGGGAACCTTAGGGTTTCGATTCCATTATAAAATATGACACAACGATGGATAGTAATGTCTATGAAAACATGACTCTTGGAAGTCTGTTGACTTGGAGAGTGATCTGAGGCTAAGGACATGCATGGGCTGACAAATTAAAGCTACCATAGCTTTAATTCGCATTTGTTTTTCTGGAATCCCTAAAATGTGGCGGGGTGGGATGGGAAAGAGTTGGTGCTGTTAGATATTTCTCCTCTTATTACTTGTATTGACTTCTGATTTGTTTAGCTCATTTTACTTGAACAAAGTTTCCTGGCATTAGCAACCCAATGGGAGAACTCAAAAGATTGTCTCTCAAAGCTTTCTGTGCTGAGAAGCACTGTGCTGCCGTTTCCCTAGTTCTGCAGACTCTGAACTCAATTCTGAAACAGTCTGCACAAACCTTACTTAATTTATTTTTATTTATTTTATTTATTTTTTATTTTTGGCTGCTCTGTGCAGCATGTGGGATCTTAGTTCCTCCACCAGGGATTGAACCCGCGCCCCCCTGCGTTGGAAGAGCAGAGTCTTAACCACTGGACTGCCAGGGAAGTCCCCAGACCTTACTTAATTTAAATGAAGATACATGTGGTGTTGTTGTTATTCATGAGGATTATGTTAAGCTCCAAGATGCACGGATACATATAATCGAAAAATAAACCTTTATTTGGAGCTTACTCACTGTCCTCCAAAAGATTCAACTATTACTATAAGCAGCCCATTTTTTCTGATGTGTATCTTAGATTTTATTTCCTGGCAGCTCTTGCAAGAACTACTAAGAATTAGTTTCACCACATAGTAAGTAAATGCTTTAATGCCCTGCATTATTTTTTACACTAAGCTTTGCAAGCACTGAAGCCACAACAGATAATTGTCAAAATGATGAAGCAGTAAAATCACACAAAGTCAGCAGTTATAATGTAGATGTTGTTCTAGGGAACAGCTAATAAGGCTTAGAGCTTACTTTGTTAGCTGGTTAGGAAAAGCAGTAATTTATGAAACTGTATCAAAAGCACCAAAAAAAAAAAGTAGGAAGAATAATTTTGGACTCCAAGTACCCTATAAGATTTGTTTATCTATGCTTCCTTTATCTGATTTATTTTGCTTAAATCAGGTATTGGTGTAAATACTGCTTTAAAAGGGCCTATGAAAGACATTAGATTATCAGGTATCTTTGAATTAAGCCCTATGTCTTTTGTGAGAATCCTATTAATTTTAAAATTAACACAGGGTAAGGACACAGTTTGTAAATTCTGTTCTGAAATAATAGTTTCACCATGCAAATGCAAATTTCAATCTATTGCTTTCAGAGCTTGAGTTTCATCAGCTTTTTATCCTGAGGGTGGGGTAAGGGAGTGAGATCTGCCTACTCACTGGGTTTTAACCACAGAATGTCTGGATTGCTCCAGGTTTTCTTTAACAAGGACCTCAGTGAGTGAAAGCTGTGTTCTATCTGTGGTGATGTATCTGAGTGCAAACAGGACCCTGATAGCCATTATGTACCTATTAGACCTGATTACCTTTTGATGGCTCCTCACCAGTTGGTTTCACTCACTTTGACAGATCTAGTACTTTGTTTAACCTTTAAACCAGTAGGGCAATAACACAGCTGACAGAAGGGGCAAAATAATTAAAGAAAACTTAGCCAGGACATTTAAAAATTCTCTAACAAGGCAGATATTTCCAGGCAGTTCAGTTTGAAAACTTGTCAAGGGGTACATACAATTCCCCAAAATTGCTGTAGCAAAAATGTTTTATAATTTTTCCTAGCTTCAAATTAATTTCAGCAATGCAGCTTAATCAAATTACTGTCTTCCTTTAAAAAATCTATAGTTTACACTTGCAAGAAACAAGTTTTAATATTTCAATACTTCAATGAATGGGAGAAGAAAAGTGACAGTCAAGAGAACTTCATTTCTAGAAAACTTAGGAAGGAAATATACTTTAAGATATTGTCTAGAAATCTGCCAACAGTCTGAGTTTTACATTTTCTGAAACGGCTGACACATATTTTTGGAAAATAATATAAGTGATTAAGAATATCTAGTTCTATAACATTAACAACTCTAGGCATTGAAATGTGGTCAAGAGTGACTGGAAGAAAAAAATACATCCTGAACTTTGTTGGCTTATATTTCAGAGTACTTTTTGTGAGCAACTTCAGATAATAACTTGCTAGCGAAAGAGGCAATACAGTGTCCTCTTTTCTTCTTCTCCACATTTTCCAGCACTAACCCCACCTCCCAAGGCCTGACCCCATCACCATACTTGTTTCACTTTGGAGCCATTGTAGTCACTTCTGTGAAAGGGCACATCCGAACTCTCTGGGTACTCTTCCTATTAGTCAAAATGCACAAATCAGAGAACTAGAAGGAGTGCTTCACTGTTGCATGAAGATATTTAATTAAAGTCGGAACAACTTCTAAATGAGAAAGTGCAAATAGTCTCTCCAGATCATTAATAATTTGGCAGTTTATAAGACATTAAAATATAATGTGTTCATTATTTTCCTTAAATCTATTGAGAGCATTACATAATTCCTCTAGCTTAGATAAATTCTTTTTGGCTAAGATAATATCAACTAATAAAGGTGTCTTACCCTTGTCAGATATAAGATATTGACATGAAGAAACATCACAATTGTCTTCTAATTATGTCTGACAACAAGTCTAATTTAGCATTCTTTCACATAGCATTTATCATGTCTTAGTGTTCCTTGTTATCCATTCTTATGTTAATTGATTACTATCATGATCTCGACTTCATGGTTGCATAAACATTTCTTATGAACAAGTCTGGCATTTCCAATAGCTGAAAAGCCCCAAATCACGTGAAAACAACAATATTCTCAGTCATGCAGCTACATGCCATATTATCATCTAATTTTAAACAGGATTTCAACAAAATAAGTGTAGAATATTATTTTAAACCTTATTGTTATTGCTGATCTCCTCAGTAGTATATATTTTATATTATAAAGAATATGAAAGATCCCTTCTTTTAATGGATTTCAGTGAAGGAAGACACCCTCCACAAATTAAAGTGGGAAAAAAGAAAATGAACATAATAAATGTAACCAACACATTAAAAAAATTTTTAACATCTTTATTGGAGTTTAATTGCTTTACAGTGTGTGTTAGTTGCTGCTGTATAACAAAGTGAATCAACTATATGTATACATATATCTCCATATCCCTTCCCT
The DNA here is from genome assembly GCF_964165515.1 of Mesoplodon bidens. Taxonomy (NCBI): domain Eukaryota; kingdom Metazoa; phylum Chordata; class Mammalia; order Artiodactyla; family Ziphiidae; genus Mesoplodon; species Mesoplodon bidens. Next base: position 76,236,363 of record NC_138160.1, on the reverse strand, counting down.
CTTGCGTCGCCCTCCCACCCTCCCTATCCCACCTCTCTAGGTGGTCACAAGGCACCAAGCTGATCTCCCTGTGCTATGCGGCTGCTTCCCACTAGCTATCTATTTTACATTTCGTAGTGTATATATGTCCATGCCACTCTCTTTGTCCCAGCTTATACTTCTCCTGCCTCGTGTCCTCAAGTCCATTCTCTATGTCTGCATCTTTATTCCTGTCCTGCCCCTAGGTTCTTCAGACCATTTTTTTTTTTTTTTTTTAGATTCCGTATATATGTGTTAGCATACAGTATTTGTTTTTCTCTTTCTGACGTACTTCACTCTGTATGACAGACTCTAGGGGCATCCACCTCACTACAAATAACTCAATTTCGTTTCTCTTTATGGCTGAGTAATATTCCATTGTATATATGTGCCACATCTTCTTCAGCCATTCACCTGTCGATGGGCACTTAGGTTGCTTCCATGTCCCAGCTATTGTACATAGTGCTGCAATGAACATTGTGGTACATGTTTCTTTTTGAATGATGGTTTCCTCAGGGTATATGCCCAATAGTGGGATTGCTGGGTCATATGGTAGTTCTATTTTTAGTTTTTTAAAGAACCTCCATACTGCTTTCCATAGTGGCTGTATCAATTTACATTCCCACCAAGAGTACAAGAGGGTTCCCTTTTCTCCACACCCTCTCCAGCATTTATTGTTTGTAGAGTTTTTGATGATGGCCAATCTGACTGGTGTGAGGTGATACCTCATTGTAGTTTTGATTAGCATTTCTCTAATGGTTAGTGATGTTGAGCATCCTTTCATGTGTTTGTTGGCAATCTGTATATCTTCTTTGGAGAAATGCCTCTTTAGGTCTTCTGCCCATTATTGGATTGGGTTGTTTGTTTTTTTTGATATTGAGCTGCATGAGCTGTTTGTATATTTTGGAGATTAATCCTTTGTCAGTTGCTTTTCTGCCAATATTTTCTCCCATTCTGAGGGTAGTCTTTTCTTCTTGTTTTTGGTTTCCTTTGCTGTGCAAAAGCTTTTAAGTTTCATTAGGTCCCATTTGTTTATTTTTGTTTTTAATTCCATTTCTCTAGGAGGTGGGTCAAAAAATCTTGCTGTGATTTATGTCATAGAGTGTTCTGCCTATGTTTTCCTCTAAGAGTTTTATAGTGTCTGGCCTTACGTTTAGGTCTTTAATCCAGTTTGAGTTTATTCTTGTGTATAGTGTTAGGGAATGTTCTAATTTCATTATTTTACATGTAGCTGTCCAGTTTTCCCAGCACCACTTATTCAAGAGGCTGTCTTTTCTCCATTGTATATTCTTGCCTCCTTTTTCAAAGATAAGGTGACCGTGTGAGTGTGGGTTTATCTCTGGGCTTTCTATCTGTTCCATTGATCTATATTTCTGTTTTTGTGCCAGTACCATACTGTCTAGATTACTGTAGCTTTGTAGTATAGTCTGAAGTCAGGGATCTTGATTCCTCCAGCTCCTTTTTTCTTTCTCAAGATTGCTTTGGTTATTCAGGGTCTTTTGTGTTTCCATACAAACTGTGAATTTTTTTGTTCTAGTTCTGTGAAAAATGCCATTGGTAGTTTGATAGGGATTGCATTGAATCTGTAGTCATTTTCACAATGTTGATTTCTCCAATCCAAGATCATGGTATATCTCTCCATCTGTTTGTATCATCTTTAATTTCTTTCATCAGTGTCTTATAGTTTTAGGCATACAGGTTTTCTGTCTTCTTAGGTACGTTTATTCTTAGGTAACTTATTCTTTTTGTTGCAGTGGTAAATGGAAGTGTTTCCTTAATTTCTCTTTCAGAATTTTTGTTGTTAGTATATAGGAAATGCAAGAGATTTCTATGCATTAATTTTGTATCCTGCTACTTTACCAAATTCATTGATTAGCTCTAGTACTTTTCTGGTAGCATCTTTAGGATTCTCTATGTATAGTATCATGTCATCTGCAAACAGTGACAGCTTTACTTCTTCTTTTCCGATTTGGATTCCTCTTATTTCTTTTTCTTCTCTGCTGTGGCAAAAAGTTCCAAAACTATGTTGAATAATAGTGGTGAGAGTGGGCAACCTTGTCTTGTTCCTGATCTTAGTGGGAAAGGTTTCAGTTTTTCACCATTGAGAACGATGTTGGCTGTGGGTTTGTCATATATGGCCTTTAATGTGTTAAGGCAAATTCCCTCTATGCCTACTTTCTGGAGGGTATTTATCATAAATGGGTGTTGTATTTTGTCAAAAGCTTTTTCTGCATCTATTGAGATTATCATATGGTTTTTCTCCTTCAATTTGTTAATATGGTTTATCACATTGGTTGATTTGAGTATATTGAAGAGTCCTTGATTTCCTGGGATAAACCCCACTTAATCATGGTATATGATACTTTAATGTGCTGTTGGATTCTGTTTGCTAGTATTCTGTTGAGGATTTTTGCATCTATGTTCATCAGTGATATTGGCCTGTAGTTTTCTTTTTTTGTGACATCTATGTCTGGTTTTGGTATCAGGGTGATGGTGGCCTCGTAGAATGAGCTTGGGCGTGTTCCTCACTGTGCTATATTTTGGACCAGCTTGAGAAGGATACGTGTTAGCTTTTCTCTAAATGTTTGATAGAATTCACCTGTGAAGCCATCTGGTCCTGGGCTTTTGTTTGTTGGAAGATTTTTAATCACAGTTTCAGTTTCAGTGCTTGTGATTGGTCTGTTTATATTTTCTATTTCTTCCTGGTTCAGTCTCAGAAGGTTGTGCTTTTCCCAGAATTTGTCCATTTCTTCCAGGTTGTCCATTTTATTAGCATATAGTTGCTTGCAGTAATCTCTCATGATCCTTTGTATTTCTGCAGTGTCTGCTGTTACTTCTCCTTTTTCATTTCTAGTTACTTCTCCTTTTTCATTTCTAATTCTATTGATTTGAGTCTTCTCTATTTTTTTCTTGATGAATCTGGCTAGTGGTTTATCAGTTTTGTTTATCTTCTCAAAGAACCAGTTTTTAGTTTTATTGATCTTTGCTATTGTTCCCTTCATTCTTTCTCATTTATTTCTAATCTGATCTGTATGATTACTTTCCTTCTGCTAACTTTGGGTTTTTTTTTTCTTTTTTTCTCTAATTGCTTTAGGTGTAAGTTTAGGTTGGTTATTTGCAATGGTTCTTGTTTCTTGAGGTAGGATTGTATTGCTAGAACTTCCCGCTTAGAACTACTTTTGCTGCATCCCAAAGGGTTTGGGTCGTCGTGTTTTCATTGTCATTTGTTTCTAGTTATTTTTTGATTTCCTCTTTGATTTCCTCAGTGATCTCTTTGTTATTTAGTAGTGTATTATTTAGCATCCATGTGTTTGTATTTTTTTACAGATTTTTCCTGTAATTGATATCTAGTCTCATAGCATTGTGGTCGGAAAAGATACTTCATACAATTTCAATATTCTTAAATTTACCACAGCTTGATTTGTGACCCAAGATATGATCTATCCTGGAGAATGTTCCGTGAGCACTTGAGAAGAAAGTGTATTCTGTTGTTTTTGGATAGAATGTCCTATAAATATCAATGAAGTCCATCTTGTTTAATGTATCATTTAAAACTTGTGTTTCCTTATTTATTTTCATTTTGGATGATCTGTCCATTGGTGAGAGTGGGGTGTTAATGTTCCCTACTCTTCTTGTGTTATTGTTGATTTCCCCTTTTATGGCTGTTAGCATTTGGCTTATGTATTGAGGTGCTCGTATGTTGGGTGCATAAATATTTACAATTGTTATATCTTTTTCTTGGATTGATCCCTTGATCATTATGTAGTGTCCTTCTTTGTCTCTTGCAATATTCTATTTTAAAGTCTATTTTGTCTGATAGGAGAATTGCTACTCCAGCTTTCTTTTGATATCCATTTGCATTGAATATCTTTTTCCATCCCCTCACTTTCAGTCTGTATATGTCCCTAGGTCTGAAGTGGGTCTGTTGTAGACAGCATATATATGGGTCTTGTTTTTGAATCCATTCAGCCAGTCTCTGTCTTTTGGTGGGAACATTTAATCCATTTACACTCAGGTAGTTATCGATATGTATGTTCCTATTACCATTTTCTTAATTGTTTTGGGTATGTTATCGTAGGTCTTTTCCTTCTGTGTTTCCTGCCTAGAGAAGTTCCTTTAGCATTTGTTGTAAAGCTTGTTTGGTGGTGCTGAATTCTCTTAGCTTTTGCTTGTCTGTAAAGGTTTTAATTTCTCCATCGTATTTGAATGAGATCCTTGCTGGGTAGAGTAATCTTGGTAGGTTTTTCCCTTTCATCACTTTAAATATGTCCTGCCACTCCCTTCTGGTTTGCAGAGTTTCTGCTGAAAGATCAGCTGTTAACCTTATGGGGATTCCCTTGTATGTTATTTGTTGCTTTTCCCTTGCTGCTTTTAATATTTTTTCTTTGAATTTAATTTTTTGACAGTTTGATTAATATGTGTCTTGGCATGTTTCTCCTTGTATTTATCCTGTATGGGACTCTCTCTGCTTCCTGGTCTTGATTGACTATTTCCTTTCCTATATTAGGGAATTTTTCAACTATAATCTCTTCAAATGTTTTCTCAGTCTCTTTCTTTTTCTCTTCTTTTTCTGGGACCCCTATAAATCAAATATTGGTGTGTTTAATGTTGTCCCAGAGGTCTCTATGACTGTCCTCAATTCTTTTCATTCTTTTCTCTTTATTCTGCTCTGCAGTAGTTGTTTCTACTATTTTATCTTCCAGGTCACTTATCCGTTCTTCTGCCTCAAGTATTCTGCTATTGATTCCTTCTAGAGAATTTCTAATTTCATTTATTGTGTTGTTCACCATTGTTTGTTTGCTCTTTTTAGGTCTTCTAGGTCCTTCTTAAACGTTTCTTGTAGTTTCTCTGTTCTATTTCCAAGATTTTGGATCATCTTTACTTTCATTGCTCTGAATTCCTTTTCAGGTAGACTGCCTATTTCCTCTTCCTTTGTTTGGTCTGATGGGTTTTTACTTTGCTCCTTCATCTGCTGTGTATTTCTCTGTCTTCTCCCTTTTGCTTAACTTACTGTGTTTAGGGTCTCCTTTTCACAGGCTGCAAGTTTCTAGTTCCCGTTGCTTTTGGTGTCTGCCCCCAGTGGGTAAGGTTCATTCAGTGGGTTGTGTAGGCTTCCTGGTGGAGGGGACTGGTGCCTGTGTTCTGGTGGATGAGGCTGGATCTTGTCTTTGTGGTGGGCAGGACCGTGTCCGATGATGTGTTTTGGGGTGTCTGTGAACTTATTAGGAGTTTAGGCAGCCTCTCTGCTAATGGGTGGGTTTTTGTTCCTTTATTGCTAGTTGTTTGGCACAGGGTGTCCAGCACTGTAGCTTGCTGGTCGTTGAGTGGACCTGGGTCTTAGTGTTGAGACAGAGATCTCTGGAAGAGCTCTCGCTGATTGATAGCACTTCTGGCCAGGAGGTCTCAGCTGGTCCAATGTCCTGAACTCAGTTCTCCTACCTCAGAGGCTCAGGCCTGATGCCCGGCTGGAGCACCAAGACCCTGTCAGACACACAGCTCAGAAGAGAAGGGAGAGAAAAAAAGAAGGAAAGAAAAAAAGAATAAAATAACATTATTAAAATTAAAAAAATTATTAAAATAAAAAAAATTTTAAGTAATAAAGAAGAGAGCAACCAAACCAATAAACAAATCCATCAATGATAACAAATGCTAACATGTATACTAAGATAAACATAAAAATCAGTAACTAGTCTGTCACATACAGCAAACCCCAAGTCTACAGTTGCTCCCAAAATCCCCTGCCTCAATTTTGGGATGATCATTGTCTGTTCAGGTATTCCACAGATGCAGGGTATATCAAGTTTATTGTGGAGATTTAATCCACTGCTCCTGAGGCTGCAGAGAGAAATTTCCCTTTCTCTTCTTTGTTCACACAGCTCCTGGGGTTTAGCTTTGGATTTGGCCCTGCCTCTGCATGTAGGTCACCCTCTGCGTCTGTTCGACACCCAGATAGGAGGGGGTTAAAGGAGCGGCTGATTAGGGGCTTCTGTCTGAGGCTGCGGGGAGGGAGGGGTACAGAATGCAGGGCGAGCCCGAGGGCGGCAGAGGCCGGCGTGACGTTGCACCAGCCTGAGGCGCGCCATGCGTTCTCCCGGGGAAGTTGTCCCTGGATCATGGGACCCTGGCAGTGGCGGGCTGCACAGGCTCCTGGGAGGGGAGGTGTGGATAGTGACCTGTGCTTGCACACAGGATTCTTGGTGGCAGTGGCAGCAGCCTTAGCATCTCATGCCCGTCTCTCGTGTCTGCGCTGATAGCCGCGGCTCGCGCCAGTCTCTGGAGCTTGTTTAGGCGGCGCTCTTAATCCCCTCTCCTCGTGCCCCACGAAACAATGGTCTTTTGCCTCTTGGGCAGGTCCAGACCTTTTCCCCCGGACTCCCTCCCAGCTAGCTGTGGTGCACTAACCCCCTTCAGGCTGTGTTCACGCAGCCAACCCCAGTCCTCTTCCTGGGATTTGACCTCCGAAGCCCGAGCCTCAGCTCCCAGCCCCGCCCATGCCGGCGGGTGAGCAGACAAGCCTCTCGGGCTGGTAAGTGCTGGTCGGCACCGATCCTCTGTGCGGGAATCTCCCTGCTTTGCCCTCCGCACCCCTGTTGCTGTGCTCTCCTCTGTGGCTCCGAAGCTCCCCTCTCCGCCACCCGCAGTCTCTGCCCGCAAAGGGGCTTCTAGAGTGTGGAAACCTTTCCTCCTTCACAGCTCCCTCCCACTGGTGCAGGTCCCGTCCCTATTCTTTTGTCTCTGTTTTTTCTTTTGCCCTACCCAGGTACGTGGGGAGTTTCTTGCCTTTAGGGAAGTCTGAGGTCTTCTGCCAGCGTTCAGTAGGTGTTCTGTAGGAGTTGTTCCACATGTAGATGTATTTTTGATGTATTTGTGGGGAGGAAGGTCATCTCCACGTCTTACTCTTCCGCCATCTTGAAGCTCCTCAGCCAATACGTTTTATATCACTATCAGTGCTGAAATGATCAGCATGGCTTAATCTCAGAGTTTGCTAATAGGACAGTTTTGTGGAGAACAAAGTCTTACCAACTATCAGAAAAAGGGGAGTCCTTGAGGATGGGAGGGTAGGAGAAAACCTTCTGAGATGCACATATGACATGTTTGAAGATCCAGAAATGAGAGGATTTCAGTTATGCAATGACTAATACTGGGTTTTTCCGCTTGGGTCAGACAAATTTGGAAATGTTACGTAGAGAAATTTCTTAACTGAAAATGAGAATTTTGTCCTCTGTGAATAAAGATTTGCTCCTACTTTTGGGATAGAAATGATAAATCACTAGAGGTTCCAAATATGCAGTCATCAACATAATACTAAGGTGAGATTTGGGGGTTTTTTGATGAAGGAAAGCTGAAGTAGGAAATCAGGTTAGGAAGAAATAATAACCATTCGGGTCCAGTAAGGTTAGGGTCTGGGTCACAGACACAGCTATTAGCTTCCTAAAGGAAGTGAGTGACATATAAGCTGAGTCTCAAAAGCTGATTATGAGTTAGGCAAGGGGAGAAATATTGCAGATAGAAGGAATGAAATATGAAAATGCCATAAAGTAAAAGGACATGGCGCTTTGGAAGAAGTTTAAATAAAGCTCGTGTGACTGGAATTTAGAGGATGAGGTTGTGAAGGGGAGAAAGGAGGCCATGAAGACTTTTTATGTCATGTAAAGGAGTTTGAACTTTACTGTATGAGAGCTGGGAAGACTTTGGAGAGATTTAAGCCAGGGAGAAGCATCATGATCAGGTTTGAAGTTTAGGAAGTTTGCTCTGTCTGAGTGTGGACAGCAGATGGGAGGTGAGCTAGACTGAAAGAAGGAAGCTAAAGAGGGAGTCATGTAGTATCCTTGGCAAGGTAGAATGTGGCCTGGTGTAGGCTGGTGGCTGTGGGGAAAGTCATAACTATAAAAGCTATTTAGGGAAAAGAATTGCTCATCTTGGCAACTGATTTGATATTGGGGCAAAGGAGAGGGAAAAGGAGTCCAGAACGAGGCTGAGGTGCTGAGGTAATGGACTTTGTGAGAGGCTAAATGTAAAAGATGGAAGGAAAAAAAAAAACGTTAGAAAGATGACAAGATTTAAGAAATAAAAGGCCATGTTATATGCTTTAAGGAGGGAGTTGGTGGTGATGATAGTCTGGTAGAAGGAGAGTAATAAAAATGATCTTAAACACATTTAATGAAGGAAATCAAGTGGAGATATTTTACAAACAGTGACAAATATGAACCCAGGATCACACAATGAGACACTGGATAACTAAAAATTTTCAGAGGAATACAATGAGAGCCAGGACTGGTGCTGGTTCAACATTAACGGCCATTATACTGGAAGGGTTCCTTGAAAGGAGGTGGAACAATTAGCAAGGAAACCACAAAAATATGCAAAATGGTCTATGTGTGGTTAAAGAAAAGTCAAGGAAAAGTGTGTTACCTATGTGAGAAGCCTTTGGTTCTCTGTTAGTTTTGTTACATCTGGATTCCTCTGCTTATATGATGCAAAGTCATCAAAATAATATAGCAGTGACTGTTAACTGCCTATCCAATATTCATCTGCTTCTCAATTTTCTACTGAAAGAATCCGGATTTTGTTGGTGGTAGCACTGTGTGAAGTTAAAAAGCTGTTCTTTGAACTTTCCCCAGGCTTCTCTGAAGCTGAATTTCCCAGGCTTCTTAGAAGCTAAAGCTGTTTGACATAGTTTTGGCCAATGAGAAATAAGCAGAAGTCACTGGGTGGAGCTTTTTGGAAAACTCTTTAAAAGGGAGGTGAATTTAACTGTCATGGGCCTTTTTGTTTTGATTGCCTGAAATGTTGGCATGATATTAAAAGGAGGAGGTGTGTAGGTGGCAGGAGCCATCCTGTAATAATGAGGATAAGAGTGATGTCCTTGGGGTGTCTGAGGAGAGAGATAGGAGCCTGGGATGTTGAGGACCTTGCAGCTGCTGCATTGGCCCTGGTCTCCCTATCCCTGAACTTCTCATTAAGTGACAAAAATAACATTTCTTGTTTGGTTAGAAGCCAATCTGGTATGTAGACTTAATAATATTTTAAAATGTTATTATTAATAATATTGCAAATTGAAATAGTTAGGATATTCTGAGTGCTCTCTATGTGGAAGGCACAATGCGAAGCTTTTTACAGAGAGTTTAACTTTCCTAAAGTTACTTCAATACCAGAGTACAATTAGTGCTCTAATCTGGAAGCCACAATTAAAACCAAGATCTATTTGATCCCACAGAACATTTTAAGGCCCTTCTAAGCCCATAATTAATTTTATATAGCAAATAATTGTTGAGTTTATATTCATTTTTTGACTGTTTTGCTTTTACCCATGTCTGATGATGATACAAAGGGATCCCATTTAAAACAAGAATAAAACATGCATTACCGGTAAATTCACTGAATGGATACATGACCAAGGAGGCAGATGCTAATCCACATGTTTTATGACCTGTATAAAACTAAAGCATTTTCACTGAAATCTCTTAAAAACCCCACTGAGTTCCTGACAGCTGGTAGGGTTCAAATAAACCCTGCTAATGGCTCTCACTATGTCTTGATTTGGGCTGACAAAAGGGATGAAATTGCTACATAGTTACATTCACTGTTCAGAGATGGACATGTGCCAGATGTGGATGTGGTTGCTCCTGTTGTAGACCTACCTGATGTCCCTCCTTCCTGCCATGCTGGGGATTTCTTAAGCTGTATTGAATGGGCTGTTATCTGGAGTTCATGGTGAAGTTCTCCAATAGTACCTCTTAACTGAAACAAATTAGAAATTTGTAGTAGACCCACCAAAAGTCATTGGTAGTAAGATGGCATAACACATGTTACAGAAATTAGAGAAGTTACTCCTAATATAAACACAGAAATAAGAAACTCTTGAAAAAAGGGTCAGCAAAGCACAGGGAATGAATATTACAGAAAACTATCAAATAAGTTCAGTTGTACCAATCCCTATTTAGTCTGCAAGAAAGAGAGCGACAGTAATATCTATGCCTATTCAAGCACATGTACAAATTCACCTTAGAAAAGACCACCATAAAAAGAAGTTGGATCACTGTGGTATAAGGCATTCTTAATTACTTACATGATCGTATGCTCAACCTGTAGGTCCAGGACACTGTAATGTGAACAATACTTGTTCATGTATGCAGAATTGCAATCAATTTCAATTGCAGTGAAACCATAAAGGTCGAATATATCCACCTTATTTTCTCAAAAGTAGACTTGGAATAGCTGTTATCTTTAGTCTCCATGTTAGCAAGGCCTGTGAAATACATTGTAAATGCTCAGTATTGCTTCATCACAGAGTAAATTCTTTTCCTTATGTGCGAAGAATTTGGTTCACGCATGCAGTACAGAGTATTTGTATGGTTAGAGTAATTCAACTGAATGACAGGGAAAAACAATTTATGGCCATTGCTCTAATATACTTGAAGGCTATTCATATACCCCCTTCTCTTAGGAAAAAAAGAGAAGTATGAGCTTGGGATCTAATCAACAAGATGTCTTTAAATTAGGATCAGATATGAGTCTCTAAATGTAGATCTTATCAATGAGACAAGCTTTAAAGTGGATTGCTGGGAAGCGATTGAAATATGCTCAGGTATGTCTGTGTTCTAACTGGTAAATTAAGGCTAAGGAATTCCAGATGTTTATTCATTTGTGTATTCCTTCTTTCAACAATCTATACTCTCACACAAAATACAAAACAAGAACTTTGGGTCTTTTTCCAGCTGCTGAATTCATATCAGTTTTCTCCTTGCCCAAAAGAGATCCTTCACCGAGATAATCCATTTCTTCCTGAAGTACCCTTTCAATTGAATTTCACTCTTCTGTTGTATTAGTTTCCTATTGCTGCTTTAACAAGGTTTAACAAACTTAGTGGCTTAAAACAACACAGATTTATATCTTACAACTGGAGGTCAAATCAAGGTGTTGGCAGGACCGTTTCCTTTCGGAGGCTCCAGGAGAGAATCCATTCTTTGCCTCTTCCAGCTTCTGGAGGCTGCTGACATTCCTTGGCTCAGGGCAGCACCACTCCAATCTCTGTTTCTGTAGTCACATCACTTTCTCCTCTCTCTGACCTCCAGATCTTCCTCGTACAAGAACACTTGTGATTATACTGAGCCCTTCTGAGTAATCCAGGATAATCTCCCCATCTCAAGATACTTAGCTTAATCTTATTTGAAAAGTTCCTTTTACCACATAGGATGACATACTTACAGGTTCCAGAGATTAGAACATAGGCATCTGTGGGGGCCATTATTCAGCTTACCACATCTGTATAAATATTTTTAGAACATTAAACAGTAGTTGGCTTTTTTGAACTAGCTATAAGTCACCATTTTTGTTCAAACCACAGACACTTCACCTTGTGATGCTGGATTGGTCTTGAGCCCCAGAATTCCAGGGGATACTGACTCTCCCATGGCTCCCTACTAAAGAATAATGTTATCCACAAGTTGAAACCAGGAGTGGATGAACAGCAGTTCTGGGTCCAGAAACTCAATCTGATAATTGAAAGACTTCAAGGAGCACTGCAGGTGTCATAATTCTTGGCCTTAAGCAGACTACATGCTTTCTCATAAAGTGATCAAGGTGTGGTCAAGAAATTTTGCTGATTTTAAAAGAGCTATTCTGAACCAAAAAAGAGAATCTTGATGATTTCAAGCTATTTCTTAAAGTAACTTCTGGTTTCATCTCTCAGCTTTGCTTTAATATTTACAGTTCTGCACCTGTTACTAGTGATATTTGTTCTTCTTAGACATGATGTCATGACTGCATTTTACCTCTATTTATTTTTTAGAATTTATGGTAAGGAGTGTTATCCATGCTTTCTCCAGTTGCATGGTTGACTGACTGGCCCTTGAGTGGGCCTGAGTGGGTTGTTTCGATGCCTGTAAAGAGATGATTTCTGGCTCCAGTTTCCTCCTTTGAAGAGAGGGGTCTAAGAGGTCAGCATAGACATGGCCTGGGGTCAACTGTTGAAATGATCCTGGCACCTTATGACTGCATAATCTTTTCTAAAAAAGTTGTGACCTGGTGAAATGTCATAGGGAACCTCAGGAATTTATGGTCCATTAAATAGGAACTTTTGCCCTCTTGGGAGTATTTAGCGGAAAGCTTCCAGTCACCTGCTCTCACAGAGCTGTAGGAAAATATCACTGAGCATGTGTACCTCTAACTCTTGGTTTCCTCTTAGATTTCCTTGCTGCCAGAGACATAGTTTCTTCTTTCCTGCTTTACAGTCCCGCAGAGTGAACCCACTCCACAGAACGAGGTCAGCAGTTGTGCAGTTGCTCTTCCTGTGACTATGTGGGATATTATGACACAGAGGCTTACAAGTAGGAAGCTCATTTATACTTAGTTCCAGACTATGTTTTCCAGCATATTTTTGTCAGCAATAAAAATAAAACAAATATGATCTTTTTATTCCCACCTGCAGAATCTCAATTGTTTCTGAAAGGAGGTAATTGATTAATTAGTATCAGAAATCCCAACAAGAGCAGACTAAAAATTGTTGCACCTAAAAACTCATCTTTCATGATTTAAAAATTTAAAATGCATCATTTATAAATTGCCCCATTTTCAATATAAATGCTTTAATACCTCCTTCACTTTTCTCTCTCTCTCTCTCTCTCTCTCTCTTTCTCTCTCACACACACACACACACACACACACACACGATAGAAGCAGAACAGATGAGTTGGGCAACTTAATTATTTTGCATATGAAATTTGTTTTCGTTATGATCACATCCTTGGGTCTCTAGGAATCCTAAGGAAGAAGCATTTTGTGTGCCAGCCATTACAGTTCATTCATTCAATTCATTCATTTAACAAATACTGAGCACCTACAATGCAGCAGGAACTATTCTAGGTGTTTGGAAAGTGCCAAAAAACAAAAGAGAAAAAGATCCCTGCCCTCATGGAGCTTATATTCTTGCAAGGAGAGACAGACAATGAACAATACACATAATAAGTACATAATCTAGTTGGTATGCTGCAAACTGATAAATGCTATGGAGCATAAGTAGAGTAAGGAAAGGGGAATGGGGAGTGTGGGGTTGGGGGGGTAGGGCAATTTGTGGTATTCAGTAGGGTGCTGAGAAAGGTACATTTGTGCATGTGTATAGCAGCGAGGGTAGGGGGTGAAAGTGCTAATAAAGAGGAAGTTAAGTGGAAGCAGAAGCCCAACACAGGTACTTGGTTTGGTTTATGACATTCCTTCATGACAGGAAAGAGTGGGCAAATCAGGAGCTCATTGCACTCACCAAACATGTATGGGACACATATCCTGGCACTATTGTAGCCCCTCACTGCTTTTATTCTCATTATGCCCCAAATGTCTGAAGGCCAGTTTGCACTGTGAAGGTCAGAGATGGAAAAGATTATGGGTATAATGGAAAGAACCCAGGGTTCGTTTCAAGAGTCTTGTAATTTAGCCTTGGGGTTCTGCCTCAAACTACTATGAGATGTTGGGCAAGTCACTTAACCTTTTGGGTCTCAATTTCTTCATATGTAAAATGAGAGAGTCAGCCATATCATCCCGCTTAACTCTCTTCTTAGAGTCAATGGAGGAAAACAGGAAAGTCGGGTTGAAGTAAGAGGGAAAGAGGAGATGGAGAAGAAAAAACAAAGGCAAATAAAACAGGAATGGGATATTTGGGCGAAGGGAGAAAAGGAAAAATGATAAAGAAACAAAAGTAAGACACACCCAAAAGTACGTAATGAGTATGCCGATATAGTGCAGATAAAACTAGACATCTGCTCAATCTCCTTTTCTCCATTGACACTTCTGGAAAGCTACGTTTACATAGGTGTAGATAGAGAACATCCTGCTCAGCTCCCTGAAGGAGCTACTCCCTACATGTGGGTTTCTGGAGTCTCAGGTTGTATTCAGAATTCCTTTTTATGGGCCTAAGTAAAATTATGGTATTAATTTTTAAATTTTAGATATAGAGATTAAAAAAAGCTTTGTAGTACTTTGGTAATCTGTCCAGCTTGGATAACACTATTTTAATGGAGAAGTGGGATACAACCAATGAGCAGCATATTTTTATAATCCTACTTTTTGTCTGTGACATAATTAATTTTGACATCATCCTAGAGTATCTGTTTTCAAAGAGATTAATATTTAACTTTTGCTTATGTGGCTTACATATTTCATCGTATCGGTTTTTCTTGACAAAGTCCTCTCTCCCTTGCTTGGCATCTTCCTCCATCATGGTCATTTCCCCATTTATTAGCACCAACCTCCAGGGGGAAGGAATCAAATATAATTCATTCCATTCCTATAAACTGTTGGAAAAACTGGCAAACAGTAGACGTTGAAAGCAAAGGCTGAGTAAAGTTTAAGTTCCAGAGGAGAAAAGATAAGGCTTTTCCTACTTTGTGAATTACAATTTTTATGAGTTCTACATAGCAACTCTTCATAGAGAGAGAATGGTATACAGAACATAGGTGGAGGAATTAGCCTTGGAGAGGAGTAGGGCTCCACTTTTAAAAGAGTGCAACAAAGTGAAAGTGGACAATGACAGATATACAGTTGACCCTTGAACAACACATGTTTGAAATTCTCATGGGAGAAGGATTACAAATACTGAAGGGATGTTCTACTTGGTGTGGAAGTGACACAAGATGATGGCTGGTGATAAGGAAAAGATTGCAAATCAGGTGCCAAAATTGTCAGTAAAAGTGGAGATAGAGCAGAGAAGGTGTGGGTGGTAAACCGGAGGCCACTAGAGAGCAGATACATATTCCTATTTGTCTCTGGCCTTCAGCCTGATCCTTGCACACATCATGAGCTGGCTAGCCCATAAAGGTTCCTTCCTTTAATAGCATGAGCTTATTTATTTCTCTTAAGTGGCATCTATGTAAGTTAGAAATACTATATATTAAAATTGGTAAATTTAAATGTTTCTCTTGTGTTGATTCTTAGATTATGAGGAGGATCAGAGAGAATATTAATAATGGTTTTTACAGTTTTGAAATCTGATAAATCCAACATTTTATTTTGACATTTTAACATTGTGAATTACTCAATACTTCTAATCTCTGTACGTATATGAAACACTGTGCCATGTTTTCCAACTTTATCTAGGTGTCACTGTATATAGGAAAGGACAGCTATTTTGATCGCCATCAGCATTGCCTTCATCTGGAAATTTGGGAACAGTTCACAGTAAACCTCTCAGCAGTTTATAAACTGAAGTACCTGCAGAAACCATAGCTATTCACCAAAATACACAGACTGGGTGCATGGTACCATGGAAATTATTTGGTAAAACAAAACAACACAGACACACACCAAATTTATGTGTACTCTATTTTAAGTAACATCTACAGGTGCAGCTTTGATTTTGAACAGAGTTCCAAATAATTTTCTGTTCTACCCACCAGATTATAGAAAATGTGAATTAAAGTAAATGTTTCTGCCATCAAAAAAAAAAAACAAAAAAAACCAAGAAAGAATCACCTTTGGGTTTTACAGTAAATTCTCAGTTGCCTACCACACTGCTTCTTCCTGACGGGCACTTCTCTGACCCTTTTCTCTACATTCAAACTCTTGGCTCTGTGACTCCCACCAGCCACCAGCCACCACTGGCCTAGGTCTTGGCTTTCCTTGTATTCAAAGCTCAGCTTTTTTCTAATAAACTTGTACTGATGAGGCTCTATCTTTTGTGGTCCTCCTTGTCTCTTGAGGGTAGAAATCCCAGCCCTAGCTTTTACTCCAACAATACCCCTAACTATGTCCTTGAGAATGGTATACCTGGAGGGTAGGATCTTCAAAACAACTGGCCTTTGAGTGAAGTGGCAAAACAATATTTGGGCTGATTCAGACCAAAGAGTGCCATCTATTGAAAGATCACTTGGCTCTCTAGTAAGTTATTCAGCAGTGTGTGTTATCATGAAATGAACTCAAAATAGCATTCTGGAAAATTGAGATGGCAGAAAGAGACATGAAATGTTAAAACAATTCTATATGTGGTAGCCAGATGTGGAAGGCAAGGTCCACCCTGAACCACAGAGAAAAGGGACGCTGAGATTGTTTTCCTTCCTGTGAGATTGTGTGAGAAGCTTCCCACAGAGAGTCACCTAAAATGAGGAAGTAGCTTTTTATTATTAAAGACAAATAGTTAATAATAATTGTTTGGAGGAGTAAAATGGTTTAAAGTGACAAAATGGACCAGAGTGCACTGGGGTTAAAATGGAAACGAGTTGTTACATGGAGGCAAGCAATCCTATTCCTGGACAGCAAGGTGAAGGAACATGAATTCATAATGCACAGCAGTCCAAGCAGATTGCTTAGAGAGCAACAACTGCATGCATTTTGCAGGGCATGTCTCTCACCCTGTTGCCACTTTTTTTAGTGCTCCATATGTTAGATTGCAACTACAGATTTAGCCCTTTTGCCCAAAGGCATCTGAACCTGTGAAAAGCCTAGCTGGGGCACTGTCTATTGTTCATTGACAACTTGTCAATTTACTTCCAGGCAAAATAACTCATAAACATGATAAGTAAGGCAGATAAAACAAGAATTCTTTCACACTTTGCAACTTTACTGCAAAAATGGCTTATTTTCCATAAATGTGTGAAATCTCCCCTCTGAATTGTGACTGTGCATTGAACTTTAAAACTGTTTAGAGAAAGCACAAGCATTTCACAATTCCTGTCTGTAATAAGATGAATGTTAAATATTAAACATGCATTAAAAGTGATAAAATAAAAGATTTTCGAAGGTTCACTGGCATCACCATATTTTTCTTTGATTCCCTGAGTTAATAAAAGTTAAGTTTAACAGTATTCTCCAAAAGACAAATGTTTAAATACTATCTTCTAAATTTGACATTTCATATATTTATATTTGCTATTATCTAAACCCTAATGTCAGTTAAGAAAAAAAGAAACAGATATAGTAAACCGTATCAGTATTAAATTCAAAAGCCAGTATGTGGTGTGTTAGCATATGTTTGTACTGTAATGAAGTGATTTTTATTTCTGATATTTATAAACATTCCATTTCTAATGTACTGTTTAAATATTGAAAGCTAATTGTGAATTCTTTTAGGTAAAATATTTTAAGTAGATAATAATTTTGAAATATATTAGTCTCCAAGGCAGAGCAGTCTGTTTATGTGTAGTTATTTATAAAGTCATACTTTTTAATGAAGTCATGTTCCTTGGATTCAATTCCCTGGTAATGAATTTGATTTTAAGCTTCTTGCTTACTGTAATATCATCACAGAGTTATACTTGGTGCCCTACTGATTTTCCCCAGGTGATCCTCCACAGCGTCAAACATCCTAATTTTGAATAGACTGAAAATGGAGGGAAAAACAAGTGGGATGGACTCCAATGACACAGGACCAGATTCTGCATCCCATTTGGGTCTTCCTCTTGTGACCTTTGCCCCTGAGACACAGAGCACACTCCCAACATTTCCAGCTTGAGGGTTTGAGGGTCATAGTCACCTTTTCCCCCTCATTTTCCCATATTTCCTTCACTTACTGTAGAATATTTATAAACAGGAACACATGTGCATCTGTTACATAACAAATGACTTTTGGGAAATAAGTGAGAGAACATGAGAAAATAAATTTAAAAGACTGTAAAAAAGGGGAGTAAAACAAATCTGTGATAATCAAGAATGACTCAGAATAGGACCTGTTTTTTAGGAAGCAGTGTAGTTCAGTGGAAAGAGCCCTGCACTGGTGGACCAGAGACTTGAGTTCAAATAGTGACATCAGCTCTAACTAGATCTGACCCTCAGGAAGGTCGTCTTTATTCCTGACTTCAATTTGAGTCAGTTTTTCCCTCATGGGGGAAGGCCTGTGCTGGCTGTGCTCCAGACCCCCCTACCAGTTTTCCTTTTTTTGAATACAGAGAGTTCCTGTAAGGTTTTAAATAAGAAGAATCTTTCAGGAAAAAAAAAAGGTACTCAAAGCCAGATCTAAAATTATATTTATTATGTGAATAATGTACTCAGGTGATATGATAATAATTTAATTCATAAAAATTTTCTCCAAAAGAAACCATGTAGATTACAGAGAAACGCTGTGCTTGCTTTAAAACAGGAAATGAATATGTTAAGGACTCCATCATCTGATTTTTGTGTGAACATGGAGAGTATACATACCTGTACTTCCAAAACTTCATTTTAAACTCTATTTTTTTTTATTTTTCCCCCAGCAATCTTATCACATAAGCTGTGCATTTCTAAGTATTATATACTTTAAAAAGTCTTAACAGAGCTCATAGAGATTGTATTTTTTCACATGGCCATAAGATGTTCCAATTTCTACATCCTGTTATCTTGGGTTCTTCATAATGAATTTATCATTGTAGCAATTGGCTGCATAGAAGCTGGTCCCCTTCCACCCCACTCCACATGCATTGTAGCTAACCATTACTCTGTTTGTGCAGTGTTCTTCTTCACTCGGCGTCAATGAACATGTATTTTCTCCCATGAAGCTAAGTCCTGTTTATGTGCCTAGTTCTCTAACCTGTCAAGGTCATTTTGAATTTTAACTTTTTTTTTTTTTTTCCAATGCTGGCCATTCCACCTAACCTGCCATCTTTGGCATGTTAATGAGCACATCGTCCATGATATTACTGAAATTGTTGAGTTAGGAAACCCTGGAAAGAGAAAGAACAGTAACCTAGGAGTAAATTGTTCAGGACTGTTTGGAGACCTAGAGTATTTGTTGCAGAAGTTTCCCCACAGCCAAATGTTGTAAGAAGTGAGAAGAAAAGCAGTGAGTTAAAATTAAGGGAAGGCAAATAATTGAGGCATCTTAAGTGTCAGCCATGCGAGAGAGGGAACAAAAAGGAAACAGAAAAGGAAGAAAAATAACAAAAGACTACATTGCACACCTTTAATATATACAATTTTTATTTGCCAATTATATCTCAGTTAAGCTGGGGGAATAAAAGAGGGAAAGATAAAGATATAAACCAGCCGTATTTTGACGACATGAAGATACAGAAACTGATATTGAATATGTGAGTTTAGAATGTATTTATTTAATTTGAAGCATGTTGTTTCATTCAAAAACACAGCAAAGGGGCTGCTTAGTGCTGGACGTCAATTAATATTCTTACAAAGGACTGGCAGGAAGCCACGGTGGACGTCTAGTCAGAGACAGTGTGTCATACTACTGTTGACTGTAAAATTAATTACCATTTCTAAATAATAACTGTGATGCATATTCTTCCAGTCATACTATACTGCCCTCCTGGCATTAAAGGTTATAAATAATTATGTTTCTTTTAAAATACACCCTTTAGAGAAATCACAAGCAAAAATATCAACAAGCCTAATAATAATGATAAAAAGAACACCCGTATATGGTGGGACAAGTCGACATTTTGAAGACAGGACTGAATATTAAGAAGTGTCACCTACCTAAAGTAAGTGTTAGACATTCGCATGATGGCATCAGCTGCTGATCTAATGCATCTGGAGCGGCCCTGTCACTAAAGCATAGCTAACCAAGGCAGAGACACAGACAAAGCTGCTTCATCATTAATGTCAGTAAAAGGATCTGGAGGAAAAATAGAGAGTCTCTGGAGACCTTGTCTGGACTTCTTGGAGCCTGGACAACAGTCCTTTCCAACAACAGTCTTTTCCACCCCAATAGCAGCTGCAACAAAGGAAAAAAGGAAGGCATTGACTTGAGTTGTCATTAAGTTCAAAGAGGTGAGAACTGTAGCCTGTGATGAACCTTTATAGTCAGAGTTATTAATGGGGAGTTCTTTTTATGGCTTTTTGAAAATATCACATTTATTAACAGTGCTAAATTATCCTGGGTTATTGTTTGGCATATGTTGACCAGTCAGTTTTAAGCTCCTAAAATTAAAAAATCTTTTCTATCTCTATGAGAAAGAATAGAAGAGTAGAAAAAATTTTCTTCCTCAGGGTTGTAGCATATAGATTTAAAACAGCACTATCAATCTAGGGATATACAGCTCTCACTCTTAGTTGGGTACAGACTGGTTCAAGGATCATATTCAGTGAGAAGTTATTAATGTTTCAGAGGCCACCTAAAAGGACACATCAAATGATGTTCTGCAGGGTCTGTCTAGGGTGGTAATATTTAACATTTTATAAGTGACTTGGATGATAAAATATGGAACAAGATCATAAAGTTTCATGGAAGACTCTAAGTTGGGAGAGGTAACAAGAACCTTGGAAGATCTACTTATAATTCCAGATGACCTTGAAAAGTCAGTGGAGGAGCCATTAATGATCAGGTTTACATGGATTAGGTAGCCTAACAAATGAGGTTTGAACAATGGGCAAAAATGAGAGAAAAGGGGCATGGGAAGACAAATGTGAAATGTACTAAATACAACTAATCTGGTAAAATACATGTTCTGCTGGAAAGAATCACACATGATGCTAGCAAATGTAAATGACATCATACATAGGATTATGAAGTAGTTTGATGCTCTATGGTTTAATTTAAGAACAATATAAACAGATAAGAGACTGTCCAATAAAGGCAAAAACTAAAGAGCTATAAGGGGAAAAGTGAAAGCCTTATGGTTTCTGAGCATTGGAAATTGAGACCAAAGGGTGACCTGTTTATAGTTCATTGCCAATAACTCTTGCTTTGTCAAAATGACTCAGGCTTATTGTTTACTTTGGGTATAGTTCATGATTCTCCCTAATTGCTTTCCTTCTGATCATCCTTCTAGTTTCATTTTATTCAGAACTTATGCATAGAGTTTATGCCACTTAAAGTACACTTGTTTACATGTGATTTTGTTATTGAATGACCTATAGTTGTTCAAATGATTCAACAAGTTAATACTGGCTGGCTGCTGTCAGGGAGATATTTGATTGCTCAATGCAGAAAGTGACCTTTGGGCCATAATTGAGGCTCACTCTGAGATACTTTGGAGGAGTAATATTCAACTTACGCGTTCTGTTTTCACTGAAACACTGGTTTGCATATATTATTCTTTCTGATGCTGCAGAAAAGTGTGTAAGGGAAGAAAGAACAAGACCCTGTGCCTAGATAGCAGAGACAGGCATGCATTGAATAGTGTGCTTTGGAGGGGAATAAACATCTCCCATTTTCAAGTAGCAGATTGAGAGCAGTAGCAAAAGAGTCATAAAAACCCATATGTTGAAGACTGTTTAAAGTGTGAACTTAAAACAATTGCAGAAAGACTTGAGATTTTCTTTATTGCTTTTTAATTCCCAATAAAAGAAAATAATCCACTTTATATAGGCCTTTATAACAATGGTTCTCAATAATTGGCTACACATTGGACTTGCCTTAGCTACTCTTTAAAATGCTGCCTACCTGTGTCCCAAATCCCAGAGATTATGACATAAGGAGTCTTGGGTGATACCTGGAAATGGGAATTTTAAAAGTTCCCCAGCTGATTCTAATGCATAGCCAGGCTTATAAACCACCGAGCTACACCATGTCTCACACCATGTGGCCGGGGGCCAGTGACAGAAGATTTTTGGTGGCAACACTTCAGTACTTCTTAAAATGCTCCTGTCCTCTCTGTGTGCTGCTAGCTGCCTTCCTCTTGACTTTAGACCATCTTAGATTTGTTTGCATGTTTGCTGCCCTACTCTCACCTGGGTGTAACAGTTAGCTTTGCTTTTCCTGATTTTCAATGTAGGCATTTCCTCTCATTTTATTCAGCTCTAAAACATTGGCATTGGCCTGCCTCACCTGCACCCTAGCTTGGCTTATCCTTGGAGAGTGAGACCAAAGAGTATCAATATTCCAACACAAGACAGCATGGAATAACGTGGATTGTAAAGCCACTCAGTCATATACGTGGGCATATTTACAACTATCAGTGAGTGAAATGAAACAGGATTATGAAATGAGGAAAGTCTTTGGACAAAACCACCATGGAGATGCATCCCTTAATTATGAATTGAGGTTATGAAATGAGGAAAGTCTTTGGACAAAATCACCATGGAGATGCATCCCTTAATTATATGTGGCTAAGATTTTTACTTCCTTAATGCCAAAACAATGATCTATATTATTTGTGGTTTTCTTACTTACATAGCTCTGCTTAGCGAAGTACAGAAGTACAGAATGTTTATTTCATCAACCTATTTAAAAAATCATTTAAAAATAAAATCCCAGGATAAATAGCCTTTCACATTTCATTATTATTATGGTCATGTGGACTCAAATGATAATTTAGGTCAAAATTCCAGAGTCTGGAGTTGCAGGCCAGGGTGAAGCATCCATTAAACAATAGTGTCTCATCAAGGTTTGTGCCTTCTTGGTTGTACCATGTGGCATAATTGCATTTTTGTTAATACATTTTAACAGAAAAAAATGAATAACAGTCTCATATCACACCAGTAAGATTGTGGCTTCTTTCGTTCAAATGTCAGGTCAGCTAATACTTTTTTTTTTTTTTTTTTTTTTTGCGGTACGCGGGCCTGTCACTGTTGTGGCCTCTCCCGTTGCGGAGCGCAGGCTCCGGATGCGCAGGCTCAGCAGCCATGGCTCACGGGCCCAGCCGCTCCGTGGCATGTGGGATCTTCCCAGACCGGGGCACGAACCCGTATCCCCTGCATCGGCAGGCGGACTCTCAACCACTGCGCCACCAGGGAAGCCCAAGCTAATACTTTTTTGATATCATCATTAATGCTTCATTCAGTGCAATCTACATAATAACTATCCAGTAAAACCTTAACACTTAAAAGTACCTTAGAATTTGAGTTTCTCC